>NW_027466461.1:1612500-1802500 GCF_050575085.1 Anarhichas minor | reverse complement strand
AGCAGTGCAACGTTATTACACACTATGATGATTACACTGTAAAAAAAAAAAGTAAAAAAATACTCAATTGATCCGCGGTTCACAAGTGATCCGAACCGATCATGGATCGATCCGTGACACCACTATTAACTACTGCATTCAGTCATTTGTCTCGGGAATGAATGACGGTTATAATCTTTCCCATCCATTATCCAAACCGCTTATCCTGTTGAGGGTCGCGGGGCGCTGGAGCCGATCCCAGCTAACATTGGGCGAAGGCAGGGTACACCCTGGACAGGTCGCCAGTTCATCGCAGGGCACATGTAGAGACAGACAGACATATAATGTTTTCTGCGCTCATGGAGGACAGTGGTTCTCAGCTGGTCTGGCTGTGGGACCCACCATCACTCCTTAATGACAAGTCGCGGCCCAAAGAGATCGTTTTAGGATTTTACTTTCACAACTTGAGCATTGTACATACTGCTCTGCAGTGTCTTTCCTCGGCTCAGCCCCTTGTCATGGTGCATCTCACTCAGTCAGAATGCCCATATTTGATTGGCTGAGCTGCATCACGTGATGTGATTCACTACCCAACATGCCTCTGCTGTTAAGCTTCGTTTCACGATAGTCACGTGCTCGCCCACTGACCAATCACAGCGCACTCTGCACCTCGTGGCAGACACCGAGCTGGCCAGCGAGCAGGCTCTGACACGTCAAAGAATACGCCCAACATGTCAAACTAAAGATCTGATTGGTTGAAGAATATGACAATCAACAATATCGTCCCCATTCACTTAAACTGCAAATGGATGCAGGCCTCCGTCTGCAGGCCTGGGGTCTGTTCTTACCTAGAGACACAGAGGTGAAATCTGATTGGATAAAAGCTCTACTTAAAACAAGCTGCACTGGAAGCAGAGCAACTGAGGAAGACAGTAGCTGTGCAATGAGAAAATAAGATAATGGGGAAAATATTTTTATAAATTATGATACATGTAGTGTATTTAAGAAACATTAAATTCTAAAATAGCTATAACTTTCTGATTCTGTTTAGGCCAGCAGAGAAGGCCTTGCAGGCCCTGACGGCCCACCACTGGTGGGTGTTAATGGTTTTTCTGCACAGTGGTATGTTGCTTTAATTCAGCAGGCTCGATGTGAAAGGAGAGAATAGATCTCCAACACTTAGAGAGGCACCAAGGTCAGGAAGAGAAGCTGCTCCATCACAGACAAGAAGAAACTAGTACACTGAAGAGGAGGGAAGTAAATCATGCCCACATATGAGAAAAGTAGATCTACAGCAGAATACATATTTGAAAGCAATAGAGAGTCTGAGAGCCTTACTGCTTTTTATTTCCTTGTCACCTGAATTACGTGTTTTCAGTCGTTTAAATTGATTCACCAGAATGCAGAGAATGAAGTGTCAAGGGGGAGGACCCAGGACCCCCCACTTAACAGTATAATATGTAGATATCTATTTAGATGAAATCTGATTGAGTAACATTCTCAGCAACGCAAGATAAGAGCTTTTTTACCTTTCTACTATATACTCAAGCTTGTATTTATTCAACATCTGGCATATAGCTCATGATCGTCTATGTCGTGTATATTTTGATGTAGAGCCGGATGTAAATTAAAACAGTTTCTATTAATACAATATCCAATTAAGGATTGACCAAGCTTTATTCAGAAGTAGTAGTTTCTAGTTTATGTTTTCCTTTTGACCAATACATTTGGTACCTCCACATAATATTTCAGAAAGTTCTAATCTGGTGTTTTGACTCTTTGTTTGCTTTTGTATTGCATTGTGTGCCTTATTGTCTCAACTCAAGTCATGAATATAAGAACACTAGAACAGTTTGTGTTTCTATCGGAATGCTAGTTATTAGCAGTAGGCTGCTGCTGCCTGCAGGCCTAGCCCATAATGCAGCAACTGTATCTGATCTTAACTGCATGAAATATCTTTTATACAGTAAGGCTTTGTGATTATCATCAACTTTTTCCATTGTCACCCAAATTCAAATCCTTTAAGTTGTGTCATGGGGAAGTATCAACACTTCTGCTTCTACTTGTGCAGGATAACATGAATCACTGAACACATGATGCAAGTTGAATCCTTGGTTGTGATTGGCTATTCCTGTGACTAACCACGTGATCACTTGAGTTGCTTTTACATGTTGATGTAGAGTAGGAGTGAGTGAGTTGTACGTTGGCTCATCAGAGCATTCTGAAGTGGATGTACAGTGATACAGGCTCTTGTCATACAGTCGGCATCTTTATTCATTGTTCACTTGGACGTCTTTATGCAAACCTAAACACATTGTGGATGTCTTACTGACACACAGAGACCAGCGTCACTGATATCAACCCTCTTATCTGATCGGGGTAAAACCCCAAACAAGCATTCCTCTCAGAGCGTCACATTGATCATGCCGTGTACAGCATGTTGAGGTTCAAAACAATTGTTTATCAGAGCGTTTTTCATGATCACTCCTTATTGAAAGCACAGAATAAGTTCAGTCCGATGTCCTGTCCACTGCTTCTCTCTCAGAGGCTTGCTACTGAATGTTGCTCATAAACACACATTATTTTGAGCAGGAATAGTCTGTTTGGATCGGTTTAGTCGTCTCAGTGGACCGCACAGATGTCCAGTATACAGAATTTGGCTCTACAGGTGGGACAAGGGACTCTGCTGGACAACCAGGTCTCAGGTCTTTGCTGGTCTTGGCGGCTGGCGAACCATCGACCTAGACAGGACAGACACCACATAGGTCTGCAGAAACACTGCTGGCACTCGGACTCGTTATCGGCTGCTATAAACACACAGCAGTCACAGGGTCACAGTTAGAATCACACAGAAGGACAGAACAGCTATGAATAAGGACAACAAAGCTAGACAAATACAGGCAAGGAATAGACAGGACTATCATGTTCACAAGACATCGTCACATTAATCAACTAACACACTAGAGTTGTTCCGATACCAACACCAGTATCAGAAATGCCTCTGATACTGCCTCAAATACTGGGTCGGGTATCGGCGAGTATGCGAGTCTATGCACTGATCTGACATCAAGTTATAATATCATGCATCAGCTCATTTAGGCTACACAGCTTCACCGACATGTGCAAACTAGTACGACACACCTGCGGTTACACTGGTACATGGACTGTACTTGTATTTCTCTTTTCTAGTCTTCTGACCACTCAAAGCTCTTCAACACTACATGTCATCATTCACCCATTCATACACGGCAGGCACAGCCTACGGGAGCATGTTGGGATGAAGTGTCTTGCCCAAGGACACGTCAACATGGACTAGAGGAGCCAGGGATCGAACTACCTTCTAATTGAAGGACGACCCACTCTACTACCAACATAAATTGGTCCTTCGAACGCCGGAACTCAATACCTCCTCTTCTCTTCAGCTTTGAACCTGAAACTGTGCACAGGGGAGCCTAGGTCTCTCGGGGGAAGCCCTCTGCCCTATCCTCACACCACAATAGTTTGGCAAATTGAGAGGCCAGGATCTGCTGAGAGGAGACGGAGTGACTAGATCCTTTTTTGTGAACCGAGCCGGTGAGAATCATTTCAGGTAAAAAGAATAAATGTCCGCCCCTCACTCTCATGTATCCTATTTTCCCTTGATAATTACTGTGAACAATACATTTGTGCTTAAATCAGCAGCAGGAGAGCTAGTTAGCGTTAGCTGTTAGCAGCCAGTGGGAAGCACAGCGCTGCTTGACGAGATAACATTACCAGTGGTTCCAATAAGCTACATTATCTACTGAAGCTCTATTCATTAAATGAGTAGTAGGCAAAGGTCAATTATAACGGTATCATGATGTGCTCAAATGCAATGTTGTAAAATGCAGTTTTGGAGAAAAACCTGAATAAATCCAGTTGTTTTAAAGAGATGTTTTCTATAAAATCGATATTAGAGAGTGAATTTCGACCTGTTTAACTTCCTAACCCTAGCTCTAAGCAGCTTAGAATACCTCATTAAAACTACTACTGTCTTTATCAAAGCAAATACAATCATGTTTCCGAATGACTTGAATCTTGTGTTTTTATGCAAATAACCACTTTAGATGACAATAACAGAGTAAAAGGCTAACATTTTGAATTGTTGACAGTTTACACTGACTTTGGGATGGTACAGTTGGAGTACATATATACTGTATATGAACTTGGTATCGGTACCTGGGAAGAAAATAAAGGTACACACACACTCTCGCTTACCTTCTGCCTGGCAGAGTCTGACCAGCTTGCTGTTTGCTGGAACCTGCATACAGCCTATACATGGCTCCACCTCCTGAGTATGGAGAGACAATATTCTTCTGAATCATTTTTGCATGTTCTTAGTGATCCTGTGGTCAGGATTCAAACACACAGACAGTAGTGTACCTGTCCACTGGGGAGTGTGTACGGTTGATTGAGGTCCACCTGAGCTCGGAATGTTTCCAGGAAGAGTTCACTCATGGTCTGGTGGATCACTACATTGGGAGAGTTTCTGATGGGGGCATGGAGCTTCTCCCGGAGCTCTGCATACTCTGTAGAGAGGAGCCTGGAAACAGTGGGCAAGTAACATGTCATATGCCGCTTCTTCCTGACAGCTCAAGACCACACACACACACACACACACACACACACACCTGATATCAAAGGGTCTGACAGCAGGGTTGATGCTGTCCACTCTCAGGGTCAAGATCTGTGCTGGGGAGGCTAAGTCTGGAGTCAGCTGGTGCTGCCTGGACTCTGTCACTGTCACATGACATTCAGTCTGTAAGGCCATGTAGACGTGATATGTGGTCACCTACAGAAGGACAGAGATGGTCAGGCATGTGGATGAACAATGTTATTTTTTAGGTTCTTTTGCCAATTTAGAAAACTTCAGATTTGAAACGTAAACGGGACGCCAACCAACCCGATGACGGAAAGATAGTGGAAAATGTTTAGCGTGGTTTTACTGGACTGCACCTCGATATGTGTGCACTCTTTAAGTTAGAAGCTGTTGATTTGCATTACCTTCACATTCCATCACCTAGAATGTAGCATGTAGAATGTAGCATGTAGCATAGCAATGCTTGCTACACATGTGTCACAGGTGGGTATTAAACTGATCAAAGTGTGGTGGATGACTCTTTATGGAACATTCAATGCCTTTAAACATGCTGCAGACACAGAGCAACATTAGCATTTTTTCAGTGTTGAAAAAAATTGATATTCAATTAATAATGAATATTCAATTGTGAAAAACCACACTACCACGGATGTGTGTGTCACACACTCTTATGCGGGCCTGGGCCACTGCACGTAAAGCACTGAATGATGGGAGTCCCACAACGTCACTTTCATTGATTGAACATGCAACGTTAGCGGGGAATAGTTCAACAACTACTGAAGGAACAACCTTAAACTAGCTGTTTCAGACACTTGTTGTATTGTAATTCATTCCCTGACAGCACAGTCCTGTTCATACGGAGCAAACAGCTGATGTTAATGGAGGTTGCATTGACTTGCAATGCACATGGAGCAAAAAGTATATAACTCAGGGTAATGTGTTTTTTCATTTAAGATACTAACTAACAAGAGAGCTTGAATATGAACAATCAAGATGGCCGCCGAGGACAGGTGTGGTGTGTTGGGCTCCACACCAATCCTCCTATTTAACATTTTACTCCAGACTATATCAGTTTTAGCCGATGCTTTTCAACGAAAATGCTTCAACTCAAAGAAATACTTGAATCAAAGACAAGAATCAAGTAAAAGCTACAGAGAAAATGGAGGTGTTTGGACACTGTTATTCTGCTTGTGGTTTTTGCTTGTTCCACCTGCTCAAGGCCTTTGTCTGGCTGGAAATCAATCAATTACTCCTGGACAATCTGCACTTTTGAATAACTCACCGAGATTGAATTTCGTTGGACACGGATATTTGACTGTTTATTCCATTTTCTGGCAGAAAGAACATTTTAATGGAATTTCTAGTAGAGACAGCAAACAACGCACCAAGAGAAGCAAACAAAGGTATGTTGACAGCACTCTACTGTTTCTGCTGTTACTAAGTGGGGATATACAACTGAATCCTGGTCCACTAGCAAACCTTATCCTAGACCAAGAAAGTCCTGTGTCCAAGGATTATCTTCATGAATCAGTGCAAGTTTGCTATGATTGTAATGGAAGGAAGGAACCAACTGATATTTTCCCTTTGGGACTGCTGGCTACTGATCAACAGCAATGCATTGGTGGCTCTACTCTTCATCCAGATAAATGTGAACTACTGGATGGAAGAAATAAACTTTCTGCCACCACCAGGTCTGGCCCAGGCCCAAGTAGCAGCATACCAGCTACGACTAGGCTAGGCCCAGGCCCTAGCAGAGGCATGCCAGCTGCGACTAGGCTAGGCCCAGGCCCTAGCAGAGGCATGCCAGCTGCCGCTAGGCTAATCGCAGGCCCTAGCAGTAGCATTCCAGCTACAACTGGGCTAGGCCCTGGCCCCAGCAGTAGCATGCCAGCTACCATCAGGCTACACCAAGGCCCCAACATCAGCATGCCAGCTACCACCGGGTCAGGCCCCAGCAGCAGCATGCCAGCTACCATCAGGCTACACCAAGGCCCCAACATCAGCATGCCAGCTACTACCGGGTCAGGCCCAGGCCCCAGCAGCAGCATGCCAGCTACCAACCAGTCTGGCGTCCGGATCAACACCAACAAGTGGGTGAGTCCTGAGAAAAACACCATCACATACTGCGACGGAGGAGACATTTTACCCATTGATAATACAAACTCAATTGTCAATCATTTTAGTCCACTGACTAACTCACACGCTGATATGGATACCTGTTCACAACAAATTGAAAACTCCGAACATTGCGCTGCAACAACGAAAGTGAAACAAAGTTGCCTGAATCCAGCTATCATAAAAGATTACGTAAACATAAACTTTTCAAAACGGTCAATCATGCCCGGGTGCTCTTACGCACGTAAGACCTAAAGGACTGTTTGGGGGGCATTTGAATATTCGAAGTCTCCTGCCTAAAATGGATCAAATAAAACATCTTGTTGTGGATTCAAACCTGGACTTTCTATGTCTCTCAGAAACCTGGCTACATATAAACTCGCCCTCTGTTGCTTTGAATGTACGTGGATACAATATATTTAGAAGAGATAGATCTAGTGGTAAAGGAGGAGGAGTAATGTTTTACATTAAAGAACACCTTAACTGCAGCCAGATTGAGTGGTCAAGTGATGTCAAATTGGAATGTATTGGTCTGAAAGTGTCACTATCATCTCAAATGTCTCTTACTCTTATATGTCTCTACAGACCACCATCGTCCAAATGTGAATTTTACTATCAGCTTAATTCCATGTCAAAGGAATGTGACTTCGACAAAGAGGTTATATTATTGGGTGATTTTAATGTAAATTGGGAGGATAAGTCTGGAAGAAAATCCCTAAAACGTACAATTGATTGCTTTAATATGACCCAGTTAGTGAACAAACCCACAAGGATAACCCACTCTTCTCAGTCCCAGATTGATTTAATTTTTAGCAATAAACCTGAAAGAATGATCAAAACACACAATATGGTAACTGGTATGTCTGACCATAATTTGATACTTTTAACAAGAAAACTTACAAAGAAACGTTTTAGTATGTCTTGTACCAGAAAGGCTTATCAATTAAGAATACCGAAAGGTGACCAAAATTCATTTGAGGATGCTATACAAGGAATTGATTGGAGCAACTGTTTAACGGGTGCAAGTGTGGAGGAAGACAGCAACATCTTCTTATCCACAATACAGACCACAATTAACAGTTTCCTTAAAAAAGCCTAAATTAAACAAAATCAAAAAAAAAAACATTTCCATGGCTAAATAGTGACATCTGGAATTTAATGAAAAAACGGGACTATGCGTTAAAATTGGGACGCAAGTCTAAATTAGGAAATGATAGGCAGAAATTCGTAATGCTGAGAAATCAGGTAACGAAAGAACTTAGAAAAGCAAAAGCTAATTTTTTTTATTAAGATCATTGATGAAGCAGGAGGTAATTCTAAAATAATATGGGATAATATAAAGAAGTTGACAGACAAACAGAACAGCAATTCAAAGAAGCAACTTAAAATGAATGTGAACGGGTGCCTTACACAAGATGAAGTTGTAATTTGTACAGCTTTCAATTCATACTTTATCAACTCAGTGGAAGCTTTAACTCGAAGCTCCAGTATTGGTCAATTTGATCCTACACCAGTAAATGAAGGTCAACCATGCTTCGCTATTCAAGAAGTCTCTGAATCTACTGTCACCAGAGTTCTAGGCTCACTCAAGAACTCTAGGGCCAAAGATGTTTATGGAATTGACAATATTTTTCTAAAGAAACATAAAGGCACACTCGCTCACCCGATCACGAGCATTGTCAACAAATCTCTCAGGTAATGTGTGTTTCCAAAAGGATGGAAATCAGCCATAGTAACACCCATTTTTAAGTCAGGCGATTCAACCGGTGGCTCCAATTATCGGCCAATCAGTATCCTCCCTGCTGTTTCCAAAATTGCTGAAAAATGTGTTGCAGAGCAACTCATTAAACATCTCAACAGCTCTCCATATCAGCTGCATCCTATGCAGTTTGGTTACAGGGCTAATCATTCGACTGAAACAGCCAACTGCTTCCTCTTAGAGAATGTGAAGCTTAAAATGGATAAAGGGGGTGTAGTAGCAGCGGTTTTTCTTGACCTGAAGAAGGCTTTTGATACGGTTAATCACAATGTCCTGATTAACAAACTGTCAAAATTTAACTTTTCCCAAGAGTCTCTTGCCTTGCTGAAATCCTACCTTGAAGGAAGAACCCAGTGTGTCAGAGTGGGTGATGTTACATCATCTACTCTAAGATCTAACGTGGGAGTACCCCAGGGTTCTATTTTAGGACCTTTACTATTCAGTTTATACATTAATGATTTGCCGGCTGTCTGCGATGGCTGTGATATTCAAATGTACGCTGACGATACAGTGATTTATGTGCACGCAAAGAACAAAGAACAAGCTGCACTTAAACTCACGTCCACAATGACAAATGTAATGTTAGGGTTAGATGTTTTCAGGGGAGACCCAGACCGCTGGACTTTCCAGTCGCACCAAAAATGAACTGGATCCGGTTAACAATCAAAAAGTATTTAATAAACAAGAGAAGCTAGAACAGTTGCAAACTGAATTACTCTATCGATATCAATATGTCCCCAGGGCAGAGTTCTCACAAGGCCCACTAAATAGCCCAGCCCAGCTGGTAAACTACCCAGAGTGGTAACGGCGCGAACTCTGGCAAAAACCCTCTGGAACTAAGCCTATATTTAAAAGTCTCTGTCCGAAAGTTTAAATGTCCAGTATCAGCCTCTGTGATTGGCCGAAATTCAATAGCCCCTCCTGGCTTGGGGCAGTTATCATCTCAGTGTTTGGTTGAAGTCGTCCGGACTCCTCCTCAGGTCCTGGTGGTCAGTTGTCCATCCCTCTGTTCTCTGCTGCACCTCTGTAAAGACTCACTCAAAATGATCTCTTTCTGACCCTCAAAACTATTCATACAGTGTTTTAATACCTTTAGTGACTATACTTCTATGGTTTAATACATTCCATAAGTAAATATTTTGTGACTTTTTAACCTATTTTGACATTATTATTATTGTGACACTTCTACTCACCACTAGGGGTGTTATTTAATCCTACTAATAATGCTTTTAATACTGAAATCCTTAACAGTAACTAAATGGCTTGCAGATTCCTGCCTTCACCTGAATGTTAACAAGACTGTTTGTATGTTCTTCACAAAGAGGGCTTGCAAAGTGTCACTGGAGCCAGATGTTTATGTTGCTGGTGAGAGGCTACAGGTAGTGTCAGATTTTAAATATTTAGGAATTTTTATTGATTCTAATCTCTCTTTTAAAAAACAGGTAAAACATGTGACAAATGTCAATTTAATCTCATGCATTTTAGATATATAAGACACTGTCTAACCATGCAAGCTGCAAAATTGTATTTTAATGCAATGATTATCCCCCATCTGACCTACTGCTTAACCAGCTGGGCACAAGCCAGCAGCACTACATTAAAATCCATTCATATTCTCCATAAACAAGCCCTAAAAACACTTGATAAAAAACCCAAAAGTCACCATCACTGCAATATTCTCATCAAACACCATATCCTGAGTTGGGAGAACATCATTAAATTCACTGATGTGTGTCTGGTTAATTTTACATGGTATGGCCCCACCTCCACTTAGTGATTTTATTAAACAAAGCACTCAAAGCAGCAGACTCACTAGATCTGCTTCAAGAGGTGATTGTGTCATTCCACATAGGTCAAGCTCGTTTAGTAAATCTACATTCTCTGTGAAGGCATCTCACTCGTGGAATGCTCCGCCACCACACATACGCACACAAAACACGTACCAAACATTCAAGCATAACTTAAAGAAATGGCTTGTTGCCAATCAGGTGTGCAAGCATTGATGTACTGTCTGTCCTGCCTGCTTGTTTCATCTATATGTGCATTAGTCTTGATCAGTGTTGCTATTTTCCATTTTTTTGATGTGTATGTTAAGTGCTTCAGTGTTATATGTGCTTGTCCTGTAGGTGGGTCTGTTCTGCGTGACGCATGCTGAAACCTGTTATATCTGCTCTGCTTTAATGTCTTACACTTTTCTTTTGCTGTGTTTCGGTTTTGTCTATACGTTGCTGTCTGTTTCTCTATGAATTTTAACTCCGTTTCAATTTGAGATTTTGTTATTTTAGGCTGCCTTGAAACATCTGGCCGGGGACAGCAGATGGGAATTAGCCTCTCTGGCTAACTCTGGCAAGTGTAACTGTTGATTAGTGTGCATTGTCCCTGAAAAATAAATAAATTAATAAATGAAGCACTCTGTGCTGAGCACCTGACTCTGCAGTAAGATGATTTGATCATTTTTGTAAACCCCTGTAGTACTCTGACGGGGAGCTGGTGGTGGAGGAAAGCCTGAAACTCCTGCTGATTCCGCGGGGGTCCAGCTAGGCGGCTGTGGTGCAGAGTGCTTCCTGAGGTGTAATACATGTAAGGGCTTCTCCTTCAGACTGCCTAACTTTGATGAACATCATTCCTTTCTGCTCACCTGTCACGGCCAAACAGCTGGAACTCAACACAATTTCTCCCACAGGAGATTGACTTCCTGGATGGCATCTGGCAATCTACACATATAGTGATAATGACACCTAGTGTTTACATTAAGAACTGCATTTTAATATAGCCAGCAGGCCAACTATAGGTGTAATTTAAAAAGAACTCCTGGACCATATACATGAAGGTGTCAGCCAGCACATGGTCGTAGTTTGGACACATCTAGTTTGCACCAAAACATTGAAAACACAGATGCCCCTATCACCCTGTGTGACTCCCCCGTCGACACTGTGGAGTCCTTCCGCTTCCTGGGCTCCATCATAACCCAGGACCTCAAGTGGGAGCTGAACATCAGCTCCATCACCAAGAAGGCTCAGCAGAGGATGTACTTCCTGAGGCAGCTGAAGAAATTCAACCTGCCAAAGACAATGATGGTGCACTTCTACACAGCCATCATTGAGTCCATCCTCTGCTCCTCCATCACAGTCTGGTACGCTACAGCCACTGCCAAGTTCAGACTGCAGTGCATCATTCGCTCTGCTGAGAGGGTGATTGGCTGCAATCTGCCGTCCCTCCAGGACTTGTTCGCTTCAAGGACCCTGAAGCGAGCAAGAAGGATTGTAGCCGACCCCTCTCACCCTGGACATGATCTGTTTGATTCCCTTCCATCTGGCAAGAAGCTGCGGTCCATCAGTACCAAGACCTCACGCCACATGAACAGTTTTTTCCGTCTGCAGTTGGGTTAATCAACAAAGCCCGGGACCCCCACTGACTCTTACACCCCCAGAACAATTTGTTAGTTACACACCCTTGCACATCTTTTCTTTATCAATATACACTTGCCACTAATGTATTGTTATTTGTTTACCGTATTGTAAATGTTAATATTTTTCTATTTTAAATGATGTCACATACTATTGCACTGTGTTTATTGTTATGCACCAGTAGGCACTAGTCAAATTCCTTGTATGTAACGTACTTGGCAATAAACAGTTTGTTACTCACCTTTAACACCCAGCTGTCAGTAACAATTACTCTGGCTCCAGGCGCCCCCGTAGCAAACTTGTCTATGCGTCTGAACTCAGTGTTGACGCTGGATGCCACAGAGCCCCAGCCAGGGTGAGGAGGCTGTATGTGGGCCTGCAGGGCCCGGCTAATTGGGTGGTTGTGCCAGTGATGCCGAGACCAGTAGATGACAAGCGTCCAGCTGGTCAACTGGATGCAGAGAGAGAGGAGGAGAAATGCTCTCCAGCTGTCACTCACCTGGTGAGACACAACAACACAGCTGAGACCAATATTTAAGAACTACAGACAACCAGGTGGCCCCGAAAACACCGGAGATGCTCCACACTTCATCCAGACATATGTCAGTCAAAGATCATACATTTTAATGCTGAGGTAGAAATGGAAAATAAATCTCTCAAAGCCCTGTATCATAAAATCCCTAACTTTAGTTTAGACTGAAATTAAATATCATTATGACAAAACAAATGTTGGCCAAAAAGAACATCATTTTTCTCCCTTAATGGTTATTCAAAGAAGATACAGTGCATTGCACTTAAAGGAACAGTGTGTATGTTTTAGTGGCATCTAGTAGTTTATGGCAGGTTGCAAACACAGACTGTATATAAGAAGAGGACGGAGTCATCATGACATCACCCATTGGTTTGTGGACGGCCTGTTGAAGCCTCAAGTCCGGCGATTTCACCGTCACCATCTTGGAATACAGCCGTTGCCATGTTGTTTTTTAACAACTGATAAACGAAAGTTACCATATTTGGAATGCAGAGGAGTGATGTAGAAATTGGTAGCGGCAGAGACCTGTCAATCACTGTGTAGCCCCGCCCTAAAGCATCCCCTGCTTTATGGTCTGTTTGACTCTAAATGGACCATAATGTACTAAATGAACATCATGCCGTATTGAAGAAGACTTGAAACTAGAGATTGAGATCATAAACTCATGTTGACAATCTTTACTGAGGTAATAAATCAAGAGAGAAGTAGAGTCATTTTCTCATAGACTTCGATACAACCAGAGGAGTCGCCCCCTGGTGGACACTAGAGAGAATGCAAGTTTAAGACACTTCCACATTGGCTTCACTCGGCAGAACCGGAGGTTGCTGTCTGGTTGCAACCAATTAAATAGCCCTCTGCTCCCTACATGACTAAATTGTTATTTTTTTTAAATTAATTAAGAACAGAATTAGAAGTCATCATTTAGATATAACTAAATATTGTTTGTAGCGCAGCAACAGTTATGTTTACATGAGTAAAGTCACTATATAAAGTAATTAATATCTCACTGGAAACAAATGTAAATAAATAAATAACATTTCTGAGTGAAGTTTATAAAGAACACAGACATGTTCTTTCTGTCCTCTTTATTAGATATTTACATCTTTATGACATCTTTATTAATTTAGCACCGGGGTCGTTTAATCCCGGGTTTCTGAACGCATCTCTACCTTCAGATAACTGAAGGTGAAAGGCTCTCACTAGAGCCAGTGTCCGTTCTGAGCTGCTGTAGAAACATGCCGATGCAAGATGGTGGACTCTGTGGAAGACGACCCGCTCCCCATGAACATATAAATGGCTTTTTCTATGCTAACGAAAAGCGATTCTTAGTTTCGGGTGATTATACACTGATTAAAATATAGTTATGAATATTATATTCAAAATCTGCCCATAATCCCCCCTAGAAATTACACACTGTCCCTTTAATGCATTGCTGAGTTGTTTGTCAAAATGATTTTAGTCCCAACTGAAACCAAAATCTGGTGAAAATATGGCAGGTGGAACTGGGTTATTTCCACAGAGGAGGATAAACTATATAGAAGCTTTTGTGTTCTTGGGAAGTTGTGATGGAAATTGACAGAAACAAATGAACGGAGTTCAGCTGTGATTCACATCAGTCACTGGTGCACTTCCTTCATGTAGCTGCTCATACCTAGAATATAACTATATAGACAATATTATGCACATTTTCTCTTTTCTCTCATTCCAGCCTGATTTTAAGTCTTGTTCAAATAACATCTCTATTTAAGACTTCACCTGAAGTCCTCAGCATCAGCCACTGATTTTGACAAAACAGTTTTTGTTCATCACAATTTTGACTTCCCACTATTAAATGAACACGAGCAGTTGCAATATTGATGTTTGATCGACTGCAATATTGACACTCAAACTCCGCTGCATATCAAACTGTGTGCAAAGCATTCAACAACAGCCTGTGAGAAACCCTCCTGAATGCTGCCGATGCAGTCGAGAGTAGAAGAGTAATACACGGTTTATTTTATGGGCAAAACGATAATGCTCTTAATTCAGGTGAGGAAGAACCCTGTTTTAAGACTTATTTTGATGCAAAGGTTTGTTCATTAGCAGGAATGTAGCACCACATGACAGTGAAAGCAGTGCTCTGTTGATTTGTTATTTTGGCTCAGAAGTTTGGTACAATTTGATTTCTCCTGTAGGAGCTGCACCGTCTTATTCTGACGCAGAGATTTGTACATGAGCAGGAATGAAGTAGAGAAAGCAGTGCTGTTCATCTAAATGTGAAAGTACAATCTAAACATCAATGAAAAATTGTGTTGGTCATTCTGTTCATAATCTTGCAGCCTTACTGGGAACGGACTAAAGTGTAATGCATGTGTATAGAATCCAAGTGTGTTCACAAATCTGCAGACAGGGAGACAGACAGGGAGACAGACTGACCTGGTGAATGTATCCCAGGTTTTTCTCTGGAGCAGCGATACACATCCCCATGTAGTAACCTGGAGAGATGGACAACAACTTAGACACGAGCAACACACACGATATGAACAAGAGCACCAAACGACATCATCAGAGACGGATCCCATCCACTTCACCTACCTGCACCATACATAAACATCGAATGCTGCCCATGAGGACAGCCACAGATTGTTTCGTGGTGTTCTCTGTACTTCAGCACATTGGATTAGAAATGTCATTATGATCGTGTGGATACGGCTCAGGCGGTGTGAGTGCTAGGGGCCCCATGCCCACAGTAGGGCCCCAAATTCATAATGTATCACCGTGACTTTCTCTTACTAATACTTTTTTCATACTATTATTTCAAAATAGAAATAAATAGAAAAATAAAAGTACAATGTAGCCCTAGTACATATACACATAAGTGCTGATTCTGTCACGGGGCATGGTGGAGGACTCAAATGCAGACCAGGCAGAGTAGCGTGAAGCAGGCGTTTTATTAAACACAAAAGGAATAATTACCAACACAACAGGGAGTCCAAGCACAAGACAAGAGACGAGGGGGAAAATCCAGCGGGAAACGAGGCAGGGCAGGCAGACGGGGAAACCGGGAACAGGACGAGCAAGAGCTGGCGGGTAGGCATGAACACAAACAATGACCTGGCAGTGAGTGACTGAGAGACAGGGGTTTATAAAGTGGTTTGAACAGGTGAGGAGTGTTGTGCTGATGAGGGAGAGCTTGATTACTGATCAGAGACAGGTGAAGGGAGTTGGACTGGTGCTGAGGGAGTGGCTGACAGGTAGAGTGAGGAGCTACAGAAAAACACACACACAGAACACACAAGGCAAAGCCTGATCGTGACAGATTCAGGTTTAGTAAGGGGGAAACGCATCGATGGGGAAACAGCACTCAACACGTTTTAGGCCATGGGCCAACAGGAGCTTGGTAATAGACAAGCTTATTAATGAAGATTAAAACATTTATAACCGTTTATGAATTGCATACTAATGAGTGTTAATGTAGGAACAATGCTTTATTAAGACCAACATCACAAAGACTAAACCAGGTAACACGGAGCTGATACAGTCCTGTTACCAACATCACAAAGACTAAACCAGCTAACACGGGGCTGATACGGTCCTGTTACCAACATCACAAAGACTAAACCAGCTAACACGGGGCTGATACGGTCCTGTTACCAACATCACAAAGACTAAACCAGCTAACACGGGGCTGATACGGTCCTGTTACCAACATCACAAAGACTAAACCAGCTAACACGGGACTGATACGGTCCTGTTACCAACATCACAAAGACTAAACCAGCCCAGAACAAAGAGAGATGGCAGCTTGAATTCTAAAAGAAACCGTAAAAAAAAGGTTGGTATCCTACTTGCAATGAATAGTGTGAATGTGGATCTTGAACTTTGAATCTGTAAAGGAAATAAATAATAGAAATTAGGAGAAAGTCATATAGTGCTGGGCGGTATGACCAAAAATTTGTATCACGGTATTTTTTAAGATTCTGGCAGTTTCACGGTATTATTTTTTTTCCTTGACTGTTTTTATGTAGCCAGGCGAAGTGGGGGTAGGAAGATTTCTGTTCTGTACCTGATAGATATGACTTACGTGCAGGGTTAGTGACAGATGCTGCATTTATTTTAGGCGTACTGTCACTTTAAGAACAGTGAAGCGTGAGCTACGCGAGAGCACGGAGTTCACGTAAGATGTGGAAATACAGAGCGGGAATCAGAGGCTGCTGTGGACAGAGCGTTAGCATTTAGCATCCAGACTGCGCTGAAAGGAAAGACCTGAACGACAGGTCAGGGTAAGTAGCGGGAGAAATTACTAATGAATGCTGAATCACCTTGTAATTGGGGTTGGTAACTGTTTAGAGACATGGTGGTAAGTTGTATGCATCTGCCTCATTTAGAGTGGAGACAGAAGCTGCCGTGAGTTCCATGTGTGTGGGTCCGAGGACACAGGCCGAATACTGATATGGGAGAGGAAGCCACTACTGTTGTTTTTCTATGTAGCTTTCGAATATAGTGTTTCCAGTTGTCAGTCCTGTTATTATGTAATCCTAAATCGAGTAAAAAGCAATTGTTTCATTTTGCTGTCAATTGATCTGTACCTTTTAAAATTGGACTAATTAATGCTGTACTCCAAGAGTGCAGTCTGGGAAATAAAAGACCCACATCAAATATAAATGTATCTTTGTGTCTGGTCTCATCCTTTTAATTAGGCCACACTAATTTTGATGGCAGCGGTGGGATCCCCGGTTAATTTTGAGGTCATAGTTGGACAGGGATAATACGTATAGAAACAACAGTAGTGGCGAAGAAGACTCCAGCTCCGGGATCAGAGGGTGTGACGACTGCCGTGAGGTGTCCCAGACGCAGCAGGGTGGCACGTGGCTGGTGTTCCAGGACAAGAGGTATCGCCGTAGACTGCGGGAAGAGAGGACCACGGGACGTCTCCTTCTGAGAAACTGCTGGACTGAGAGGCAACTGGTAGTGACTGTGTTATCTTGCTGCAGTAAGGACACTGGAGGGGACAGTTTGAAATGTCAGAAGAGGAAGAGGGTGTGGCTGCTCCATGGGCCGGTCCCAGCCATTATGGGGACAACCCAGCTGCCTCCATGTCTGATGAGGGAGGTAACCCTTTGGTACAACTGCAGTCACAGATTTTGGAACTGGGTAGAAAACATGATGCTGTAATGTCAAGTATTGCTAACCTGGGTGATGCTCAACCAAGGTCTATTGTTTACATTCCAAGAGAAAAACAAATGGCACCTTTTAGTGGTGAACCAGGGAAAGATGTTCACACTGTTGATGAGTTTATAGAAGAGGTGGTGCGGGCGATGAGAGCAAGGGGTCTACATGGGGAGGAGCAGGTAGACTTCATCTTCTCACAGTTAAAGGGGTCAGCTCTAGAGGAGGTTAAGTTACAGGTGGGTGGACAGGTCAAGCAATCCAGTGATCTGTTTTCATACCTGAGGGAAGCATTCAGAGAGAGATGCACTACTCCACAACTGTTACATGCTTTCTATGCGCGCAGGCAGTTAGATGGGGAAGACTTGCGGGATTCTTCACATGCGACCTCACAGCTGCTTAATTCTGCTCTTCAACAGTCTCCTAACATTGTAGTTGATGTACAGCTAGCACTTAGAGACCAGTTCATTGAAGGTGTACGTGAATTGCGTAGGCTTATAAGAGAGAAGCCTGACTGAAGCCTGTTTGATGTACGAGAAGAGGCAATGATGTAGACACTTGAAGACCGGCCTCACAGTACTAATGTGGCGAGAAACCGGAATCTAGTGGGCGAGGTTTCTGAAAAAAACAGACTCGACTAGTAATGCACAGACTGACTTGACCACCACTCTGCAGGAAGTAATTAAAATAATTGCACAGCAGGGTAATGCTATTGGTGAGCTAACCAATGCAGTCCGTGAGTTCACAATGCAAAATGCTAGTTCAGAGAAGGGAACCAAAGGTGTTCGATTCAAAATCTAGCTGAAGTATATTGATGATGGACAGCCAATTTGTCTGCAGTGTGAGGGGGTTGGGCACATGGTCAGACATTGCAATAAACTATGTGACTCAGGAAGACTTTCTAATGCTAAGCCTAGTCCTGCGGTTCAGGGAAACCGGAGCCCTCCGTTGCTATGAGCCGGGCAATGCGAGGCAAGTCAAAAGGCTCATAGGACATCCTAACCAAAGACCGTTTTCTAGAACGTGCTGTAGGCAAATGCCCTGAGGTAGACATCCAGATTGGTGGAGTTCCGCTTAGGTGCCTACTGGACACAGGCAGTAATGTAAGCACTTTGACAGAAAGCTTCTTCAGGGACCACCTCCATGGAGAAGATGAAGATATGCATTGTACAGCTAAATGGCTTAAAATCACAGCAGCCAACAAGTTACCACTTCCCTATTTAGGCTATGTTGAGTTAGATATACAAGTGCTGGGACTCACCATTCCAGAGTGAGGTTTCTTAACAATCAAAGATGACACCCAGGGACCAGATTCATCTCCACCTGGCATTATTGGGATGAATATCGCCAAACGGTGTAGACAGCTGGTACTGTCAGAGTTTGACACAGCTCTACATGGAGAGCTGGATTCTGCTTGGAGAGACGCTTTCCATCAAATGCAGGAGGCAGAACTTGTTGGAAAAGTATCTACAGCCCGTGTGGCAGGAAAACAAAGTGCATATACTTGCTTCAGCCATTGCCACAGTTTAGCAAGGGGACTCAGGAGATCGTCGGGTGGTGACACCAGCATGCTGCTCGAGCCACGGCCTATGCCACTGCCTGGCGGGTTGATTGTTTTCCCAACAGTGGTGTAAGCCAACAGTCAGGTGTTCCCAGTCCAAGTTGTCAACCTCTCACCGGAGGATGTGTGGTTGTCCCCAAAGACTAGGTTAGTTATCCTCAGCCAGTGTGTTGAGGGTGACTCCTACGAGGTGAAGTTTCAGCGTATCACCGCTGACCATGAGGAAGTGACGATTAACCGGAAGGATGATCATGGATGTGACAGTGATGTCCAGAGCCTACTAGAGCAACTACATTTAGGAGGTACGCCAGAACAGCAGGCGGAACTAGGAGAGCTTCTGCTGAAGTATGCAGATGTGTTTGCAGTTCATGATGAGGATCTGGGATACACTGATAAGGTGAAACATGAAATCCCTGTGGTGGACGAGATACCAGTTTCCCAACCTTACCGGCGCATCCCACCTAATCAGTACAAGGAGGTCAGGGAAGATATTTCTGAACTGCTGAGAAAAGGAGTGATTCAAGAGAGTTCAAGCTCCTATGCCTCAACTATTGTGTTGGAGCGCAAGTCTGATGGAAGTTTAAGGCTGTGTGTTGACTACAGGAGGCTGAACTTGAAGACCAGGTGTGACGCATTTCCACTGCCACGCATTGATGAAACTTTGGACGCTCTGAGTGGCGCAAAGTTCTTCTCGGACAATCGACCTCGCTGGCGGATACCATCAGGTTGCTGTACATGAGAAAGATAGGGACAAAACAGCTTTCGCCACACCATTCGGCCTTTATGAGTACCTGAGGATGCCCTTTGGGCTCTGTAACTTGACCCGCAACCTTTCAACGTCTGATGCAGGCTACAATGAGTGATCTAGTTTTGCAGATGGTATTGATCTATTTGGACAACTTGCTAGTGTTTTCATCAACATTCCAAGACCACTTAGTGAAGTTAGAGACACTCTTCAAGAGGTTGAGAGCGACAGGGCTAAAAGTCAAAATTAAGAAGTGCCATTTTCTTCAAACCGAGGTCAGATTTCTTGGCCACCAAGTTTCAGCTCAAGGTATTGGCACAGACCTGTGGGGCTTTTGCAGTTGCTATAGAACAGAGGTCTTCAACAGAGGTACTGCAGGGGGTCCGCAAATGTTTTGGTTGATTAGACAATTTAAAAAAATAAAATAAAATAAATAAATCTCTAAACATGAATCTGACCATTATTTTAATAGTTCAGTATTGTATGAAAGATAACAGGTATGTTTATGTATGGCAGTGGCACTAATAGGCCATCACTCATTTTTCATTTCCACATTTATGTTTAAAATGAAAACATCAATTTGAATAGCTTGTATGCATGATTATCATGCAATTGACAGACAATGTTGATATTGGTATCAGCTGACAAGGTATGTTTATAAATGGCAGTGGCACGGCCACCCTACTCACTGTACCTTGCACATGTTTAAAATAAAAACATGAATATATGAACCTGTGTATTATTTGAATAGCTTAGTATTGAATGCACAATAAAGAGGTATGTTTATACATGGTACTAGGCCCATTTAATATAAAACACAATTTTATACACTATATATAGTCGGGGGTCCCCGCTCCATCTCTCTATCAGTTTGGGGGTCCTTGGCCTGAAAAACATTGAAGACCCCTGCTATAGAAGGTTCATTGAGGGTTTCTCCCAAATTGCAGGGCCCCTTCACGATGTTGTAAATGCTTGTATCAAAGAGAGCAGCAAGGTCAGGAGTAATGAGTTCAGGTCAGCCTGGAATCCACCGTGTCTACAGGCATTTGAGCTCCTAAAGGTTAAGCTGACCAGCTCCCCCACACTTGGCTACGCAGACTTTAACTACCCTTTTATTATAGAGACAGATGCTAGCAGTCAAGTTCTAGGTGCAGTCCTATGCCAGGAACAGGGGGAGGAGGCGAAAAGTCATTGTTTATGCAAGTAGGAGGCTAAGAGGGGTTGAGAAGAATTACCAAAATTACAGCAGTATGAAGTTGTAGCTCCTCGCTCTAAAGTGGGCAGTCACTGAAAAGTTTAGGAGTTATCTTCTGGGGTCCAAATTCACCATAATTACGGACAATAACCCCGTGTCATCTTTCTACTGCCAACTTAGGGTTTATTCAACAGCGGTGGGTCGCTCAGCTGGCCGTATTTGATTTTGATGTGAAGTATCGCCCTGGTAGGTGTAATTCTGCAGCTGATGCACTCTCCCGGCAACCAGCAGCCGATGCACCAGAACCTGAAAGTGAGGATGCAGAGTATGATGGGTGTGTGGCCATATGCAACTCGCTTAGGACAGTTACAGCTCTGGGCCTGGATTTAGTTGCAGCAGGGATTGCGTGTGGTAGGGTCAGGCAGCTATATGCATCTGAGGCGAGTGAGACAGCAACGAGTTAGGTAGCTCAGGATAACACACCAACCTTGCCAGGATATTCTAAAACAGAACTTCAGAAACTTCAAGCATCAGATCCGACACTTAGTGTAGTGAGAGAGTTTTAGAGCAGACAGAGGAAACCTACCTTCCAAGACAGAAAAGGTTTATCTAAGGCAGTTTGCTCCTGGCTGAAACAGTGGCCACAGATCAGAGAAAAGGATGGACTCCTGTACCGTGTGGTTGAGGATGTTCATACTGGAAAGTGTGAACAGCTGTTGTTGCCTACCTCCTTCAAAGAGCAAGTCCTTAAAAGTATGCATGACCAGATGGGGCATCAGGGCATTGAGCGGACATTGGGTCTGCTGAGGCAGAGATGTTTTGGGGTGGGTATGCATGGGGATGTAGAGCAGTGGGTGAAGAGATGTCAGAGGTGTGTGTTGACAAAAATGCCACAGCCCAAGATCCAAGCACCCCAAACTCCATTCTATTCGCCCCCTCGAGGTTGTTGCTGTGGACTACACCACGCTTGAACGTGTGAGGAATTTAAGTTTTGAAGCTCATAATTATGGATATTATGTGATACAGTGTATTTACTTGTAAAGGTTTTGAATCAAGGAGTGGTGTCATTTCATGCATTGAGTGAAAGAGGGGGGTTTGAGGAATGTGCTGGAGGGGGGGGGGGGGGGGGGTTGTGTGAAAGTGGCTGGGTGAGGTGTGAAGATCAAAACAATGGGTCAACGGCCCAGGAGGGGCTTGTTGGACTTCAGCCAATCATTGAGCTGATCGATATGTAATGTGAGACTTTTCAGAGACTTTGGGGGAAAAAGGAGATGTGAATCCAGGAGAGATTCAGACCTCCTCGGTACCATGGGGCAGATACACCAATCTGTCGTGTGGTGCGGACGGGGCCTCAATTTCATGGAATTGATATGTTTGTTTTGTTATTAGTAGTGTGATTCGGTTTGTAACTGTTTGTATCTGTTTTTATGCTTCTTGGATAATAAATCCATTTGATTTGACTTAAACCTGCTGTTGTGTTTTGGAGGCGATTGAGAGCACATGGCTGCAGGAAGGGGGGGTACGATTTCTCCCTGTGTTCAAAGGTTATGGCCCAAACAAATGCGCCACAGATGGTCATGAGAAAGTACTCGTGATGACTGATGCATTCACCAAGTTCAGCCAGGCTTTTGCAACACGAGACCAGAAAGCAGATACCACTGCTAAGGTCATTCTGAAAGAATGGTTCATGAAGTATGGTGTGCCAGAGCGTCTACACTCCGATCAGGGAAGGAATTTTGAAAGTGCAGTGATTGCTGAACTGTGCAAGTTGTACGGGATGAAGAAAACACGAACAACGCCCCACCACCCACAAGGCAATCCAGTGTGAGAGGTTTAATAGGACCCTGCACGACCTCCTGCGCACACTCCCCCCTAAAAAGAAGTGACGTTGGCCTGAACACCTGTCCGAGCTTGTGTAAGCATATAATGTCACGCCACACTCGACCACAGGGTATCCACCCTACTTCTTGCTGTTTGGCGTTCGTCCGCACCTTCCAATCGATGCACTGTTAGGCCAGGAACAAGTGAAACATGCCAAAACTGACTGGTTAGCTGTGCACCAGGAGCGTCTCAAAGATGCACATGCAAGAGTGAGGGAGTGTGCTGAGCAAAAGGCTGCGGAGAGGGTAGCCCACCAACAGGAGAAGGTGTACTGCACGCCGGTCGAGGTGGGACAACTTGTGTACCTCCGTCACCGACCACCCGGAAGGAATAAGATCCAGGATGCCTGGGGGGCTACTGTGTACAAAGTTGTGGATATCCAAGGGGCCACATATGCGGTGGAGACACTGGAGGGAGGACCGGTGGAGAGGGTGCATAGGTCCAACTTGCGACCATGTGTGGGGATACCAGCACCGAGACGACGTCACCAGGCAGTTGCTCCTGTGGATGAACTTACTTTGAGTCCAGAGTCTGAAACTGAGTCACCTGATCCAGAGTTTGTATTGGTGGAGGAAGTGTATTATCCAGCAACTAAAGGTGTCGCAACTCAGGAACGTGAGAATCTGGACCCGACTGAGGGATTGGAGAGCCACCTGGATAATGTGGCTGATGGTGGGGATCTACTTGGGCTGGAGGGACGTGACCCAACTGATGATGACCTGGAGGAGAAATCAGTACCCTGTCCTCAGCCCATGTCAGAGAGACCCAGCTCACATGCTGAGGATTTGGAGGCGAGGCCTGTGCCTACTCCAAGGAAGAGAAAGGAGGGAAATGTTGACACACCCATTCCCACTCTATGCAGGAGTCAGACTAGTGGTGACACTCCTGTGACAACTATTGGCACTAGCAGCTTGTGGCACCTACATATAAGCAGAGGAAGAGTGAAGATATTTTCAGACATGGATTTTTGGATTCGACATTTTATGGGTTTTAATTTTAAAACGCTTTTATATAAACATCGAACAAAAAGTTCGGAAATTAGTGTTTGGTAGATTATTTCTCTGTTGCAACAATGCTTCTTGGCAATAAATGTTATACCGTTGGAAAGCCTGTTTATTTACCTTTCAAACGGTGCCCCATTTGTAAGGAACATGCATTTGTAGGATGAGCAGCACAGCTGAGTATGTGGGTTGCACCCATGAATAATTTGCCACATCTTCTCTGCCAATGCCAAACAACGTATTCTGCCATCGACTCTTGTTTGGTGTATTGGATGATTGAAGTATATCAGTAACAAGGAAGAAACAAGACATATTGGCAATTTTACAATGTATTTATTTAACAAACAGGAGCCTCAGTAGCATGTGGAAGAACCATACACAGCCACAACAGCCTGGCACCTCCTCCTCATACTGGTCACCAGCCTGCTCACACACTGCTGTGGGATGGCATTCCACTCCTCAAGCAGGATTTGTCACAAGTCAGCCAATGTGGTTGTGTTGGTCACTCTGGCACGAACAGCTGATCCCACAAGTGTTCACTTGGGTTGAGGTCAGGACTGCTGGCAGGCCATTCCATCCTCTACTCCCAAATTCTGGAGGTAGTCTCTGATAAACCCCGCTCTGTGGGGGCGAGCGTCTTCATCTTAGAGGATGGAGTTCGGTCCCAGACTGTGGAGAAATGGGAATGCCACTGGTTGCAGAATCTCATCTCGATATGTCTCTGCATTGAGATTGCCTCCAATGAAGACAAGCTTCATTTTTCCAGTGATGGAGATGCCGCCCCACACCATCACACTGCCTCCACCAAAAGGTGTTCCTCTATCGGTGCAGCAATCAGCATAGCGTTCTCCCCGTCTTCTCCACACTTTCACCCTACGATCCAACTTCCTTAGACAGAATCTGGACTCATCGCTGAACATAACGTTCCTCCACATGTTCAGGTTCCAGTGCAGGTGTTGCCAGCACAAACGGGCCTGACGGTCAATAGCAACTGGCAGAGAAGATTTGGCAAATTTTTCATGGGCACAACCCACATACTCAGATGTGCTGCTCATCCCAGAAATGCATGTTCCTTACAAATGTGGCACCGTTTGAAAGGTAACTAAACAGGCTTTCCAACGGTATAAAATGCATTGCCAAAAAGCAGTTACAACAGAGAAATAATCTACCAAACACTAATTTCCGAACTTTTTGTTCGATGTTTACTTTTAAATGATAATGAAACGGATGATTTATTTTCATTATTTTAGCCGATTGTTGTAAATGACTATAAAAGTAATAATTTGGAAAGAGTGTATTATGTTCCCTTTTGTTGCAAAACCAGCAAAATCATACTTAAATAAAATGAATGAGAAACAAAAAAGTACAACGTGGTTACTCTAAGGATGTATACAGAGAACGGGTGACTCAGCTAAAATCCTAAAACTGATTTACGTAAGCTGACCTCTCGTAAAAACAATGAGTGTTCTCAGGAAATGTGGCTCTGCCCGCTCAGCAGCTTATTGACGGGTGCCGAACTAGTGCCGCTCGCCTGCCACAGTTGTGGCACCTGACTGACGCTTGCCGCTGAAGTGCCACTGACTAATCACTGAGGTGCCAGTGCCACAAGAAGGATCTCGCTGTCTCTCTGTTTTCTGCTGAGGTGCTGGAGTAAGTTGCTCCTGTTACCACCAGCTGCAACAACAGTGGCTCGACAAACTCGCAAAACGTCGGATTTTTTAAAACCAAAACACTTCCAAACAGCAGACCCAGCTCCTCTCTTGGGCACAGACTCTATTGGTGCATCCCCGGTTCTCTTTGTTCATCCTGCATCGCTCTGTTCTTTAATGTAACGTTACTGTAGCGACGGAGCCTCTCCCAGCTGTTAACAGACTGTTGTGCTAACGGGCTAGCTAGCGAACTGTACCCAGCATGCTGTTCGGCGGTGTAATTTTATAAATGTACAATTATTAGTGTTACAAATTGTTTATGTGTCACAAACTGTTGTGTCGTGCCCTGTTAAAGAGCGTTAGTTGTGGGTTATTAATTGTTGTGTTATAAAGTTATAACCATGACTAGAGGTCCCTCTCAATACAACTAGCTCCGACTGTAGCGCTCCTAGCGGCGAACAACTTACTTAGCTGCCTGTTGAAGAGTGACAGCAGTAGTTTCTATGCACCGGTATGACGGTGTGTGAAAAAAACATTCCATACGGGGAATTAAAACCGGTATACCGCCCAGCACTAAAGTCACAGCAATATTTCACACAACAAACTTTTATTGTGTAGAATTCACTGTTAGGGCACATTTTGACACACAAGAACTAAGCCAAATTCTACAAATGTCATCTAAATAAACTGGGTGATCTGTGATTAAGGTAGTATTATTAACAGAAAAACATATGTCATAATGCACAAAGTCCTCTGAGACATCTCTTTTGACACAGCACCTCCCCATGAGTAGTACATAAAGGGGAAGCACAGCCTCTCCAAACCTAAAGAGGATGGGTAAGAGTCGTGACATGTACTGTATCACTGTAGTGTCACTAATCTAAATTTCTTTCATTAGTGAGGGAGTGACGGAGGGGGGCAAAGCCTCAAAACAAGCTGAAGCCTAAATCTGTGGTTGTCTTCTACTTGTCTTTTAGTGCTGGAGATAGAAACAGAGAGAGGACGGTGAGGACACTCCAGCACAGACACCGGCTGTAATGTTACACACCACTGACTTCTAGTCTGCAAACAAGCACACCTTCCATCCAATAAATCACTTTGCAATCACGAGAAATAGAAATATAAGACAACCAACCAGAAAAGAATAAAAGAAAAAACAGATTGAGTGTGACACATTCTATGCAGGGAAGTTGCTTCTTGCAGCTCAAGAGAGAAAAGATGAGGGTCTGCTTCTCCACATTCAGCACAGGGATTTATCTAGTGACCAATGAAGCACAATACCACTCTACTTCATCAGTGGTGGGCCGTCAGGGCCTGCAAGGCCTTCTCTGCTGGCCTAGACACAATCACAAAGTTATAGCTATTTTATAATTTAATAATTTTTCATAAATACACGACATGTATTATAATGTTTTCCCCATTATCTTATTTTCTCATTGCACAGCTCCTGTCTTCCTCAGTTGCTCTGCTTCCAGTGCAGCTTGTTTTAAGTAGAGCTTTTATCCAATCAGATTTCACCTCTGTGTCTCTAG
This sequence comes from Anarhichas minor, assembly GCF_050575085.1. Taxonomy (NCBI): domain Eukaryota; kingdom Metazoa; phylum Chordata; class Actinopteri; order Perciformes; family Anarhichadidae; genus Anarhichas; species Anarhichas minor. Next base: position 1,775,378 of record NW_027466461.1, on the reverse strand, counting down.
GTAAGAACAGAGACCCGAGGCCTGCAGACTCACAAGTGAATCCCTTTGCAGTTTAAGTGAATGGGGACGATATTGTTGATTGTCATAGTGTTCAACCAATCAGATCTTTAGTTTGACATGTTGGGCGTATTCTTTGACGTGTCAGAGCCTGCTAGCTGGCCTACAAGTACGTGATTGGTCAGTGGGCTAGCCTGACATGTTGGGCGGTGACAATCCCAATATCTGCTGCCTCTGTGGAGCGGACATTTTCAGCCTCAAACGCATTAAAACGTATTCAAGAAATACAACTGGGGAGGCTCCACTGTCTTCACTGGCGTCCATGAATGGAGAAGGACTTCTTACTGGAACTAAAACACACGGATCTACTGAACAACTGTGAGATTAAACTCTTTATTAACAAAGCTCTGGGGACATATTTAGTCGGTGCACAGCAACAAGAAGACACGTGAAGCGGCAGAAGTCTATATACTCCGTGCAAAGTGTTAAAGTTAAGTTTAAGTTTTTAAGTGATCATCTTTTGAAGATTCATGTGTTTTCATATGGACTCATTTTCCCTCTCGGTGTTGACAGACGAATAAATCCGTCAGTAACAAGAACTATGGAGTCGTGTATTTCCTGGAGGAAGTGATAGGAGAGTTACTACTGTGATAATGTGTCTATTTAATATTGTTCCCTCTGATGTCAATAATATTTGAATGGCCCGTGCTCTTCAGTGTGCGGTGGAATACGTGTTTTAGCTCCGCAGTTTTTTGTAATGCATTGTCCGTTAATGACGCAGCATCCCGTGCGCGTATTCATTTATCTGCACTCTGCAGTTAGTGTATTTGTAGGTGTTGAGCTTCATTTTTACACAAAACAAATGATAACCGTAGCTGTGGCGTCATAATGAGGTTAGGTGGTTCAACTGCAGGACAGCAGTGAAGGCCCTAAAATGCACGGCCCACCACTGACTTCAACACACGTTATTTCTATCCCATATAAGGTAAATAATAATTAATGAATTATAGAAACTCTATAAGCCAGAGTAAAGGATAACTCCGGGCTCTCCATGCCTTCTCTAGGTGCACCACTACCGTGGCGGGACCTCCTCTACTTCTTTATGAAGGTCTTCTTCTACCCGTCCCTCCCCTAATGTCGATGCAGGCCACTTCAACCACACTTCACTTGTAGGGTGCATGATGCTAGCATCATTATTTTTTAGTATTTATTGTTTGAACCAAATGTTGTACAAAACAAAGAAGTTGCATAGCTATCATTTTCCAATGAGATAAATACTTACTTCCAGGCGTCGAATGGTCTTCTGTTTACGTCAAGTGGTGCTGCTACCATGGGTGCTTTTCAAAGTGCTTTGTGTCCTCTTTCCTCGCTTGACACGGAAATAATGTCCCTGCCCGTGATCATGGAGGATCTTCCAATCCCTTCACACTGGTGTATCTATCCAATGAGATGTCGATGCAGGCCACTTCAACTAAACTTCACCTGTAGGGTCCATGATGCTCGCATCATTATTAGTTATTATTTAAACAAAATGTTGTCTATCTACTTAGATAGAAAGGAGTGTTTGTGTGTATAATATATATGACTCAATTATATATATATGTCACACATTATTTGTATCGTACTTTTCATACTAATATGTGTAGTGCTTCACACCATACAATACATAAAAGGCTATTATATCCATTTGTATTAGTGATGCATGGATAACACAAAATGTGAACGAATCAGAGAGCATGCGCATTTACGCAAGAAACAGCAGGGTAACTTCATTCATGTAAAAGTTAAGTTCTGCTTCCTCCGTCAAGTTCAAAACTAAAGTTAGTTTTGGGGCTAAATGGGATATTTGTATATTTATAGCATATAGATCGACATCCGTCCATTCATGGTACATTATGCCATGTTGTGAATTAAATTAAAAGTAAATATGTTATCATGAACATTGTTATGCTCATCTGAAAGAAATCATAAAATGCAGCGGTATATCAAAACAATGACGCGTGTCACACGCCATATTCAATTGACTCTTTAAAGATGTCTCATTTGATAAATGTCTGTTGCCTCGACTCCTCTCTCCTTGCTTCTCTTTCTTGCCTCCTCAGCTCGAATCTCTCGTGGGCGGGACAAAGACGAGAGGAGGGGAGGCAAGGAAAGGACTCGAGGAGACACGTTTGCATATTAGAAGCCACCCCATGTCCTTTTGTCAGTGTGGGCCGTGCATTTTATACCTGGGCCTTCTGTGCTGTCCTACTACAGTTGAATAACCTCATTATGAGCCACAGCTACGGTTATTATTTGTTTCTAGGGGTGTAACGATACACGTATTCGTATTAAACCGTTCGGTACGAGGCTTACGAACCGAATAATACGTTTGAATAATAATAGTGCATTTGGAAAATGCAGAAGCTTAAATTGTGGGAAAGATAATGTTTTCGGTGGACTGCACTCAGGTAACAGACAACGGGCTGTGTGACCTTTCAACCCGGAACTAAAAAAAACATAACAAAAAACAGCTGAGGCTACTCTAAACTAGCTTAACGGGAAAACAACCGTGGCAAACCCCACGATGACGGGATAGTCAGAATCAATGTAATTAACACAATGACAAGAACCAGAACCAGTCACATATATTTATATGACAACAAAGCATGACACATCAATCCAGCAACACTGCAGCGCTAACACGCGTATTCATCCGCACACTAAAGAGCATGAGCCATTCAAATATTATTCATTACATTACATTACATTACAGTCATTTAGCAGACGCTTTTATCCAAAGCGACTTACAATTCAGAGTCTATCACATTTCTACACCGTAGGCACAGCTACGGGAGCAATTTTGGGGTTAATTTTGGGGTGTCTTGCTCAAGGACACATCGACATGCGACTAGCAGAGCCGGAGCCGGGGATCGAACCGCCGACCCTCTGATTGAAAGATGGCCCTGTTATCCACTTAGCCACAATCGCCCCATAGTCACATGAGAGGGAACAATATTCACCATATCATAAAAACGACACCATAGAAAATCTAACAGTAGTAACACTACTGCAGATGTAAAAACACAAAAGCACTTCACTTAAAGCTGCTGTTCACTTAAATACAAAGTCCATCCTCCTTTCTTTGTTAACAAAGAGTTTAATACCGCAGTTGTACAGAACATCGGTTCAGTTCAGTTCCAGTCAGAGGACCTCCTGAACGTGTTCATTGAGTTGTAGATCCACTCGGGTCTCAGCAAAAGTTTCATTCTTAGCCATAAAATGTGCAACGCTTCTCCGCCGCTGTCAGCCAGAAATACCGTTAGTACAAATCCTTTTCCATGCTAGTCGTGGGGGTGACCGACCCTTTGATACGATGTCCAGTTTTTCTGGTCTTGAGAAATCTGTTTCTCCTCCTTCAGCCATTGAAGTTAAAAAACACAGCTAGTAGAAGTAGAAAAAAGTAGAAAAAGGTTAAAAAAATAAAAGAATCTACAGCAAGCAAAACGCTAAAAATGTCATAACTTCTCTTACATATGTTTCAACATGAACTCTTACTAAACACTAAGATCTGCTAGCTAGCTTTGTGTTTGACAAAAGTCACGCTGGCCCACTGACCAATCACAGCGCACGTTAATACAGACGTACTTAGCAGGCTACCTCGGTACCACCGGCACGTCAAAGAATACGCCCAACATGTCAAACTAAAGATCTGATTGGTTGAAGACTATGACAATCAACAATATCGTCCCCATTTACTTAAAGTGCAAAGGCTCTCTAGAGGACCTCGGGCCTCTCTCCTTACATAGAGACACAGAGGTGAGATCTGATTGGATAAAAGCTCTACTTAAAACAAGCTGCACTGGAAGCAGAGCAACTGAGGAAGACAGTAGCTGTGCAATGAGAAAATAAGATAATGGGAAAAATAGTATAATACATGTAGTGTATTTATGAAAAATGATTAAATTATAAAATAGATATAACTTTGTGATTCTGTTTAGGCCAGCAGAGAAGACCTTGCAGGCCCTGACGGCCCACTACTGCCTTTTGTATATTCCTCAAACAGCTGTGCTCAATGTAACTAAATCTGATGGCATTCATCCACATCTGAGACAGTAGGCCGCAGCACTCGCCTGCAAATTCAACAAATTCAACAAAATGTGCAAGAATCTCAAGAGGCATGAACAGAATCTGATTTAGAATAAAATAATCTTCACAACTTTAGAAATCTGGGTCCTTCCTCACTGGAGGTCAGTATTTTCTCAAACTAAAGCAGATAGGTGGCCGCCTATTTCGGTGCCTTTAACGTCCTTACTAGGTGAGGAGTTTAGGAGGTGTAGCTCTGTGAATGCATCACGTGATGTCCCACACGTGCCACAGATATTGACACCGTGCATAGAAAGTACAACACTGTCCTACAACACTGTCCCACCTCAACATGAAGGCTCGTCGTGTGTGTCTTTAACAGGAGCTCTGATCACGTATTAAGCTAACATGACGTGTGTTAAACTAGACCTTCCAAGCAGTGAAGTTGATCAACATATGTTGTTCAACTAGTGACATCGTGACACATGTTGATACAACGTTAGTTCTTTCCGTATCTGAATGTTCGGTCTTACCTAAAGGCAGAGCGGAGTGGACCAGGACGGTGATGCTGGTCCTCCTCACGTGGTACTGGATGAAGCCCACGTCCTCACTCCCCAGCCACGACGAAAACACATTCTGGATGGTGAGACCGGCCGAACGGAACTCGTTGGGCGTAAACACGAAGCAGAGAGAGAACACTACATAAGCCAGAGTAAAGGATAACTCCGGGCTCTCCATGCCTTCTCTAGGTGCACCACTACCGCGGTGGGACCTCCTCTACTTCCTTATCAATGTCTTCTTCTACCCGTCCCTCCCCTATGTAAAGGTGCGTGCTGCCATCTGCTGCTCTACTCTTCTGTTTGTTGTTGTTGTTTTTCCTTCTTCTTCTTCTTAGGCTTTTTTCCGACAGCTGCCATCCTTTTATTTTGTATTACTGCCTCCTACCGGGTTTAACGAACACTGTTATGTGTTCACTTACAGTTTTGTAAGTAGTCCGCTCGTTTTGAAAAGCTCCCACCCACCTCCATGGTGACACCTTTGACCCTGACCTGTCCTCGTGCTAACCCTCTGATTTTGAAAGTTTCATATTTATTTTCCGCAGTGAATAGCCCCTTTTTTGTTATTTGAACTATAAATATCAGAATCCGACTCAGCTTTACTACGCATGGAATTTGACTCCGGTTTCCACTTTGGTCTCAACGTACAAACACAAGTTTACAAATAAACAAGAGAAATATAAAAAAAACATAAAACAAGGACAACCAAAACAGTAGAACAGATGTAAGTATAAACATTTAACGACTATGTACAGTATGAATATAATTATATATCCAAAAGCATATATATAACCTATACAACAACGACAGTGGATATTGTTCTTGATAGTGGTAAAGTCAAAAACAGGAGCCTAGACAGGAGAATGTCAAGTCAAGACAAACGGTGCTTTGGTTCCACTGCTTCAAAGCTGAGATCAAATGAGTCCAATCTTTTCTTAATGATGCGCATGGTGTTGCTGCTGCAGTTCTGTACGCTGGCTCTGGTTTATGCTCTTAGATGCTTGTTTAAAAAATGAGATGCACTTATGACTTCTGGTGACTAGTAGTTCTCTTGAATATGTTGAATACACTTACTGTAAGTTGCTTTGGATAAAAGCGTCTGCTAAATGACTGTAATGTAATGTAATGCTGCAGTACATTTATTAATTTCATTTGATTAAAGTAATTAATTACGTAATCAATTGATATTTAATTGAATAATTAAATCAAAGTGATTAATTCATTAGTTGATTATTTAATTCATTTTAAGAATAAAAAAAATTAACATGAGCAGGATTTTCTTTTTAATAAATTCAGATTTTGTTGCTGGCCACAGAATTCTGAAATATTAACTTTGACCCAACAATATTATCATACTGTGCTTAAATACTTTCATCACCGACTTTAAAGAGTTAGGAACAGGATACAGGATCATGTGAGGAATATACCTCTGAGGTTCTCCTCGCATTTACCTCGGTCAGTCCTCCTAGCTTCTGATTGGTTAGTTCTGTCACGTGTCGTGTAGAAACAAGGAAGTGTTGTTGTTGTGAACTTGTGGATCAGTCTGGAGAACAGTTAGGCGCTGGTATCCGCGTTCCCAATAGGAGTGACCCAACCACCACAGACACGACCCTGTGTTAGGTGGTGTTATGTTCAGGATTTGGTGACTTTTAGTCCCTGTAACTGTGGATACCGCCATTTGTGTGCACCCGGACTGTTGTCCGGTCGAGAGCAGCGGATGAACTGAACGCTCCTAGTAGTTGGAGGTATGAAGGATTTCTGCAGCTTTTCCCCTTTTTCATGATTTTTGTGACATTTGAACCAGACATTTTTCTCCCTCCATGTGTGGCGATGAGAGTGAATCGGTTCATGTGCTGCAGTCTGAGGAGGTCAGTGGGCTTTCACAGCGGCTGGTGCTACCAGCAGGGTTTAACAGTAGAGCGTACAGTGTCCAGCTGTGTAAGTAATCACGTCATCCAGCTGTGTCCAAGTAACACGTCATCCGGCTGTGTCCAAGTAATCACGCCATCCAGCTGGAGACCCAGGGGCATCAATATCAAACACTTTATTTCCTGCATGCTGGTGAATTATTTAATCTTTTTTCTTATGAAAAGGAAAACACTAAATCCAGGTGCCAATTCAAATTATAACAAATATAATGGAAAAGTTGTAATATTAATTGAATAAAGTAGTAACTTAATTGTTATAAAGTCATAATATTTCAAGAACATAGTCTCCTGCCCTGTAGTCTGCTTTATGTAACTGCTCTGCTGATACTGATCAACAATCAGCCGTCGCTGGAGGTCCCTACCTCATTGTCAAATGTAACGGAGGAACTTTCTTTTGGAATATTGCTGAATCTGTGTAAAAGGGGCTTTTGACTGATCCAAAGTCAGAGTCCCTTCCAGACAACCAAAAGAAGCCTTTTCACCTCACTTTGATGTGGGATAACAGACATTTGCTCCATAGGTAGTTTGTTGGCCTAATATTGCCGGGATAAGTGGCTAAAAAGGAGAGTGCTAGTAATCATAAAACTCACAGTTCGGATCAAATCACAGATCAGATCAGCACAGAAGAAAAAAGGGAGCAGATATCACTTTTAGATCCCTGATCATGTCTTCTTTTGCCGCGGATACTAATTACCGATCATTGATGATCCATGCTGTTGTTTCATTATAGCAGCTGGTCTACAAGGCTCCAGACTATTTCTTTTTTTATTGGCGGATAAAGATCATCAGTCAAATGTAATTCCACACATTGATGGTTAAGGTAAATTAAATCAACCGTGGTCCGTTACACCACTAGTAGTGGCGTAGCCGGCCGAGAGGTGAGCAGGCTGGCAGCAGATAGAGTTGAGCTGCTGATAAGCAGCTGGTTAGGCGAAGCAGGCAGCAAGTCCAAGAATATACACGGTACAAATGTGGGATCTTTACTTTAAAAATAAATCTTAGTGGTAATGTTTGATTTTCAGTATGGGGGAGGTCAGAGATGTTCTGAACTCAAATACATAAGTCATGGTCTGGAATCATGTGGAAATGGAGCCATTCTAGGGTCAAATGTGGGACTGGATTTAGCCTACTCTACAGGTTCAGACTCTTAACACAAAATATGAATCAACTAATACACTATGATTAATAATTAAGTAGTATACAGCCAAATGATTTAGTAACTAGGATTAGCGCCACCTTTACCAGCTGCAACATTAAAGTGATGAACACAATAATAAAGATGGGAAGTGAAGAAGAGCATCCATCATACCGTCATTTCTTAGAGTGCTGTGAGAATGCACTGCTGGAGTTACACATCGCTGAGAGGGACACGCCTCTAAGGACAGTCCCAGTGGTCGTACACAAGTATCCCTATCTCACGACCATCTTTGATAGCACCTTGAAGTCTGAGACAAACAGAACCTATCATTAAGAAAGGACACCGACGTCAATACTCAAAACTGAATTCATGCGGTGTCGAAAAAAAATCCTCCAAATCTTCTACAGGTCCTTCATCGAGAGTATTCCGTGTTCCTCCTCCTTTTGCCAGTTCCCCTCCGAAGCTTAGTCTCATTGTGTGAGCAGCAGGTCAGGGCAAAGGCATGATGTGGGATAGCATTCATGTCTTCAACCCGAGGTCCAGATGCTCCTCTCCGGTGGTGCCTGTGCCTCTCAGGTGCTCTACCAACTGGCACAGAGCATCATTCCTTCCAGAAGCCATCCGCCTGGTACACGCTGGGCTCTTGAACTTGACAAAGTGCAGATGCATTGTCCCGACCTGCTGACACCAGGCATACAGAGCACAGCGAGTCCTGCACACCTGCTCTCAGTCTACACCCTGACAAGAGACACTCCAGTCCTGTCAGTTCTCTGCATACTACTTACTGCTCCTGCGATACTGATCCCAAGTCAGTTTCCTGTTCCCTGACGAGACCACAGCCTCTTGGTCCGGACTTACAGTGAGCTACACAGTCTGTCTCCTCTACATTCATGCTTCAACTCTCTGAGGCCTTCAAGAGTCCATGATGTCAGAGGCCAGTGGCTGGAAGGCTAAGTGTCAGAAACCACCATACTGACTCATGAAAAAAGGCACAAATGCTGAGAAAGCACTTTGGCAAGAGTACCACAGACTTAACATTTGTTATCGGTTGCTCTGTTGTAAACTTTTCAATCCACCCTCTAAGTCAGAGCTGCATCCGGTTGTTGTTCCTCATGCCTTCGAAGACACTGCTCTAAAGATATTCATAGAAATCCAGTAGCCGCTAATCTGTCTGGAGATAAAGTCCTGAAACCTGCTCAGCAACTGTGCTACTGGACATTCATGTCACATGACAGATGAGGCGTTAGTAATGTACTCCATGTGATGCAAGACGGAGTCCCACACCTCACCGGAGAGCTACAACTGTTGCTGCTGAGTCTTTCCAAAAGGTCGCAGCTGACACACTCTTCATCACAAGTCGTAGCAACGTGCTTGTCACGCGTCTTTGATAATTATTTGTTCAAGTATGTCAACCTCTATGCCATTCCAGACCAGCGCGCCACGAAGGCCTCAAGATGTTCGTTTGAACCTTCATCTGTTAGCATGGTGTTCCAGATCCAGTCTGTACTAGTTGAACCCTGCTCAGCATCCAGACAGCATGAACCAGCCGGCATCACCCTCAGAGAGATTCAACAGAACACTCATTAGTCAGATAAACAAGACACGAGCTCAGCAGCCTGTGAATGGAATGAAGTTGCTTTGGCTTACAGCACAAGCCTTCACTCTGCAGCAGGTTCCTGTTGTTTTCTGCATGGAATAGGGGCGAGGCCCACAACCAGCAGAAACAACAGTATGACTAAAGTGTCCCTATGGATCCGGAGACCTTGTCTACATCAAAACAAAAGTCCCCTTTGAAATATCGGAGTGCCTCAGATCAGATGTCCGAGATTAATTTCCTCCTAGATCAGTGTGTAGGTTCTCAGGTTGTCCATCAGATTGTCCTTGGTTGGATGGTGGACATAAGAACCCTGATTGTGACTCAGCTGTGCCCCCGACCCCCTCGTTTCCCTGCATTGTCAGGAGCTTTGCCCTAACTGCTGCGTTCACACAAATCCCGGCGTTGCGACAATTTGCAGCAGGGTTGTGCGGCGGTGGGGGAGTGTCACTATTAGGGCGATCTAATGGACCAATTGAATGATGAAATACATAATACATGTAAGGCAAGAATGACAAAGCATGCATTCCCCCACAGAAGAAGCTGAAAACCTCGCCCACAATCCTCTAAAGCAGGGAAGCATTCTACACTGACACCCAACTATGAGCTTCTCTGTCAACTCTGCAAATTGAAAATGTCTGATCACAGCAGAACGATTGCCTCGCAGGAACACTTCCTCTCTTTGTCATCAGCGTGTCCTGTTTTCTTCTCGTCTCAATCAAAGCATGATATATTAGGATTTACTGTTTTCACTTCAAATCGATTTTTCTGATTATTTCTTCATGTTCATTTCTGAAAGGTTATTATGGTAACATAACGTTACACCATGAGTAGCAGTGTTATTCCTCTGCTTTATGTTTTCTCTCTCTAACAGTTTAATCTACTGTTGATCTATTCGATGATTTCCTCACCCCACACTGATGCAGAAACACATTTGATTATCTTAACTGCATCTAACTTCAGAGATGAAATCAATCTAAGTCCTAACCATTCCAGTGTTAGGTGCTTCAGTGAGATACTGATGATTAGATGAACAGTCACAGTAATCCTGTGACTGTTCATCAGGTGTTTGAGAAATAGCGGTTAATATCTTGTGTATTTGGTTTTTGTTTTCAAGACAAGATGATTGAATAAAATATTGAAATATTAATCAGACAAGTTTTTGATATATATTTTGGGTAAATGAATGGTTGTATGAAATCAGTCATGTTTAGAATAATGGATAAATGTAGCAAAGGTAGTAGTACTTAATACACGTTTATTGTTTTTATGATCTTCAGCTTCATTCATCTCTCAGCAGATAGGAGACGAGACGGAGCACTGGAAACACGAGAGAGGATCCATGTAGGCAGCTGTTACACCAGTTGGACAGTTGTGGTACGTGCTAATGTTTAGTTTTTTACCCTCAGAGTTTTTTTTACTTTCTTGTACCAGACTATAGTTTTTGGTCCCAGACACACACACACACGCACACGCACACACACACACACGTGTTGTCAAGTTCTTCAGCGTGAGGGACGAAGACACAAAGCTCACAAGTTGTCACAGCTGCAAGTGTAAAATAAGCCTTGGAACAACTAACTGATCAGACTCTTGTTGTAATTCATTCCCATCATGCTGCTCAGAGTCAGCACGAGTCCTGCTTATGACTGAGCTAACGGCTAACGTTAACGTTAACGGGCGCATCGACTTACATCATGACGCATTCAATGTCTCCTCTGTACTGAGTAAATATAAAGCTGTCATGATGTGTCCAAATTAAATCTTGTAAAATGTAGTTTTTGTGGAGAAATGAATGCATTTGTTTGAAGGAGATGTTTTTACAGTAATATAAAATAGACATTATTTAGGGAGTGACCTGTTTATCTTTTTTACACTAACTCTAAACAGCTGATCATTATGTAGCTAAAACTGATCTTCTTTTAATCAAAGCAAATGTTTTCAATACAATTTGACTTGTGTGTTTTATAACCAATACGGTAAATGTGTAATGTTGATGGCTGTTTGCACTGACTTTGGGACAGTGGTAATCATGTGAGTGTGTAGCCTTGCTGTCAGTACACTGTCAGTTACACAAAGAACATCTGGACTTTAAAAGAATTGGAAATCTGAATTGACCAAGATTAACATATTGATGTGATACTTTCATCAGTGACGTTAAAACTGTTACAATAATCTGCAGAATCTACCTCTGAGGTTCTCCTCACATCTACCGCAGTCGAAGTCCTCCTAGCTTCTGATTGGTTAGTTTAGTCACATGTGAGGAAGTGTTGTTGTGAAGCAGTTGTCCTTCTCCATCCTGCTGTTTCTTCCCTACTAGTCGATCCAACCACCACACATCAGAAGCAATGAGTTAATAACTACTATAATACTCCTGAGGAGTGAATATTAGAATTATATATGTTTTCCTCATATTCCCACCTGTAATGCTTACAACATTTCCATGTGTTTATATCTGCAGAAGATGACCAAACCCAAAACCAAGGCTTGCCTCCACTGTCATGGCATGAATGCAGCGAACCGCAAAACATGCCAGTCGTGTTTTGCGAGCCTCTCTATGAAAGAGAGGATTAAGTTGAAGGAGGAGAGCTTGCGCTCTGGTGACTGGGGGGGGAAAGTGAAGGAGCACCGCAACGCAGGCAGAGTGGTGGATTCAGCCCGTATATCTGTAAGGACAATGTTCTCTCTCTGCTCAGGTCTTTACATGCCTGGATCATCTATTAAGGGTCCCGGCCCCCAGCATTATGGGTGGGCCCCAGGGAGCCAGGCCTTCAAAAAAGAGCACGTTAATGAAGAAGGCTCCTGGCCCCTACAGTCTGCTAAACCCTAATCCTTAAGTCCTCTTTACTTGTGTTGATCTGCTCGTCCACATTTTGGCAGCGCACCAGAAAATATCTGTTCTTTATTTCCCAGGGTGCAGCATTGTGGACTGATCTCTATTAACCATCAATGACTTCACTGTTGTTTCCAGATCAGTGATAATGTGTGTGCATAATGCTATTATTAACTTCTTATTAATGCTATTATTAACCTCTTATTAACGCTATTATTAACTTCTTATTAACGCTATTATTAACTTCTTATTAACGCTATTATTAATGCTATTATTAACTTCTTATTCACGCTATTATTAACTTATTATTCACGCTATTATTAACTTCTTATTCACGCTATTATTAACTTCTTATTAATGCTATTATTAACTTATTATTCACGCTATTATTAACTTCTTATTCACGCTATTATTAACTTCTTATTCCCGCTATTATTAACGCTATTATTAATGCTATTATTAACTTCTTATTCATGCTATTATTAACTTCTTATTCATGCTATTATTAACTTCTTATTCACGCTATTATTAACTTCTTATTCCCGCTATTATTAACGCTATTATTAATGCTATTATTAACTTCTTATTCACGCTATTATTAACCTCTTATTAATGCTATTATTAACTTCTTATTCACGCTATTATTAACTTCTTATTCACGCTATTATTAACTTCTTATTCCCGCTATTATTAACCTCTTATTAATGCTATTATTAACTTCTTATTCATGCTATTATTAACCTCTTATTAATGCTATTATTAACTTCTTATTCATGCTATTATTAACCTCTTATTAATGCTATTATTAACTTCTTATTCACGCTATTTTAACTTCTTATTCACGCTATTATTAACTTCTTATTCCCGCTATTATTAACCTCTTATTAATGCTATTATTAACTTCTTATTCATGCTATTATTAACTTCTTATTCATGCTATTAACTTCTTATTCATGCTATTATTAACTTCTTATTCATGCTATTATTAACCTCTTATTAATGCTATTATTAACTTCTTATTCACGCTATTATTAACTTCTTATTCACGCTATTATTAACTTCTTATTCACGCTATTATTAACTTCTTATTCACGCTATTATTAACTTCTTATTCACGCTATTATTAACCTCTTATTAATGCTATTATTAACTTCTTATTCACGCTATTATTAACCTCTTATTAATGCTATTATTAACTTCTTATTCACGCTATTATTAACTTCTTATTCACGCTATTATTAACTTCTTATTCACGCTATTATTAACTTCTTATTCACGCTATTATTAACCTCTTATTAATGCTATTATTAACTTCTTATTCATGCTATTATTAACTTCTTATTCATGCTATTGTTAACCTATCAGACTGTATGTAGTCGTTGTGACGTCCCCCATTGGCTTGTGGTCTACTGTTCCTTGGATCTTTGTCAAGTGGGATGTACCCCTGGCCTTTGCCATTGTTCTTTGTGTATACTGAAGTGGGTAAATAACATTGGCTTTCCATTATATTGTCATGTGTGGAGGTGGAGCTAAAGCTACTACACATACTGTACATCAGGCCTTATGTTTTCATCAATAACATCACATCTGGATGATTGTATGCTCTAAAAGGATTATAACAGACAATGCAGACTTCTAAGATGGATCCAGGGGGAAATGAATCTGATGATCTGATGTCCAGAAAGATGATACAGCAAAAACATCTGCACCCTGCAATCTTTAAAAGCCAAATTGCTCGTGGCAAAGTAGCGGATGTCGGGAACCTTTGCTGGAAGGCTAAGCTGGTTCTTCTTTCCCATATTGTGGGAGAGTGAGCGAACAGCGTGACCGTATTAATACAAATATACTTTCTTATTAAGCCAACTCTGTTCATGTCTATTTTTCTAGGTGAAGAAACTGCATGAGCTGGACTTTAAGCCTCTGCTGTTCATGGGGAGAGAGAGGAGAGGAGGCTGCTCAGCTGAGGTCATCACAGGCATCGGGCCCATCCCAGAGGGACCTGTGAGGGAGCTCATTAAGAGAATGACTGCCCTCTATGAGTACTTCCTCACAAGTGAGAACACATCTTTGTTTAACTTTGCCTTCACCTTTCGTTCATAAAGCCTTTTTGTAACATGATGAAATATGACAAATGAAGTGTCTCTGTGGGGCTGTTGGCTATAAGAACATTCTCTCGTTATTCTTTATCTCTCAGATTACAGTGAGCTACTTGCCACGACTACAGCTCCATCTGATGAAGCAGCATCAGCACCCCCGGCCTCCTCCCAGGAGGAGACCCTCCCTGTCTTAAGCCGTGTCCCTGTGGAGCTCCCACCTCCCTCCTCTTCTCCTCCTACAACCCCTTCTCTCGTTTTACCTCCTCTTCCCACTCTCTGTCTCTCTACCCCTCCTACGACTCCTTCTCTTTCTTCTCTTTCTTCTCTTCCTACAAACCTCTCTCTCCCTTCACCTCCTCTCTTCCCCCGCTCTCTCTCTTCACCTCCTGCAACTCCATCCCTCTCCACTCCTACAACCCTCTCTCGCTCCTCACCTCCTCCTGCAACCCCGCCTCTCTCTGTGCCATCCCCCTCTAACCCTCCCACCACCTCTCCTCCTGTCGAAGGCGCGATGACAACGCAAAAGGAATTGCTGGGAAAAAGAAAAAGAGATGAAGCCACAGGTTGTCTTTTGTTTAATGACATAATGCCCATCATCATCACTCATCTTCTGATTCAAAGCTAACGGAGCTCAAGGGCAGCCCACAGAGCATGAAAAATATAGATCAATATTTTATTTATTGATTATTTATAAAAAATATTTGAAGCAGATCATGTAGTTTGTTACTTATTGTGTTGATGCTTATTTTCAGGCTGCAAACAGCACACCTGGCAGAAGCTTTTCTTTTTTGAGAAGATAATAGAGAGGAGGTCAAAGCAGGTAAGATCAGCTGTTTGATCTGATTCATGTCGTGTTAGTGCGGCTACATTACAGACCTGAGGTCTACATGAACAAAAGATTTCTAGTCAATGTTTGCAACAGCCGCACAACTCACTGGTATAGTGAAGGACAGCTTTGATGGTCCATGATTAACTCCTCGCTGGCTTCCTCCAGTCCTTCGTAGATGATCCTTCAATATGACTCCTCTGTGACCCTGTCGAGTGCTGAGAGACCTCAGAGTATGTAGGTTCATCTCAATGTTGGGCTGAACACCAAGACTCAGAAAGGTGTCTTCACTTCAGCAGAGAAGTCTTGATTCATTGTGGGGACAGAGTGTGCAGCAGCTCAGCCCTTTGAATGAACTGTTGTCAATTGTGTCCTTCCTTTGCTCTACAGGGAATAGAGGAGGTCAGAGTGCACTGGAAGTCTTGTTCAGCTTGGTGAGAGACTCTACTTTACTACTCGGTCCAACCTACAGTATGAGAAATATGATCAACAGCCAGCGTCATCACCAGCGCCCTGTGAAAGCCTTTAGCTCTGTGGTGGAAAGAGTTCCACCACAGCGTTGTTAGTGTTGTAGACATGCTGAGAGCTGCACACTGATTCCTCTCACTGTGACTCTGAATTTCAAGGGAAAGTAGGAAGTTGCATGTTTCCTATTTAGCTCCAGAATGTCATAGATTCACAGGATAGGATGGATTAAACACGCACTGCCTGTGTGGCTCTTTCAGGCTTTGTAGACAGAAGCTATGTGGTGCAGGTTGCAGTCATGTTGCTACGTTGTTCACTGTAAACAAGAAAGCAGCAAACCTGGAGGAGCTTGGAGCTGTCGTCCTGTTCTTCATGATGAGGAATGCATTGATATGCAGCAGGAAACGGAATAAGGACATTTTTTAAATGGTGTTTTCTGCTGGCTAGATGTTTATGGATGTGACTACACATCTGTGATGATGAAGAGCACTGTAGCTCCGCCTGTGCTATAGAACTATATGCAGATAGATGCTGTATACAGACGGGTCCGGCCGTCAGAAGGGACAGCTGTTTGGTGCCAACAACACCATCAAAATGATATTCAAACCATTTATCATAACAATGTTATTATGGTGTCATGAATTTTATCCAGAAGCTATTGAACCAAATGTGGAGTCATCACCACTGTCACCATGAGATTACTGCTGTATTATGAAGTAACAGCAGCACATGTGTTAACCTGAAGCAGAGCACGGCCCTCTGAATGTGAAGAACAGGACAAGATGCTGGAATGAGAGTTTAAACCTGAGGACACAACCAGTTTAAACTGGACCTCGATATCATCGGGTGAGACGGTGGAGCAGACCTTCATCTCTCTCCACTGAGCTGAACAGCAAGACACGCCTTCAATAAGAGGGACCAACTATTCCACTCAAGAACTCAATCTATTCAGTCTTTCCAGTGCAGAAGGCCGAGCGTCAGAGGAGCAAGCTGGCTCATCATCTCTTCACTCATTTGAGAATAGGACAACATGCTATAAGAGCCTCCACATTAAAGGATTCACGCTTTCCTGTATGTCAACATTGAAACACTTTGATGAGCTTACTTTCATAAAACATGATGACATCAGACTTGTAAGAGCCTGTTGGAGCTTTGTTACATGGACCATCTGTGTGTTATGTGAGAGGGTTAGGGTTAGCATTATAACTCAAGTTCGATGAGCAAATGTATATACTAATCGTTGCCATGTGTGCTCTTCTTCACAGTGGCAAAGAGTGGGAGGACACCTGGGAGCCTGCTGTTAATTATTCGCTCTAGCTGTCGCTAGCTATTGTTTATGAATTCACATTTTTAAAGACTTGTTTATATGTAATTGGAACAGAATTTATTCACTATTGAAGTCTTGTAGCTTCATACTCTTTGTGTCTAACTTTGTCCCTTTTTATTAATTTTGTGATACAATTCATAAATTCCTATTATTATTTATTTCTTTATTTGTATGTATTATTTTTGCTTTGTCATGTAGATATTCATTTATGTATGATGGGGGGGTAATAAACACTTTTTTCAATCCCCTTCCTGGATACTGTAAGATAGAAGTATGTTGTGATGTAATGTAAGATGTGATAGAGGCCATGTTCAGCTCATTCTCACGTTGATACTGTGTACCTGTGTTCTCCCTCAGTGTGAACCGCTCCGGGTGAGATACTCAGATGAATCTGAATGTTTTCTTTAATCACATGTTTTCTGATCCACACATAATGTGACCGGCTCGTCTTATTTCACTGTTTGTGTTTCTGGGACCTCCAGATACACAAGAACTGAAAACATTATTTGTATTATATGTCCCATTTAAGACTGAATTGAGAGGAACCACAGATACTCAATAACAATATTTGCTGGTATTAGTCATACAGTACATTAACGTATCATTTGAACTTTTCAGGACAAGCTGATTTCAGGTGAAGTTTTTAAGACAATCCGATGTTATTCAGCTTCACACACACTCACACTCGTGTCCAATTGTTTATGATTTTTCAATTGAAACTTTTACTTTTGACTTGCTATTTCACATATTGAACTGATTTTTAGATGGAGAATATAGGAAATGTTTATAAAATACAATGCTTTGCTGTAGATGAAACTACCCGACAGAATAAACACTGTGAAGAGATGAGTGGATGAAGTGACTGATGTTAGGGGTAAACTGCTGGTTGGACGAGCTGTGCATAGCTTTCACCTCTGTGACAGAATTCATTGTTACTTTGTGAACACGTTCAAAGCCTAAACACCGAGCAGATCAATGCATCAGCTCCATCAGCTCCAGGCCAAGCCCACATACGTAAATGGTTACGAACTGTCTACTAAAGTACGTGATCAGCAATTTTGGAACGACTGCACGATGGTCACTTGGTCATAGTGAAGTGCTGGGACAGAGCATCTGGTGGTCTTGCATCAGCAAAAGTGGACCTAACACTAAAGCGTTCATGACAACCCCTTTGGCAGAAAGAGACTGACACTTCTCCAGAGATCGACCAGACATGATGTTCCCGCCCTAGCACCACCTTTGAAAGGTGGGGGTCCCACTATCCTGATGACCTAAAACTGACCACAATTCTGCGGCTTATGACTTATATCACAACCTCACAGAGCTACCCCATCACCCCAACAGGTTAAACTCCAGCCCAATTGATGCTGCGTGTCAAATACAAACGCCCATTAATACACTTAAAGAACAGCTTATTCCCAGTGGACGGACATCACATCACCAGGTGAAGGCAGTAGACTGCCTATAGACACCACGACAGACGCCCGTTGCCACTGCTCAAGCCTGGTGACTCCATTGCTGTCAACCTTGACAAGCAGAAAGGATGGACTACAACTGCTGCTGTTCTGCACAAATGCAACAACCCAAGATCTTACCTCATCGGCACTAACGCTGGCGGCCTTCATTGGTTGGTACCTGCTTCTCCTGACTCTGCCACCTCCTCAGCCTGAACTTGAGGACGGAGAGGAAACATATGACAAACGAGGCAGAGACAGAAACAAGACAACAGACATCAGCTGCTGTCACCACGTCAAGAGGCGGAGCGGTCCAACAGCCGTCTCACTTGAAGGACTTTGTAGACATGGAGTCCTAGTTTAGGTTCTTGTGATTGTTTTGAGTAAGAAAAGAACTGAAATCATTCAAAATGTTCACAATAGTACAATAATAGTATTGCTCAGGCCTGTTACAGAGGATTTTATTACTTTAGTATTTGCTTTACTTTGGTCTTATCTTTAGTTACTCTAAGAAGGGAAGGTATAATTTAGTGAATCACATAAATAATAGGGACTAGTTAACGCTGCGCAGCTATCAGGGACTCAAGTGTTATCTGTGGACAGTGTGAGCATGCATTACCCAGCAGCAGCCATGAGTGTCTACAATATGGCTCCTATTAATGCTAACTGTGGATACTGGTACAGACTGGTCCTTAAACACAGATACTTGAAGACTTCCAGAAAGACTCGCGCTCGGCTACTCGCACGCTGTACTCATATATTACAAGTTACGAGGTTACAAGGTTTTTATTTGTCATTTTACGACAGGGTTGCAAAACGAAATTTAGATTGTAGTCCCAATTTGCTGCATATACATCTCTCTATATATACATATACATATACATATACATATATATATAGAGAGAGAGAGAGATAGATATGGACGTGACTCAAAAAACAGTGGTATTTAACTGTTCATCAGAGTGACGGTCTGCAGGAAGAACGTGTCCTTGTGTCTGTTGGCGTACGGTGTTCTGGAGCTCCTCTCAGAGGGGACAAGTTGAAACAGGTTGTCTCCACGTTGACAAGGGTCTGCAGTGATGTTTGCTGACTCTGGAGGTGGATAAGTCCTGAATGGAGGCAGACTGGTACCGATGATGTTCTCTGCAGTCCTGACTGTCCTGTTTGGTGGCTGATCCAAACCACACAGTGATGAACGTGTAGAGAACAAACTGGATTATTGCTGCGTAGAAGTGGATCAGCAGCTCTTTATGCAGGTTGAACTTCATGAGCTAGAGCAGGGAGTACATCATCTGCTGGGTCTTTTGCTGATGCTGTCTCTGTTGGACGTCCACTGAAGGTCCTGGGAGATAGAGGATTCTAGAAACCTGAAGGCTTCCACAGCAGACACAGTGTTATTCAGTGTAGGGGGCTCCTCCTGAAGTCCACCATCATCTCCACAGTTTTAGGAGCGTTCAGCTCCAGGTTGTTCTTACCGTACCAGAGGTTCAGCTGGTCAACCTCCAGTCTGTACGTCACCATCCCAAATCAGTCTGATGATCGTTGTGTCATCTGCAGACAGGAGCTTAATTAACAGATGGGTCTCCTGAGGTCATCGTTGTGTAGAGGGAGAAGAGCAGCGGGGAGAGCAAACATTGGAGGTAAAGGTGCTGCAGGATGTCGTGCAGTCTGTTTCCTGCAGGCCACTCCACCCACGTTGGCTAAAAACGTGTTTTTCAGGTTTTCAGTGAAACTCCTCTCTGCTGCTTTGATCTCCTTTGTCAGTGTATTCCTGGACTGGTCGTACAGGATTCTGTACAACAAGCCTGACAGTAGATCTGTGCTCTATCTGTTGTTGTCTGTTGATGAGATCAGTAGGGGGGTTACAGAGTTTGGCAGAGCAACAAGCTTTGGAGCTCAATGCAAAGTTATGTATGTAGTTATATGTCATATAACTTTGCATTGAGCTCCAAAGCTTGTATATATATATATAAAATATATATATATATAAACACATATAGACACATTTTCATATGGTGCTATAATGCTATAACAGAGTGCTGCAGCCTTACTGATTTACAATTTAAGATGAAATCATGGCTAAAATCAACATCAGCATGTACCCATCAAGCATTAACTCCAACACTTGATGTGTTTTAATGTTGTGACATCTTGTGGTTGTGTTGTGCTGCCTTAATGTTGTTGCTGTACAGTGAATATGTACTGTGTTTTAATCATATTTTTATACTACAGTTTTTTAACAGATAAGTTATTCTGGTTCCTGCCCAGGGACTACATATGTAAATGAGCTCCTAGCTAACGAGTAGAGCTAAGCTGAGGACTGTAAAATGAATGAATAAATGAGCAATGAGCATGGAGTCTGGATGTTTGTGCTCCACAAAGCACAGGGTTAGAATCAGCTTTATTTCAGAGTACAGAGTGCGTCTCACACACACACACTAATACTAAAACATGATCAGCTGACACAACAAAGGTCGGATGGATAACCTCTTGAAGGCCTCAGGTAATAAAGCCCACATGGAGTCAGTTGATATTGATATTATGCTCTGGTCAGCCAGGTGATGTCACACCTCTCTAAACGGGATTCATGCTAGCCACATCCGTGAAGGTTGTAAGTGTCATTAGCATTAAAACAGTGATGTGCAAAGATTTCCAGTTCAGTTACTGTTGTGACGACCCCTCCCTTCCACCAGGGGTCTGCGTCTGTTTCCTGTCAGTTTGTCTTGCAGGATGTTGATCGGCAGCTAAGGAGCCCCACCTGAGCCTGCTGGGAGTGGCAGCTATAAAGAAGCACCCTCTTCTTTGGCTGGGTCGCCTCTCCTCCCTCCTCCTGTTTGGAGGACCTGGATGCTGCTTTGCTTTGATTGTTTATTTAGTTCGGTTTAGTTAGTGGTACTTTCAATAAATGTATATTTATTACTTTTATACTGGTACGTCTTGTCTCCCTCATGTTGGGGCCTTTTGAGCCGGGTCGTGACACTGTGAACAACTTCTTTTACAGTGCCTATAATAAGTATTCACCCCCCTTGGATGTTTTCCCCTTTTGTTGCTTTTATACATGAAATCATGGTCAATATAATTTGGCTTTTTTGTCTTTCATGTCAAAGTGAAAACAGATTTTTACAAACTGTCAATTAATTAAAAATATATAGTGTAAAATAAGTGTTTGCATAAGTATTCAGCCCCTTTAAAGTGACTGACCTAATTCAACAGAAGTCCAGCTAGTTGATGCCAGCAGTGTCACAAGTAGTGAAATGGAGATGACCTGAGTGCAGTTGATGTGTGTCAAGTGATTGTAGTATAAACAGACCTGTCTGGGAGCTCCAGTCTCTGGTTCATCAGTATTCCTGCTACAATTGCAACATGAAGACAAAATAACACTCCAAGCAACTCAGAGAAAATATCATTGAGAAGTACAAGTCAGGAGACGGCTACAAAAAGATTTCCAACTCACTGGACCTCCCACAGAGTTCAGTTCAGTCCATCATTAAGACATGGAAGGAGTATGGCGCTTGTTTAAATCTCCTAGAGCTGGCCGTCCTCACAAACTGAGTGACTGGGCAAGAAGAGGACTGATGAGGGAGGTCACCAAGACACCTAGGACCACTCTGAAGGAGTTCAAAGCTTCAGTGACTCAGATGGGAGAGACTGTACATACAGCAACTGTTGCCCGGGTTCTTCACCAGTCGAAGCTGTATGGGAGAGTGGCAAAGAGAAAGACACTGTAGAAAGAATCCGCCCAAAGGCATGTGGGAGACTCCAAGGTCAACTGGAAGAAGGTTCTTTAGTCTGATGAGACAAAAATTGAGCTTTTTGGCCATCAGACTAGACGCTATGTTTGGTGAACACCAAACACTGCACATCACCACAAACACACCATGTCCACCGTGAAGCATGGTGGTGGCAGCATCATGCTCTGGGGATGCTTCTCAGCAGCAGGCCCTGGAAGGCTTGTAAAGGTAGAGGGGAACATGAATGCAGAAAAATATCACCAAATCCTGGAGGATAATCTGACTCTGTCTGCAAGAGAACTACGACTTGGGAGAAGATTTATTCTCCAGCAAGACAACGACCCCAAGCATACAGCAAAAGCTCCACAGAATGGTTCAAAGACCACAAGGTGAATGTTCTGGAGTGGCCAAGTCAAAGCCCAGACCTCAATCCAATCCAGAATCTGTGGCTGGACTTGAAAAGAGCTGTTCACGCCCGATCCCTGAGCAACCTGACAGAGCTTGAGCTGTTTTGAAGAAGAATGGAGAAAAATCTTAGTGTCCAGATGTGCCAGCCTGAGTGAGACACATCCACACACACTCAGTGCTGTGATTGCAGCCAAAGGTGCATTTACTAAATACTGACCTGAAGGGGGTGAATACTTATGCAATCATTTACTTTACCTTATATATTTTTAATTAATCGACATTATTTTGTAAAAATCTGTTTTCACTTTGATATTAAAGAGAAACAAAACAAGAGGCGGATTTAAGGAGATCATTTCAGCTTTCATATTTCACTCACATGAACTGAGAGATCTGTGCATATTGAAGCCATATTGTAACCAAAAATGAACCTTTTGAAATACTATATTATGACTTTTTAATGACAGTTGTATAGCATAATATACTATGACAATTTGATGTACTTTTTATGGCATACCATACTATGACATCTTTTTATGACATTCATGTCAACATTCCCTCCGAGTTTGGCTCAGGACCCGAGCAGCGGTCTCTGGGATCAAAGTCCTGCATCTAGTTTGGCACTTTAATCTGACGGCACCATATTTCTGTCAGAAATCAAAGACTACACCAAATGCTTTTTATCTCTTCATGAGTTGTGTGGTAAAGAAAGGCGTGGGTGAATATAAATATTATGCCTACCAAAAGATTATACAACTATCTGTAAACATGAAAGCTGTGGAATCTTGTAGCAGTTATTTCTTCCAAATTCATGTTTGAAAACAGGAAATGCTTCTAAATGCAGGACAAGAAATCTCCACAAGCACAGGGTTAGAATCAGCTTTATTTCAGAGTACAGAGTGCGTCTCACACACACACACTAATACTAAAACATGATCAGCTGACACAACAAAGGTCGGATGGATAACCTCTTGAAGGCCTCAGGTAATAAAGCCCACATGGAGTCAGTTGATATTGTGCTTTAGTGGAGCAGATCACCACATACCATCTGCTCCACAGTGAACATGGGGTTATGCTGACTGAGACCCAGCGCATGCTGGTCCAATGAAAGCTTTTATAGTTCAAGAGTCCGCCAACACATCACTCTGAAGAGAAAATATGACTTGTTTTATATCATTTGTATTTTGACTGATTTGATCTGTTGGGTTATGTCTGGTGGCCTCCGGTTTACATTGTGTTCTCCACTGAATCACATTGAGCTGCAGCCTGCAGTGATTGATTGGTGTTGTCCTCATGTGTGTCAGATTCAATGATAGCTACAGACCTGTCCCACCCAAGATGATGACCAAACCACCCCCCCTTCTTTTCCTGCCCTTCACACACAGAAAGAGGACAGGAGTGAGCTGAGACATTACAGTTAAGCCTCCTTACAAGTTGATGAATTACAATTAGTTTAGAAACAAAGCCTGCTGGCAGCTCCACAGGTGCGATTTGAGACAGAATGAGATCTGAGCACAGCATGTGTGAGTGTTAAGTTGTAAACGTGCTCCCTTAGCTTGTGTGCAGGGTGCTGGCAGCAGCAGGACGAGCCCGTCCTCTTCTAATGGCAGCACGTCATTTATACCATACAGCTGCTGGAGGTCCAACGCTTAAGTTTCTTCCCAGAACCTCCACTTCCAAATGTCAGAATATCCGCTCATTGTCTTTGATAAAGTGAGACAACATAGTTTAAATGGTAGTTATTCAATAAGAGCTTTGTCTCTTTTCTTGAGACGTTTAGGGATGAAACTATTAATTGAGTAAAGAAAGTCAACTGTTCTGCTGAACATCAGTGTGGTGATGCTGCCTGCAGCTCAGCTCCTGGTGTGGACATGAACATCATGAAGGAAAGTCAAAGCATGCACACTGAGCAGTCTCCTCTTCCAGTGCCAGCAGCCCTGAAACTAACGTCACCTTCACACATCATACGCACCAATCATACGCCGTAAAGGCACCATGCACAGAGAACACACATATATCAATCAATGATAGGTTTATTTAAACATCGTTTCAGGTCATTGATCATTGATCATCACGATTAAATAATACCACTGTGTTGTTAAAGGTCCATTCATTTATTTATTGAATTTTTCAGCAAACTCTCAACACAACATGTGACATATGATGATCCCATGAGGTTAAGGTGGATCCACACACAGAGCAGCAGGTGTTTGTGCTCCTCTTAGCTCCACTGTGTTCACCTGCTAGCCTCTACTGTCTGTCTGCTGCTAGCGGTTAGCTGATGCCAGCTAGTGTACAAACTGCTGCTGCTGGAAACGAGAGCGAGTAGAGCTGAAAGTGAAAAGACAAGCTAACAGAGGCTGAAGGGGAACTGCAGAGGTAGAGTTCTCTGTGTTTGTCACTACATAGACCTACTGCTAGTATAAAGCATTGAATAGTGCAGCTTTATCTGGGCTGCTTTAGTGTTGGAGCTAACGGCTGCTGTACATGGCTTGTGGCCCCTGATCACAGTCACATGCTCATCTCTGACATTATAACATTCTCTTATAGTTTGAACTTTCCTTTCGATCCTCAAACACCACGTGGACATGGTTTAGTATTGTGGTCCATGCAGACTGTTGCTTCTGTCCCATCTTACAGACACACAGACTCCTCCAACCTTTCATGTGTGAAGCCGTCCTGTTGATCGGTGATAGAACTTCCTAAACCAGAGACTAGTGTGATGGAGGCAGATCATGCCAGCAGGTCAGTGTGCATGTGAGCAGCTATTGCTGCACTATTCTACACACACCTGCATCACATCAACGTGAGCACGCTCTGTGCTGACAGGGCATTACTGGGCTTTCATAGCATATTGGAGATGATAATGACAAACCTCTGCAAGTTCAGGACAGAATGTTGCTGAATAGCTCATCCTCACTATGACCACCAGGCTGAGCTCTGTATCCTCACCTGTTTGGGTTCGAGATGGTACAACTACGAGATGTGATCGGGCAGATCAAAGGTACACACTAATGATGGGGGCGGGACAGGAAACACAAATACTTGAGTCATGTAAAAATGCAGATTGTGAGGAGTTGATGGCGGGGCCATGTCAACACCTCCAGAACCAGAAGGACCCGAGTGTGACATTACACACCCGGTTCATCCATTCATTCATTGTAGCGCTGTGCTGACTGATTGATTGTTGTACTTCTTTCCTGTGTTGACCAATGGGAGCGCTCGATAGAGAAGACTATCCAGCTCTAAATACAACACAAACACATACAGGATGGAGCCGTTAGTGTACACAGCTGTGTTTGGATGCACTTGATAAGTATTAGATAAATACGCTCCATGTGGAAGAAATCTCACTGAGGGTTTCTGGGTGAAAGAAGGCAAAACCAGAAGAAGTTTTTATTGCACTACCAAGTTGGCTGTGACTTCACCAATGGTTGCTGTGTGAATCCATGTCCTCCTTATGCAGAAACCACTTTCACCCATCTGCAGTAATGGCCAGCACATCACCTTAAACAGTATGGAAGCAAGCTGATGATGACAGCAGCAGTGTTTTCTGCTGAACTCCTCCCCGTCCCAACTTCACTCCAATCCAGCTGTGATGACATCAGACGGTCTCCATGGACACTGAGCTCAGTGCCAACCAACAGGGGGAGTATTCACCTTCAGGCCTGCAGTGTGTTGTCAGCAGGGCTCTGTGCAGGGCTCTGCTGCTTCTTCTTGTGGCTGGGCCAGCGGCACACCGGGCAGCAGTGTCTGCCAGCTGCCAGCCACACCGCGATGCAGTGCTGGTGGAAGGCGTGGCCACAGGGCAGAGCCATCAGCAGCTCCTCGCTCACAAAGTTCTCCAGACACACCACACACTCGGAGCACTGCAGCACGCCACAGGGCCACACCGACCAATCGCAGAGGCAGCCATCCTTCGCTGCCCCGTTGGCGGATGGCGAGCCTCTGTTCCCATGGCGACAGCAGAAGGGCCGACAGCTACTGCCGGCCTCCACGTCGTTGCACACAGACGGCTGTGTGTTGCTGTCCTGATTGCTCAAAGACCTCCTGTGTCTGCTGCTGCCGTGTGGCGGGGAATCCATCGGCTCCCCGCTCTCTGTGTCTGAATGTGAACTATCCGACTCCTCACCAACAGCTCGGAACCTCCAGGTGGGCAGGGCTTTAATATAGTCCATGTTTACTAAAGGGCGAAGCCAGAGATCAGGGAAAGCCAAACGCTCCAATAAGAAGCGGGGGTCATCCTCCCAGTCGGAGTGGTCAGACGGGACCTGCTGCAGCGATGCCATTGGGTGGAGCAGATAGGAAGTGTACCAGTCCCACAGACTGGCCAGCCACTCCAGGTTGGTGGTGCTGTCCTCTTGGCTCCTGATGCCACAGCGGCGTTTCTTCTCAAAGTAGTCGACCAGCAGGCCGTGGGCCAGGTAGGTGGACAGGAAGAGAGCTGGGTGGGATGAGTAGAAGGTCCAGTCAGCTCTCACCAGGCTGGCCAATGTGGTGGTGTCAGCATACCGGAGCAGCTTCAGACTGTAACCATACAGAGTTTCCAGATAGGGCAGCTGGAGGAGAGCCTAGAGGAGTGATCAGTGATCAGTTATCATCAATTCAACAAAGTCAGGAAGTCTATGGCTAAACAGTCAGTGGCCACATTATTAGGTCTATCTTCTAAAACTAGGTAGGAACACCCTTTTCCCTCACAACAGCCGGGTTTCATGATGACATGGTTTCTTCAGGCTGCTGGACACCTTGATTACACCTTGATTACACCTTCACATACTGACCTGATATCAGATCACTGATGTTCACTAAAAATCATTGTCATGTTGGTGGAATCAGTGTGGTTTCAGCACTCTCAGCACATTTACAGTTAAGTTGAGATATATATATGTATACATATACACATACACATACATATATACACATACACATACATATATATACACATACATATATATATATATATATACATACATATATATATATATATATATATACATACATATATATATATATATATATATACATACATATATATATATATACATATATATATATACATACATATATATATATATATATACATACATATATATATATATATATACATACATATATATATATATATATACATACATATATACATATATATATATACATATATACATATATATATATATATATATATATATACATATACATATATATATATATATATATATATATATATATATATATATATACATATACATATATATATATATATATATATACATATATATATAAACATATATATATATATATATATATATATATATATATGTTTTATACTTTATGTGAATGTAATTCATACTTTGTTGGCATCTTATTCTGAAAACCGGATGTTCGTCTGAAGAAACCGGATGTTGTCTCACATTAATCTTTCCGCTAACTTTCAAAGTCCTTCGCTCGCTCCCGACCTGTGCCGTTTGAATGAGTTTACCGTGAATTTCAGCATATAGGTGCACTAAAGTGTCCAGTAGTCTCCAGAGAGAGCAACAGCTGGTGCACGTTGTAACGCTGTGTATTCTGTGTATTCTGTGTACTCCCACACGCTGCATCAACGTAGTCTGCTATATATATACACATCCCTGTCTTTGCTAGCTTTTGATGCAGATCAGCAGTGTAATGTGAAACCCTTGGTAAGTGTGGGTATTGTATCATGTGCATGTGCATGTGCATGTGCATGTACTAGGTCCCTTTGTTGAACACAAGAAGGATTAGTGGATGTTGTCCGTTGTGAGTGCGGATGATTCCCTACCAGAACAGGAAGCCAGGACACCAGCAGTATGGAGTTGTAGGTTCCAAGTGTTCGGATCAGAACCACAAATCGTTTCACTGTTGCTCCCTGTCCAAGAAAATGAACACGTTTCAATGAAGCTGGACAATAAATACAGAACTAACTGCATCTCTCTCTCTCTCAGCACTGTGTAGAACATCAATGGTGATACAATTAGCAGTACCACAAAAGGTCCATCATTTACTTCATTACTCACTGGAAGTAAAAGTACAGTACACCAAATTATACTGAACACATCTTACTCATTCTGTACAATGACTCCTTTTAGAGTTCATTACTGAATTTACATGTTTCTGTTAATGCAGTGTGTAAGCAGCATCTTAATGTCAAAAACAGCCCGATGTGGCACCTCTTACTTCAAACCTTCCCAGTGGCTGCACGTCACTACTGTACAGCACATGTGCTGTTTTCTACTAGCTGCTATGTTCTTCTAGTTAGCTACGTCACGTTAGTGCTCCGATTATCTGTGTGTTTTGGTAGGAGGTGGGAAAGGAGGGAATGGGTTCCCCCAGACCAGTGAGCCAATCATCAACCAGGAGCTGCATGCAGCCACGTAGTGGAGTAACGGGTGCAATATTTTACAATGTAGCGCAGTAGAAGTATAAAGTCACATCGAATGGAAATACCCAAGTAAACAACAAGTACCTCAACATTGTACTTGATTAGAAGCACTTTGTTCATTTTCACCACTTTGTGTAACAGAAAAACAGGAAGTGACCTGTGTGATGAAGAGGTCCATCCAGGCCAGCAAGTTGATCAGAACCAGACTGAGGACAAACAGATCATTGACCTCCGGCTGGATGGAACGCAGGAAAGTATCCATGGCAGCCAGGGACAAGAACTCCCCGGTACTAAAGACAGGAGAGGAGGAGAGGAGGAGAGGAAGGAGGGGAAGAGACAAAGAGAAGAGGGGAGAGGAGGAGAGGAAGGAGGGGAAGAGACAAAGAGAAGAGGGGAGAGGAGGAGAGGAAGGAGGGGAAGAGACAAAGAGAAGAGGGGAGAGGAGGAGAGGAAGGAGGGGAAGAGACAAAGAGAAGAGGGGAGAGGAGGAGAGGAAGGAGGGGAAGAGACAAAGAGAAGAGGGGAGAGGAGGAGAGGAAGGAGGGGAAGAGACAAAGAGAAGAGGGGAGAGGAGGAGAGGAAGGAGGGGAAGAGACAAAGAGAAGAGGGGAGAGGAGGAGAGGAAGGAGGGGAAGAGACAAAGAGAAGAGGGGAGAGGAGGAGAGGAAGGAGGGGAAGAGACAAAGAGAAGAGAGGAGGAGAGGAAGGAGGGGAAGAGACAAAGAGAAGAGAGGAGGAGAGGAAGGAGGGGAAGAGACAAAGAGAAGAGGGGAGAGGAGGAGAGGAAGGAGGGGAAGAGACAAAGAGAAGAGGGGAGAGGAGGAGAGGAAGGAGGGGAAGAGACAAAGAGAAGAGGGGAGAGGAGGAGAGGAAGGAGGGGAAGAGACAAAGAGAAGAGGGGAGAGGAGAGGAAGGAGGGGAAGAGACAAAGAGAAGAGGGGAGAGGAAGGAGGGGAAGAGACAAAGAGAAGAGGGGAGAGGAGGAGAGGAAGGAGGGGAAGAGACAAAGAGAAGAGGGGAGAGGAGGAGAGGAAGGAGGGGAAGAGACAAAGAGAAGAGGGGAGAGGAGGAGAGGTGGAGACAAGGAGAGGAAGAAGAAACAGACGGATTAAGGACATTTGTATTTGTTTGTAGAAACAATAATCCATTATCATTCCCATGTTCAATCATCACCTGTTGCCATAGCGATAGATGCCCTCCGGCATCTTGAGAATGTAGGCGGGGCTCTGTGTCACATCAATCTCTGATAGGATGCTGTGGTTGTCCCAGTGACGTACATCCACGAAGATGAACTCAATCCTGCCGGTGAACTTGACGGACAGCGCGGAGAAGAAGGCAGGCGGCTGGGACAGACGAGCGAACAGAAACATCTTCACCGGGTGGGCCGGGTCAGAGCGCCACTCCTCCACCAGCTGCTCAGACTGACGCAGGGTTTTGATTCGATGAGCCACGTGTGAGGTCATCCAGCGGAAGATGTGCTCCGTTTCAATGCGACGGCCGTTGTATTCTTTTAGCATGACTTTACCCTTGGATGCTGACGTCTGGGGAACGGACATGATGAGGGTGGAGCGCTGCCAGCCACGCTTGATACATGACCTGGGGGACACCACACAGAGGCAGTGCAATATTAACAACCATTCAGTACAATTGATATCATATATTTGTTCATTAACTTATTTATTATACTTTACTGTGCGATTACTTATTTCTACTTATGTCTCTTGTTAGTTCCTCTGAACTGTCCACTCTGCTGCTGTAATCCTGCAAACGTCCCTGCTGTGGGACTAGTAAAGGATTATCTGATCGTATAAGGCTCATCGCCAATACGCAATCGTATTGCCGGCAAAAATACACACAGAAGTAGAGGAAAATAGAGGTGTCCAACAGAACAAGGAGACATCTAAGTTCAGAGTCTAAATGAGCATTATTGGTCATGTGTGTCGGTGCATTTGAAGCTTCCCACCTGTAGTCATTAGAGCAGTTGAAGGTTCCAGTTCTGATCCCAAACTGAGATACCTTCTGCACCATCTTCCTCCAGTTGGACTGACTGAGCAGAGCTTCCCGGTCCTGGGCGATGACCTGCAGGTACACAGGGACATGACGGGTCAGACAGCTAATACTGAACAACTCTGTGAACCCTTCTGACAGTGGAAGTCCTAAACTGTGTTGTCCTCTTGCTTTATCCCATTCACAACAAATATTACAGCCAGGCGTTGTTATTTTGGCCAGTGTGGTCCTCGGAGCAGAACGTGGGCTGTAGGCGACTGTTGTTTGATATAGTAGAGGACAGGTAGCGGAACACACGTCCCGAGTTCATGTTCTTGAATCCAATCAACAGCTGTGCTCTGTATCTGGATACAATGTGTGAGTAACACCATGTGATCCCTGGATTTTGCATTAATAAGCATTTGTGATCATAAAGCAGGGCCTATTGGGACAAACTTGTCTTGAATCTAACAAACTGAACCAGGATCAGTCTGTTTCATTAAGCTGGTTTGTAGCTAAGATGAGCAGACTGAGTCAAAAACAGTTTCATTCACAAATATGAAACACAGACTTGAGAAATCATCACGTCAATTCATAGTGAAGGAAACAAACATGAGTGCAAACAGTGATGTTCGCGGACACATGTAAAACATATAACATTGATAGTAAAGTATTACATTCAAATGTGATGAATCACTGCAATAAACAAAGCATCATGTTGTAGACCAGTGAATGGCTCAGACTCCAGTAGAGACTCATTCAAATGAACTGGTGAAGTGTCTTCATATAATAAGTGCTGAAAATGAAGATGTACATGTATAAGATGACGATGCACCATACTAGTGCTGGGCGGTATACCGGTTTTAATTCCCCGTTTGGAATGTTTTTTTCACACACCGTCATACCGGTGCATAGAAACTACTGCTGTCACTCTTCAACAGGCAGCAGAATATATTCTTCGCCGCTAGGAGCGCTACAGTCGGAGCTAGTATTATTGAGAGGGACCTCTAGTCATGGTTATAACTTTATAACACAACAATTAATAACCCACAACTAACGCTCTTTAACAGGGCACGACACAACAGTTTGTGACACATAAACAATTTGTAACACTAATAATTGTACATTTATAAAATTACACCGCCGAACGGCATGCTGGGTACAGCTCGCTAGCTAGCCCGCTAGCACAACAGTCTGTTAACAGCAACGTTACATTAAAGAACAGAGCGATGCAGGATGAACAAAGAGAACCGGAGATGCACCGATAGAGTCTGTGCCCAAGAGAGGAGCTGGGTCTGCTGTTTGGAAGTGTTTTGGTTTTTAAAAGTCCGACGTCCAAAAGACTATATATTGCAAAGTTTGTCGAGGCACTGTTGTTGCAGCTGGTGGTAACACGAGCAACTTACTCCATCACCTCAGCAGAAAACATGAGTTAGAATACCAAGAGTGTGATGACGGCCGTCGGATTCGAGGCCGTCAACCAGTAACGTTAACGCGAGTGAGGCCGAAGGGTCACACATCGCTTGAAGAGGCATTTGCTCGAGGCAGCATATCACAAGAAAAGCAAGCGGTGGAGCGACATTACGAACGCAATAAGGATCCAGCTCTGCAAGGACATGGTCCCGCTACACACAGTCGAGAAAGACTCAGAGCAATGATTAAAACACTGGATTCAAGGTACGTCTTACCGGGGAGACACTACTTCAGCCAAACTGCTATCCCAACATTATAGGAAGAAGCGAGCACACCCTATAGTAAGCAAAGCCTTCATACATGATGACATTAACATGTTTTATATTCTATGTACTCCTGACAGTAGAGTAAGCCACTATAAACATATAGAAAAACACAGTCAAGGAAAAAAAATAATACCTTGAAACCGCCAGAATCTTAAAGAATACCGTGATACACATGTTTGGTCATACCGCCCAGCAGCATACTATCAAACAGGACCCCAGCAGGTAATTCATGATATTAAGTGTAACGTGTGCCGGTAGCTCCCATGAATTTTGCTTATTTTTTTGTTTTAATTTATCATTTTTTGGAGTTTATTATTGGAGCACTAATTGCATAGGACAGAATTCCTTCATCAGCATTGGAAGAGGAAGTGTTGGAAGGAGGAAGTGCTGCAGCCCTTGAGGCGATCACCGCCCACGGCCGACCAACAAGCCAGACCTGCAGGACCATGTTTCATGTTTTTCTTGTGTAGCAAAATATTGTTGTGCACCCCTGTGTTGCATAATGACAATAAATGATCCTTGAATCCTTGAATTTACTTTGTATGTAAATAAGATACCAGAAAGCCAAAGAAAGAGCATGAAAATAGAGTGTGTTTTAAAAGAATGACGTGTACGTATCCCACCGCTGGTCCCAAATCACAGAATGTAGCTTTGTTCCATTTGCTAAGCTGCATTTCCACTGACCTGCTAGTTATATTAAATGTAGTGCTGGGCAACGATTAATATTTTTTAATCGCATTATTTTTTTGAGATTAATCGCATTATTATGCGCAAAGTTCAATAATGAATTCAAAAGTAGTGTATTGCGCACTTTTATTTTAACAGTACTCAGGGTTCATACACATTTTGACCAATGGATTTCCATGACTTTTCCATGACTTTAAACCAAATTTCCGTGACCAAACATTATGTGAAATCTCGGTGTATACATGAAAAAGTGAGAAAATGTAGTACTTAAACTACCAATGAGAATTCAAAGCATCCAGTATACCTTAAATGACACAAACGAATGAGAGACAATAGTTTGATTAAAAGAATAAACATTTATAAATATACTCTGGTTGACAGGCATTCATAACACTGACACATCAATAAGAGCTTTAGTAGGTAGTAGCATCCAGCTAGTGCACACATTGCTTTCCCTTTTGTAGTGCACATTTTTCATTGAACTCTGTTACTGTACGGCTTCATATTAACTTCCACTGTTACTGTACATCTGTTAGAATTGTGGCCTATCTTCTATTTGCAATTAATATTTAAATGAAAATGATAATCTACTCTGGCTAAAGTAGCTTATCAAGAGTAAAATAATAGCTGTGATCTATACACACCTCTGCATTAGCAACCTGCTGAAATGAAGGTACAGGCACCTTAACACTCTCATTACTTCAGGGTTCTTGAGAGCAACTGCACGTGGGACTGTTGTACACTGGCTGTGGTCATCACAGTGAACAGTGTGTACAGTGTGATGAGAGGACACGTGAGCCCTTGTTGCTGTAGTTCATCTCCTTGGAGCAGAGGCTGCATTTAGCATACCCTGCCTTATCAATGTATTTAAAACACTGTGACAGCAGGAAGCTGTACTCACGTCTGTTTAGACCTCCACCTTTATCCAGGCCCAGCTCCACCTTTATCCAGGCCCAGCTCCACTCACAGCTCAGCCCTGCGTCAAGCTGCGCTACAGCCTCCTCTTTGACCTGCATGTTTCATCACGTTACGTTTTTTCCTTCTAAATCGCGATAATGACGAACGTCAACAGTCGACAAAGTTCCGCATGCAGTGGACGTTAACTTAACCCAGCAAGTCTGAACGGTAACGGAACATAACGGAACTTAAACTTTAACGGAGGGAAATTAAGACGCTGTAGACATCTGAACGCTGATTGGCCAAGACTCAACACATCAAAGATGTTCTATTGTGAAGATCACGACATCACCTTTTCTCCTCGTCTCACTCCAATCTGAGAAACGCCGGCTGGCAACTCAGCGTAAATGAACGACATGAAAATATGAATATAACAAATTTCCATGACTTTTGGGATTTTATTTTTTTCCAATAACCATTTTAAAATTCCATGACTTTTCCATGACCGTACGAACCCTGAATACTGCTATATGAACAAAAGGGCAATAACATTTGGTTTGCAAACACTTTAAACACATCAGGTTCTTGTTAACAGCAGTATTCCCTTTACACAGTAGCAGTTATAATACAGTTATAATGATTCTGATTATAGATATTCAGCCGGTGTTCATAACTTTATTTTCATGTGTGTAAGAGATGATATTTGAAATATACACCTAGAAAACTGCAAACATATCTACTTCTTTTGTTTTGTTTGTTAAATTCTCAGTAGCGATAACTAAATGATGCTTATTATACATATTACAAACAAAAACACTTTAAAAACTCGACAATATGTATTTTAATATTGTCACTGTTGTTTGATTGCATGATTTACTTTTATTGTGAAGAGCATGAAAACGGAAGTGCTTTTAGTTTGAAGAGACCGGAAGTAGAATGGTACGTGTTGTTGACGCTAACAATGTTGATACATAGAAAACCACATGTCTGGTGCAAGAGCGCGTTGTGTTCACTGTAACACTGTAATACTGTAATACTGCAGTTCAGACAGTAAAGTGTTCCGTTCAAACAAGACGTGTCTTGGTCCTCACGACAAGCTCCACTTCACAACAGTCACGTTTGATCCTGTAACGAGACGATCGCGCGCGCCTGTGTGTGTGTGAGAGACAAGAGTGAACGACGGTGACAGTGTAGGAGGGGTTCTGGACCCGGGGGGGGGGAAGAAGGAAGTGACGCCACACAAACACAGCTGTTCACTGCTTGCTGCCTGGTTCTTGTGTTAAAAATGTAGCTTAATAATAAAAATAAACAAAACTGCATTAACGCGCGATAATATAATTGTCGGCGTTAATTAATGAATGCGTTAACTTGCCCAGCACTCATTAAATGTCAAGAAATGACTTCAGAGAAATTTCATCTGTGCTGCCCTCCAGAAAATGGAATACAGCCTGTGACTGGCGACATGCACTGATAGAGGATGTGCCTGATCAACACACTCACGGCTCAGGACTGCTCCAATCACTACTCTATTTCTTGTGTAAATTATACAATCTGTGATGTGTGTGTAAGCAGTGCTAAAGAAATTGTGACTGGCTGACTTCCTGTCACCATGTCAACCTGGCTCACAGCGTTCCCATTGCAATATGTTTGGACATTCACACCTGCAGTAGTAGAGTGTTGCACTTCCATAAAGCTTGGGAACTTACGAGAGACACATGCACAAGATGAACGTTGACGTATTAAGAGTGTGTGATTAGAGACAGTGTGATATTCCTGCTGTATGCAGCACAAGCATTGTCATGTCCACTTAATCAGGCAACAGCACTATATTGTTTTAATATAGTGTTCGTAAGTGTCTTTACCTGAACCAGCCATATCCCATCTTTAGTGTCCTCCACTAATTCATAGAAGTGCATCTCTCCACTGAAGTGTGTGGTGCTGGCATCTCCTGCCTCTCTCTCTTTCTTGATGGCTGAGTACAGCTCGCCCTGAGTCAACTCTCCTGTGTGGGAACAAGAGAGAACCACCATTAAAAAGGACTCAGGACGTATCCTCCTGTTAGCCAATACATTCATTTCTTCTTTGATTCCAAGTACCACAAACTCTAGTGGTAGGTAATAATAATAATAATAATAATAATAATAATAATAATAGGTATGTTGACCTCTATATATACAATTTGCTCAACATTTGATTTAATCTCATTGAAAACTGCAGGTAAGTATTGAATAATATCCATAATGACAGGTATCATTAAGTCCCCACAGTACAGCAGGTAGAGATGTTAACCAGTTATTGACAACGCCCGGTCCACGACCCAACTAGTCATTCATCCACCTCCACGTCGCAGACATACGTGTGCCGTTTGTCATCACATTGATGAACTAAAGGTGTTCTGCTCATCTTAAATCTCAGTCAGACATCTGGATGTACCAGCAGAATATATAACACCACTACTAGTCTGGAGCCAATCCTAGTCCAGTATGCAACATACATACGAGTGATGTGAAAGCTAGAAGCCCATACATACACTGAAGAGGACTTTTCAGTGAAGTAGGAGACATCTTATGTCACATTTGCATACTCACAGGTTCTGGATATTTCAATGAGGAGGAGAATGTGGGGATTGTTTCTATGTGTCTTAGAACATGTCAGGAGAGGATATTTTAAAGTCTGGAAACAGACCAAAGGATCAATTCCAGGTTCCCGTCAAAGGACCATCGTCAGCACAATTTACAGAGCACATAACTCTAGAGACACAAATAAGACTTCACACAAACAACGCTGACCAATCAGGAGAAAGGAGGTATGAAGGTGTTTGGTAAACATCAAGTTGTTTTGTCCCTGAACCGATCAAAGTCCTTTATCAATAATGTATTGAGTCATTACTTGGTATCAGGTGGAAATGTTCTCTAACTTATGAGAACATATTTCTGCTGTACATCGCAATATTTTCTGATTATTTCCCCCTCTTCTAATCCCACTATCGCATAGTCCAGCTGCAAAGCTGTCGGCTGTTAGTCACGTTGTATTCTTCACTTACAAGCTCCAACACAGCGTATAGAAACAGTCCTCTTCACTATCACTCCCATGTCTTTGCCCAAATGTAATATGTTAGAGTTTGAAAATCGGATATATCAGCTGATGTATATTTTTCTCTACGCAGACACTCGGCCCCGGCCAATTGTGGCCCTGACTGAAGCCGATCTTTACCTGATTTCTCGACCAGCTCACTGACGTCCTTCTTCTCAGCCAGTCCGGAGTATCCCAGCCCTCGACACTCCAGGATGGTCTTCAGCTTCTTATAACTGAGAGTAACTGGATCCACCAGCTGAGTGGCGAACATCCCGGTCTCATACCAGACTACCGCCTCAAAAATCCTCGCTAGCATAAACAACACTATGAAGTACAAGAGCAAGAAGAAGAGCTTCAACCACATCTTACAGCTGGACGAGAGCGCTGCTGACACCAAACGATGTCTCTGTCATAGAGTGTGTGTGGAAACCGGACAGGCTACATAGGCTTCCAATCACCTTCCAGCGTTAACGTTACCCATTCACGACAGATAACGTTATTAGTTTGCTATAACATATTTGTCAGACCTGCAGCGTTTGTTCGAGTGTCGCTGTGAAGGTATTCCCTGACCGTTAGCTTCCGTCACCAGTAATTTACGTTCATGAATCCTTCAAACGGTGACAGCTAGCTAACTAGCTTAGCATCGCAGGTAGGCCTTGCTATCAACCAAAACAAACAGGCCTCGCCAAGCTCCAGTGTCTGCTGCACGCGCTGCAGTTTCCCGCTGAACGTCAGTTGCGCGTGAGAAGCCGGACTGCTGCTGTGGCCCAGATATCACAACATTAGAAAATTACAGTAATGACGGATCTGCTTTTTTGCTCCGATCAGCTGGTGTACACAGAAGAGCTGACGTCATATCCGGCTCCACCTCACACATGTAAACAAGCTACAAAATAAAGGACTTGAAACCAGTTAAATCGAAACCCTGCAAAATACGGTTATATATCTGGGTATAATACTTTTCAGAATAATATATGTTAATATTACTGGAATATTTTATTTGTGCTTTTATGTCACTTTAATGTTGCAGCTGGTAAACAATTGATTACATTTAATTACTTTTTATACTGCAGGGCGGTTTTACCTATAGTAATATGTTAGAATGTATTTGTTGATTTATATTTTGTATGGATGATATGCAATAAATCTGCTGTCAAATACATGTAGTGGAGTCCTTATTTGATGTTGTGGAGTAGAAGTATACAAAACTCAAGTCAAGTACAAGAACTTCAAAACTGTACTTAAGTACAGTACTTGAGTATTTTGCAGCTGTAAACAAAGGTGAATAGCTTTTTCCAAACGTGTACCAACTGGAATGATTCATAATTTAATTTTAACATTCTGAACCAATGGATTTGGGGAGGGAAATCACAAAGTACTGACAGAAGGATGTCTTTTCCTATCGTACCCACTTCCTCTGGAATAACCTCACTACGGACATCAGACCATCTGATGACTTCTGACTTTTGTACAATCAGACTTCTTCTTACAACCAGAGGAGTCGCCCCCTGAAGACCATTAGAAAGAATGCAGGTTTAAGGAACTTCTGCTTTAGCTTCTCTTTTCAGAACCAGAGGTTGCCGCCTGATTCAAATCAAACAGATCGACATGTTTGCTGCTAAATAAATTAATAGAAGAAATCGCTAATCGTATTGACAAATAAGTATGCATTTGGAGTATATATAGATATAAAAATAAAACTTTTAATACCATTGATCACCCTTGATAAATTGCTATCAGAGGGATTGGGTTGAATTGGTTGAGAAGCTATTTAAGTATTAGGCCCAAAATTGTTCTTTTTGTACATAAATGATAAATGCACATTATCAAAGAAACTGGAATTTGGTTTATGTACAGACAACACTAATATGTTTTGTTCTGGGGAGAATTTGCAGCAGCATTTGGAGGTGATAGCATTGGAAATGATTCAATGAAAAGGGTTGTTTGATATAAATTAAATTCGAAAAAAAAACAAATCTAAGCTGCTTGAAAATTGTAAGATAAACACTTACAAACAGCTGATGTTAGACCATGTTAATATAGACAGAGTATATAAGAACACATCTCTGTGATCTGCTGGAAATCTTATATAAGATATGTGAGAGCAATGTTGCCAAGGTGCGTTGCAGCTCTGGGAAATACAAGGAACAGTCTGGATCGTTCACTGGTCGTGAGGTCGTTTCTGGGGAAGACTCATCACTCTGCTTCTTGTTGAACTACAGAAGCACATAGCACTCATTAGGCATACCATAAGAAAGAGCCATGAGGATAGCAAACAATGTAGGAACCAGGAACCAACATTGAGCCAACTTAAACTAAGTTTTTTCATCACTGTTTTTATTCATAGTAACAGTGAGACATCAGCACCATCATGAGGCCACACAGGGAAATACAACATTATTCATCATCTCTTCTGTCTAGCATTCTGGGAATAAAATAGAACTCTCTTACATATCTCAGGTCTCTAGTGACTTTTATTTAAAATACATCAGAAGAACTACTGGTATGCTATGCTATATTTTTCTCAGGAGTTGGTAAAAAGAACGCTTAAAGTTTAAAAACCTAATAAGGTGATAAGTCAAGTTCCGTTTACAGGTGCTGCTCCCAAGACAGAAATAAAGCCTGTCACACTTGTAGTGACACAGTAGAAATGTTGGGTACCAGTTAGCAGTAGCTGACCACTGAGGAGAGTGAACTGTAAACAGTGAGGCTGATATCTATCAGATCAAATGACAAGCTGCATTGTTTGCTGTGACTCCCTTGTGTACATGTTGGTCATTTTAATACAATATTACAGGGTGTGTCTGTGTGTCCTATCCACATTTCTCCAGGTAAAACATTGACAACACCGGAGAATGTGCACTGCCACAGGGTTAAAGTCCACTTACTAAAGTCAAACTAAAGGCCTGAGTGTTAGTTTAACAACCACACACACACTGGTGCAAATATTCCACAACTATTTTTGATATCTTTAGTTTTAGTCATTTTCTATAATTATCTGATATAAATGATTAGAACGCAAAGCTTTTGGTTTGGGGACAGGAATGTCCAGCCACTGATCCTGGTGCTGTTCCCGGGAGGAAGGCTTCAGCCGGCCATGGCTAGTGCAGGTCGGGATACTTCAGGCAGAATCTGTCGAATGTATCATATATGGCCCGTCTGGAAGGAAAACAGATCATCAATTATCAAGCAACGACACAGCAAAATGTGGCATGACAAAGACAAGATCATGTAAAAATGAGTGCTGTGCAAGTTAACGCGTTAATTCATTAACGCCGACAACTATATTATCGCGCGTTAACGCAGTTTTGTTTTTGTATTATTAAGCTACATTTTTAACACAAGAACCAGGCAGCAAGCAGTGAACAGCTGTGTTTGTGTGGCATCACTTCCTTCTTCCCCCCTGGGTCCGGAACCCCTCCTACACTCCGGCCAAATCCCAATGTCCCCCCTAAACCCTCAAACCCTGAACCCTCAAGGACTTACTGACGTCACCTGGTAAGTGGGTGAGTGTGAGAGACTGAGGGCTTGAGATGGTGTAAATAGGAATGGGACAGCACTTTGCTGCAACATATCATGTTACCATGAAAACGACAAGAAATATGATGTATAATTGTAGGTATTTATTGTATACTTTGTACTCCCTGATTTGAACGTCTTCCAGACTCTTTCCTCACAAGATGAGAGGTAACTTCATATCATCTATTTACTCGTTTTTGTCAAAACGGCTTCAATGACAAAATCAAATATTTGATGAATAAATAAATAAATATCTTCTGATTTCATGTTTATTTTTTGTTCCACCCTTAATGTTTTTGAGTAAATGTAATAAGACAGGCTGAACACACGTGAGCCGTCCTCTTTGTTTACCTTTTTTTTTTATGTCTCCATGCGTCCACTGGTTACCCCGTGTTTAACGTCACATTGCAATGATTTGTGGGTAATTCCATTAGGCTAAGTCAGCATCCTATGCTGACTTAAGGAAAGGGTTCATAAAGGGCTCAAAATGTCTGCTAGAGACTCAAACACTTGACGATTTGACAGTGAGACATCCCTAAACCCTCACGGACTTCGCGGGAGCGCGCCTCAAAGTCCTTGAGTCCGTAAGGGGGGACATTGGGATTTGGCCTCCGTCACCGTCGTTCACTCTCGTCTCACACACACACACACACACAGGCGCACGCGATCGTCTCGTTACAGGATCAAACGTGACTGTTGTGAAGTGGAGCTTCTAGTGAGGACCAAGACATGT
Source organism: Anarhichas minor (assembly GCF_050575085.1). Lineage (NCBI taxonomy): Eukaryota > Metazoa > Chordata > Actinopteri > Perciformes > Anarhichadidae > Anarhichas > Anarhichas minor. The sequence continues at coordinate 1,733,929 of NW_027466461.1, read as the reverse complement.
CTTGTTTGAACGGAACACTTTACTGTCTGAACTGCAGTATTACAGTGTTACAGTGAACACAACATGCTCTTGCACCCGACATGTGGTTTTCTAGTATCAACACATTGTTAGCGTCAACAACACGTACCATTCTACTTCCTGTCTCTTCAAAGTAAAATCTCTTCCGTTTTCATGCTCTTCACAATAAAAGTAAATCATGCAATCAAACAATTTACAACAGTGACAATATTAAAATACATATTGTCGAGTTTTTAAAGTGTTTTGTTTGTAATATGTATAATAAGCATCATTTAGTTATCGCTACTGAGAATTTAAGAAACATAAAAACATGACGTAGATAGGTTTGCAGTTTTCAAGAAGTATATTTAAATTGCATCTCTTATACACATGAAGATAAAGTTGTGACCACCGGCTGAATATCTATTATCAGAATCATTATAACTGTATTATAACTGCTACTGTGTAAAGAGAACACTGCTGTTAACAAGAACCTGATGTGTTTAAAGTGTTTGCAAACCAAATGTTATTGCCCTTTTGTTCATATAGCAGTACTTTAAAATAAAAGTGAGCAATACACTACTTTTGAATTCATTATTGAACTTTGTGCATAACAATGCGATTAATCGCAAAAAAATCATGCGATTAATCGCGATTCAAAATTGTATTCGTTGCCCAGCACTAGTAGAAATGAAGTGAAACACAGTCTGGGGTTGGACTGGTTTTTCCATGCAACAAGAACTCCACACTTGTTCTGGTAAATGAAGGTAGACGAGGGATGTGTACATTTGTTCATCTTATTCTTCACAAGCTACCTGCTCTAGATACAAGAGGTCCTGATTGAGAACTATTAAAGTGATAGGATTAGAATATTGATATGATCTGAAGAAGCAGCTATGTGGTACACTTGTCTTTGCAATGTGACCTCTGTGATCAGCTGCGTCTGCATACATGTCCACACGTGACACTTTAATGTCACCTGCCTGATCGCATGCTGATGGGATATATACAGTATTTCAGGCGGTTGTAAAACAGTGGATACGCAATTGTTCCCATAAATTCTTCACAATAAAAGTCCCCTGTTATTTGTGTGCATACTCTTGCTCCCTGCTGTAGACTTGTGTCATTAAAGAGTAGCAAAGCTAGCTCCGCTAACTCTGTGATGAACACATTCCTATAAATTCTCCCTCACATCTTGTTATTTTAAAAGCATTTTTCTTTAAGCAGCACAATCAGGAAATGTTATGTTTTTATCAGCAGTGACTTAACAGGACTCAGGCACGAGGTCTACGCTGGGCTCCGTTCTTTGGGGGGGAACATGATGAGGCCTACGTTTGATACATTTTCCAGACTGTGCCCACATGCTGTCCACACCTCACTGAGATCTGAACTCAATGCAAGCCAGGCCACCTCAGCATGTGGTCTGGCTGATCGGATCCCAATGCGATCCGATCTTTGAGCGCACAGACTTCCTGGCAAAGAGTTTGTGGAGAAAAGACTCATCGCTGTGCTTCTTGTTGAACTACAAAAACACATGACAGTAGAGTGATGTTACAGGGTGGTGTGTGTACTACAGGTGATCCAGAATAGTCGACTATTCCATACGATCTAAGGAGTCCGATTCCACTGCCAATCTCACAGTCCAACGGTCGCAGTGAGTCCAGCCAAGAACGTACATGAAGCAACAGGCAATGACAAAAAAAGACATGATTGGACGATCAGTCGACTCCTGGCAAGACCTGACCAATCAGATCTCACTATGTCAATCCTTACTCGGGGACACCCCTAGTGCGTACAGACACCCGCTTGCAGAGAGCACATCAATTAATGAATTCATAATGCTAATTATCTACAGCTGGTGTAGCCTGCCACCAGGGACGTCTGTCTTCTAAATATGCAGGTCAGGCCTGCTGCCTGTGTGTTTAATGTTTAACTGTGATAATCTGAGATGTATTATGTTGCTCTACTCTAATAAAGGCATATTTCCTCCTGCTTCTGCAAAGTCATTGGCTTCCTTTAAAATGATTTCATCCTCTGGCTTTGGAGGATATCAAGTCATTCCCTGCCATAAGGCCAAGTGTAGAGTCCCTGGTGGTGAAGGCAAAGCAGAGTTGAAAGTCTTGTTTTTGAGTCTAAAGTCATTAGATTGATGTGACTCTGGACTTCACTCCATCACATGACTTGTTGCTACTAGGAAGAGAAAGGAGCGATGAAAGTGTGACAGGGCTTTACAGGTTACAGGTGTACTGACGTTTACTTACCAATAGCAGTACTTCAACACGGGAAGTAATACTACAAGCGAGTCAAATACAAAGTGTGTCCTTAGCTAAATACTTAGAGTTTTCTTGTCCGCACTGTTTAACTAGATATACCTCACACAGCTGATACCTGAGCACACATTTCTCTTGATACCCTTTGAGTCGGGAGTTTACCTGAAGACGTTCTGTTTAAACAGGTATGCACTGATGTGTCCTCCGTTCAGATATCTCACTTCACATCCTGGCCAGATCTCTTGCAGACTGAGGACCCCTGTTCGAGGGATGTAGGCATCCTCTTTGGCCTGGACCACGACAATGAGACTGGTGTCTACAGGGACTAGGACAAAGGGAAGGACACATGTCATTTATTTCTCTACACACTTAGGTATATTGCTCAGTTGCTGCTCTGAGGCTGGAGAATCTTTTGAATCACTGCTCAAAACGTATCTTTTCAGAATAGCTATTCTAATTAATGTTAGCGCACATATTTCCAACATGTCTTATCTGTTGTATTATCACCATGTTTAGAATCTCATATGGGTATTTATTTCCATTGGGTTTTTGTATTATTTTGAATGCATTGTGATTATATTTGACATGTCATGTCAAAACAGGTTGTGTCAAGGAGTATCCATCAGGCTCTTCATGACAGGCCTGTCCATTCAGCTGGTCCTGGTCCTGATCCTGGTCCTGATACTAGTCCTGATCCTAGTCCTCTCCTATCTGGAGCAGATAGAATAACTCTCTCCATGATCCAGAGGTACCACGTGCTGACTGGTCCATGATGATTAGGATGTCTCCAGCAACCAAATTGTGCTCGACTCTGGTTCACTTCTGACATTATTGTAGCTGAGGCAAGTACTCCTTTGTCCATATTTTCCAGAACAAATCAGACTGTCCCATCAAGGGACGCTATACAAATCTGCTTTCTGAAAGAAACCTTTGAGGAGCAGGATGTAGGGAGTCACAGCCTCCAGGTCAGCAGGATCTGAGGATGCCTTTTTACAACGAACACTTACAATACCAACATGTCTACCTCACAGATTAGTGTGTGGAGACCTTCCTCATCAGTTTGTACCCTTAAAGGTACAGTTGAAGTCCTCTCTAATGGATTAGTAGTCTCTTCCATGCTCCTCCGTGATGGCTTCGTGGAGGATTAAATGTTCGCTTAATACTTCTCTGCAGGAGCTCCTTATCTAAGGAGGATTCTGGTAGTCCATAGAGCTTCTTAACTGCCAATAAAGCTGTTACCATTATCCGAGCAGAGTTCTTTGACTTGTTCTCATCTTGTTATGAAGCAGTGTAAGGCATTGATGAATGAATCAGTTGCTACCTCAATATGTGCAGCTCTCATCGTGAATGCAACTCGATATCTTTTCAGCTTTCTACAGTCTACTCTCACTAAGGTAAATGGTGCTTTGTCTGGAGATACCCTGTCTGTCTGCCTGGGGCTCCGTGTGTCAGTCAACATGACAAGATCTTTCTCATAGCTACACTGGTGCCAGTAATCCTATATCTCTGGCTCAGCCTTGCTAACATGTGGTTTCTACCATTGTGGCCGACTTGTCTTAGGATAATGTCAGAGATAAATGGTACATGGACTGTACTTGTATTTCTCTTTTCTAGTCTTCCGACCACTCAAAGCTCTTGAACACTACATGTCACCATTCATCCATCCACACACCACAGGACCAGCCTGCGGGAGCAAGGACACAGTGACATGGACTAGTGGAGCCGGGGATCGCACCACCGGTCCTGTGATTGAAGGACGACCTGCTCTACCACTGAGGATAAGGAGATCTTTGGTCCGTATGACTGGATGCTTAGACTCTTCAAGCATCACATGACATCAGTTTGAATACAGTATGTAGCTTGTACTCCTCAGATTCTCTTCTTTTCGGAGACCTCCCCTAGGAATCCCCCCCCCCCGTAGTGTGGAGTTATATTAGGCAGTGCCAGTTCAAACTGATACCCGTGCATTGCTTTCTGCTTTGGGTAAGTATCCATCCTTCTGCCAGTATCATAGGACTTGTACTTCAGGGTTCATACACATTTTGACCAATGGATTTCCATGACTTTTAACCAAATTTCCGTGACCAAACATTTTGTGAAATCTCGGTGTATACATGAAAAAGTGAGAAAATGTAGTACTTAAACTACCAATGAGAATTCAAAGCATCCAGTATACCTTAAATGACACAAACGAATGAGAGACAATAGTTTGATTAAAAGAATAAACATTTATAAATATACTCTGGTTGACAGGCATTCATAACACTGACACATCAATAAGAGCTTTAGTAGGTAGCAGCATCCAGCTAGTGCACATATTGCTTTCCCTTTTGTAGTGCAAATGTTTCATTGAACTCTGTTACTGCATGTCTTCATATTAACTTCCACTGTTACTGTACATCTGTTAGAATTGTGGCCTATCTTCTATTTGCAATTAATATGCATTCAATCCAGTTCAATTATTTAAATGAAAATGATAATCTACTAAGGTAAGGTAGCTTATCAAGAGTAAAATAATAGCTGTGATCTATACACACCTCTGCATTAGCAACCTGCTGAAATGAAGGTACAGGCACCTTAACACTCTCATTACTTCAGGGTTCTTGAGAGCAACGTGGGACTGTTGTACACTGGCTGTGGTCATCACAGTGAACAGTGTGTACAGTGTGATGAGAGGACATGTGAGTCTTGTTGCTGTAGTTCATCTCCTTGGAGCAGAGGCTGCATTTAGCATACCCTGCCTTATCAATGTATTTAAAACACTGTGACAGCAGGAAGCTGTACTCACGTCTGTTTAGACCTCCACCTTTATCCAGGCCCAGCTCCACCTTTATCCAGGCCCAGCTCCACTCACAGCTCAGCCCTGCGTCAAGCTGCGCTACAACCAGCCTCCTCTCCCTGAAGCTCTTTAACCTCATCATCTCATCAGTATCATCCACATTCTACTTTGAGTTAAAACAAACAACCTGCAACCAGATGCGCCGGTGTTCGGGTTTAACGTTAATGAGTGACCGCGTGAACTGAACCGGAACACGGGGGGGGTTGCATGTTTCATCACGTTACGTTTTTTCCTTCTAAATCGTGATAATGACGAACGTCAACAGTCGACAAAGTTCCGCATGCAGTGGACGTTAACTTAACCCAGCAAGTCTGAACGGCAACGGTACATAACGTAACTTAAACTTTAACGGAGGGAAATTAAGACGCTGTAGACATCTGAACGCTGATTGGCCAAGACTCAACACATCAAAGATGTTCTATTGTGAAGATCACGACATCACCTTTTCTCCTCGTCTCACTCCAATCTGAGAAACGCCGGCTGGCAACTCAGCGTAAATGAACGACATGAAAATATGAATATAACAAATTTCCATGACTTTTGGGATTTTATTTTTTTCCATGACTTTTCCAGGCCTGGAAATAACCATTTTAAAATTCCATGACTTTTCCAGGTTTTCCATGACCGTACGAACCCTGGTACTTGTTTAATCAGAGCCTTTGGGGACAGCAGCAGCTTGTAGGATACAGGCTGTCTGAACCGTGTCGCCTCCTGCTGCTGCCAAGTCAGAACACAGCACATTGATGTTGCTCGGCGATAGCGACAAGGATCGATACATTTCTTTGGGACCAATCAGAAACATTTCCATATCGGTGTGTCTGCATTGGAACTCACCAGAGAAGTTGGCCATGTGTGTGCACTCATCCATCACTGCCTTCATGAAGCTGATAGACTCTCTATGCAACGAAGGCCGACAGCATCTGGCTGAGTCCGTCTTCTTCCCCTGCAGTGTGTCGCTTCCATCAAGGCTTCTAAGAGATCATTTAACAAACAGATATAAAACTCAACTTAACTACAACATACAGCAGCTCTACTTCCAGCACAGTATGCTAATTACATTTGATTGTGATAGCACAACGATTTATGAGTAAAGTATCAACACAATGTTATGTGAAATGTGCAACTGTAAGAAACAATAGAGAGATATTTCTGGATCAGTCCAGACACACCCTATTTACCAAGTAGGTTTTTTTAGAAGTAGTGTGTGATATTTGAAGCCATATTCAGCAGCTGTTGTTGGAAATAACTTAATAATTGAGTACCTTGGTGGAGTGCCCAAGCTCATCCCAGTGCTGTTCCCTGATGATAACAATTGGTCTACTCTCGTCCCCCCCCCTTCAGGGCCTGCACCAATCAACAGGCCTTGTCCAGCCTCAGCGTCTCCTCCAGCTTTGGAGTTGTGACCCACTGACGCTCTGACATCTCCAGACAGGCCCAACAGATGCTCCAAAGAGTCCACATTCTTGGTGAAGTCTGGACCCATCCTAAAGGAATCAGCCTGATGAATGTGAACAGATACAATGGACTCATTAATGCTCATCTGTGTTCATGCATGTGTTTGGTATGTTCTCCAACAGAATTCTCATCACTGCTTCTTGGACAGCTTCCTCAAAGAGCCAATTCTAACTGGACCATTTATTATGAATGAAAAATCTCATGGATCTGTTTGAAATAGCGACAAATGTCAAACGTCCAATTGTTCAACAGAGCTGAAAGATGTCGAATGTGGTCAGTGTCATCTCATGTTGACATGAAACAAAGAAAAGTCAAGTGAGCATTTGTGAAGCTACAACAAACAAATGATGACCTTTCTTTATCTGGACGTGTTCTAGTCGTGACTCATACATCTTCTAGGGACTTTCTGGTACATAGTGTTCCACATTAATTCTAACTCAATACCATTTTAATATCCTAATCAAACTGTAACCTTCTAGTCCATTGTACCACCCTGGCTGTTATGAGAAATCCAAACACTAAATAAATTCTAGACATTTTGAGTTGCTTTGTGAGAGTTTGAGTAAGTAATAAAAAGTAGAAGGATAACACACCCCACAGTAGTCCAGCAGCTTGATGATCTCTTCTTCATACACAGAGTTAATGGCATACTGCTTCTCCAGCTCTGTCCAGTTTACTGCTGTGCTCAGCACTCCCTACACACACACACACACACACACACACACACACACACACACAAACTTCTTTGCTTCTTTAGAGGCTAGGTTCACATTTACCAAGGCTATCTTGAAGGTGTGAGATATGAGACTGGGAGCATTTGGAGCCTCTCAGCATGGCGACGCCTGAGCTGAGGGCTCATAGCTAATGGTGCTAACAGCGCTAGCAGTACCAACCACTGCAAACGTGCTGACAGAGCTAACCTGAGGGGAACTGGAGGGTGGTGCGCCTCTGCAGCGACGCTGCTGATAGGGATGACATTATCAGCTCTAACCACCTTATATGAGAGCAGAGCACCGGCCGTGAGCTAACCAGTGGTGCACGCTCACGTGCACTAAAAGCACGCCTGGCCGGTCGGCCTATGTCACCACAGCACAGAGAAACTGATAACACACAGAAGGAGAGACTTATTCTCTGCTCAGGTAGACATTACTCCTCTTTATCTTTACATTGATAGTAGTTGTTTGCTGCTATATTATTATACTTTGAATGTTGTATATTGCTCCTTTAATAACATACTCATACACCTGTACATTCAAATAGTCATTGGTCTCTATAATTGTCCATGAAGAGGTTCCTTCCTTAAATGATTTCAATGCAAGTGTGCAAAAATGCCAATCTGTATGTAAGACAGAGGCTCTATGAGCCGGTGTGAGGGCAGAGGGCCCGTAATGGACCATGGATGATAACCCTCCTCCCTCAGGTATTCTGGTTTATGCGTGTATTTGTTAATGTAGATGAACCGATGCCACGCTGAGCTCCGTCAGCAGCTGCTGACACGAGAAGGTAAGGCCGGAATTCTTTTCTTGTTGAGTGAACTGAAGACATTTCTTATCTTTTAGTTTCTGGTACAGTCAGAAGGCTTTGTGCTGAGTAGATCCCCAAGACCTAAGCTCTGTTTGAATGGATGAGAGTGAACCATTCTGCTCAGTGTTTAACTAAAGTAAATGTGATACCAAAAACAACTAAATTAATCTATCAACAGCCCATACAACAGATTCATCATATCTCTGCAAACTTGAGACCAGTGCTACAGTTTATTTTCATGGGAAGGCCGTTTAGTAAGACCGACACTACGCCAGAATGAAAGTAGCCTACTAGCTACTAACTGGGTACTGGTCAGGAGCACCACAATGACATCATTGCACAAATGATAGCCAGTCTGAGGTGTAATATGGATATCATTAGAGCGGATAATATCAGGCTCATTATCACTATTTGTATGGGTTGATTGCACACTGTCACAGCTATTAACCAGTAAGGTTAAAAACACTGGTGTTTGGTGATGATGTCACCTTTAGTCTGCTCTAAAGAGGTGATGTGTGTCAGGGGGACAGAGCGTTACCGTGGTGAACACACTGGAGGCAGTGGACCAGGACAAACAGGGAATCAGAGGGATGGGCTTCGGCCAGTTGGTCACTGCCAGGGACGCCATCTGGACACAAAGACATACGAGACTTCATGAAATATACGAGGTATTATATTGTATACACGTGTATTTGTATGCAGGCTTGATGTAAAGTGTTTACTTTCAAATGTGCTTGAATAGAGAGAATGACTCACATATCCTCCCATGGAGATGCCAGTCATTCCTAGTGGCCAGTAACCTTCTCTCTCCAGCCACCGCAGGAGCACTGTTGACTCCAGGATCAGAGCCCCTCCCATCACAAACAGGTCGGACACATTCTTTAGACTGGAGCGCCTGCAATACTCACAAATAATGTCCCTGCTTACTTTACACTGAATTCATCCCAGCTGTAAAGGACAAGTCCAATGAAAGTCCATCTTAGTAGCCAACCTTCCTGGAGTCTTGCCAAGTGGCTCTCAGTGGCTCTGAGCCGTTTGGAGCTCCATCCCTGACAGCAGCTGTAATTAGCCTGAATTCACAGCAGTTAGAAGGGATTCCAACAGTCATGAGAAAAAGAAGAAACGTCTCCAATCATTCCTGTAGCATACTTCACTGAGCCACTGAGACACGTTTCAGTATGGGGAGTTCCTCCTCATCCAACCCCAGGCTCTGAGGACAGGAGGTGTCCTGTGATGTACAGATCAAGCCAATTGAGTTGTGATTCTACCCTATAAATCACACTGGCTTGCCTGAAATAAACTGCTTCCATTAGAGCTCTGGAGCCATGAGACTAAGACTGATAGCAAAGCACAGAAGTAGTGTATTAAGCTTAGTGGTGGAGGAAGATACTGAGCACAGAGCAACAGTGGAGAGGTCAGTCATGCTTCACGTTCCTCTGGACGTTTTCATACTTGTTGTTGTTGGAACTCTGGGATGCATTGTAACTGCTGTCAATCCAAGCAGACAACAGCTGCTGTCCTCTGAAGGAGCGAGCTGCTAACTCTTTAAAGCCTTCAGGGGTATCCTAAAGCTGAAGTACTGAAAGCTGACATCAAATATACGTTCCCATTCTCATGTATCCTTTACATCCCTGCAGCTTGAAGCACCAGTATAGCTCCATGTAGATACAACACTCAGCCCGAGCAGCCACTTCCACAGATTGAGATGAACGTGTGCTCCTACCTCCTGAGGCGGTACTGTATTAGTTCAAACACACTGCTGCTGTCTGTACTGACAGTACACATGATGTGAATCCTCCAGAACCTGACAAACTGAGGACTGTTCACATTTTGTCATTATGTGGTAGGGCTACACAATTATGGTAGAAATGATAAGTACAATTAGTTTATGTCAATATTCAGATCAATATTGTTCATTGATTTTAGGGACAAACATCTCATTATTATTATTCAGATTTTATTGCACTTAAGACGTTTAAATAAAGCGAGCACTGCTCTTACTTTCATGTTGCTCTATATTCCTGCTAATCAACACTTCTTTGCATCAGAATAAGGTTCTTCTTCACCTGAATTTACTGCATATTCATTTTGCCCATCAAATATACAGTGTATTACTCTTCTACTCTAGGCTGTATCCGCAACATTCAGGAAGGCTTTTCACAGACTGCAAGGTTTGCACACAGCTCCCCAAACAAACATCTGGATCGCCCCCTGCTGGCCACTGCTAGTTTAGGACGTTTTAGCTTCATATGATGTACAGCAGAGTTCTGTGAGCGGAGCACAGCTGCTAAACGTCAGTACCCCAGACAGTCATTTCATTGTGGGAGGCCAAAATCATGACTGCGATTAAAATCATATAATATAATATATATATATATATATATATAATGATATTAAATAATCATTTTGCAGCTCTAGCCATGAAATGCAAACTGAAGATCCTTTGTCTCATTTTGCTTATGTTCAAAATTGAAAGCTCCCTTTTATCTACTTCAGTGTGAAATTAAAAACCAGCCGATTGGCCAAACGCTTATCAATCAACCAATCAACCAAGATACTAGTGTGTGAATGGGAGGCCACTTACAGCTGGTCTTTGGGTTTACGGTAGCCATGTAAGAGGTCAGTCAAGGAATAAAACAATGTTCACAGACAGCATACAGCAGATGAATATAGAAGAAGATGTAAACATATGACCTGAGGATGGACTTCGGATGTTTGTCTGAACACATTTCTGAATTCTTTCCTGTAGCAGTCCCACATGTGTGCCTGAATCAGGTAATTACATATTATCTTTTATATGGGTTTTTCATCATTACACGCCCTTATTGTCTTCATCATTAGCCTACTAAGTAGTCAAGTTATTGGGTAAACACTGAATACACACCCTTAAAGGAGCACTACTGTACGGTGGCTCTGTCAGGTCTGAGAAATAAGCCTGATGATGTCATGGTGATCAGATCTCAGCTGTGCAAACAGGAGGGAGTTTCATTAAAGTGAGGCTGTGCAAAGAGAGTTGTTGGTGTTTTGGTGAAGTCTGGTGGTTTAAAGAGACAATAGAAGGATATAATAAGGGTTCTCCAGAAGCAGTGAGGCCATTCCTGCCTCTTTGACCATGGGCCTGGCCATCAGGGTCCGCCGACGCCAGAAAAACTACACACACACACACACACACGTCATTAATGCTTAAGGGTCAGACAGTACAGAGTTCACAACACAAACATCTTTCCAGGGTTCTACTGATGCAGCTCTGAACTGTTTCCCATGGAAAACAAAGACGATGGTCACTGAGCCAACATGCACCCAAAACCCAGCTTGTTGTTTAACACTTTCTTGATTCCTCAGTGCTGCTGTGAAAAAGCGTCACTTGTATCTTAAAGTGAGTATTACATGTTAATATCAAAGTCACTATTCATATAAAAACAGGTGAATAGAGAAACAAGGTGGGTATTGGTGGTATCGTGTCCATCCTCCTCCTCGAGGTGGACTCTGTACACGGCGAGGTTTAAAGGTTCAGAGTCTTACGTGGTCTCCGGTCCCTGCCAAGTGGATGCATACTGGTCTGTTCTTCTGCCACCTCTTGGGAACTATGAACTGGAACCTGAAACAACACACACACCTTGGCAGTGATACTTTTCATGATGTATTATAAGCTGCTTAAAGGCAGTATTAGGAGGTGAAACCTTCCCCTCTTCTACGTTATATTGCTGTGAAAACATCTCCTTCAAACAACCGTAGTAATTCAAATTCCTCGCCTAAAACTACATTTTGCAAGATTGCTTTTGAACACATCATGATAACGTTAACGTTAGCCGTTAGCTCAGGACTGTGCTAAAGAGAGACTCGGTGCTGACTCTGAGCAGCACGATGGGAATGAATTCAAATATAACAAGTGTCGGATTAGTTAGTTGTAAAGTAGCGATGAGAACTTAAAATGTACAGAGAGGGTCTCTTTAAATGTAACTTGAGGATTCCTGCACACACACTGCGTTAGCCTCAGCAGTAGAGGACGACATGGTGCTCTGTACCTGGCTTTGACAGCCTCTGCTGGCAGGATTCCAGGAACAAAGTGCTCCAGAGGAGAGATGAAGAACCCATCATGGATGTGACAGTCAATGTGCTCCTCTGTCTGCACACACACACATATCTGTGAGAATACAATACTAGTTACACCAGTGAGCAATGAAGAGAGAACACATGGAGTACCTTGTTTATGTGGACTGGATAGTCTTCAGGCACCAGAGACCGGCACCTCTCTCTGTCTCCAATGATCTTACGGAACTCAAAGATTCTGCAAAACACCAAGAAGGGAGAACAGATCAGTTCTACACCAGTACAGTCTGCTCCATCACTGGTTCCACAACAGCACCTGAACTGGCTGCCCGAGTGACCTCAACTCTACATCACCATCAACTGTCACCATATGGAATCATTTTACATGCACTTTGAACTTTGCTATAGCTGCAAGGAAAATGAAACTGCCTGAGACCTGTCTGCTGAGAACAACCTCATGGAAGTGATATGTGACTATGTTTTCATTGTATAAGCAAACAGAATGTATTAAAGCAAGTCATTCTATTGAGCGGAGACGGATTCTATAGTCTGGGACCCCCGGCCACTTATGCATCGCCGTATTTCTCTAGTGTTACCAATAGTTTGTATGTACCAGCCTTTTGTTTGTTTCCCCGGGGAAACAAACAAAAGGCTGGTACATGGAAAAAAGTAGTTCCTTTAGGACCTAAAGTTCCCATTATTATATTATATTATATTATACTAGACCAGGGACTACATCTCCCAGCTGCCCAAGGAGCACTTGGAGATCCTCCAGGAAGAGTTGGATGTGATGACAAGCCCCTGTACTCTCCTGATATTTCTAGCTGTATCGTGTTCTTGTTTTTTTTCCGTACCTCTTGAGGTCTTCAGGCTTCCCCCATCCCCCAATGAAGAGTTTGCTGAGGAGCAGCCTTCTGTAAAATACATCCAGTCGGCTCACACCCATGGACCAGCACCTGGCATCTACAGAGAGACAGAGTGTGTTATCTTGCATAATGTACAGCACAGGCGCTGTAACAAGTCACACTCCTGTATGTCCTTGTGTGCACAAAATCTGAAGAAAACAAGTGTCTTGCAAACAACACTCAGGTACTTTTGTCAAGGTTGGTGGGCTCAACCCGAGCTAAAGGGAACAACTAGAGGACCCATCAGGTGGCCAGAAACCCCAACCTAACCTCTAGTTTCCTCTATTTCAACTGAGTTTGAGAAGTTGAACTTTTGCATTTATTGAATATGTGTGTATTATGCATAATCTTTATAATACTCAAATATTTTCTGAGATGCTATTTTGCCTATGTCTGAAGCAAGGTAGGAAGTTTTTGTATAGGATTTTAGAGCAGTATAATACAGCTGTTGTACTCCTGTATTGTCTTTCCCTTTTCCCAGACAACATCTGAATGTTACCACAAATATACTGCAACTTCAAAAGGTGTCAGTCAGAGATATCAAGCAGCCCAGAGGAGAGAGAGCCAGCATAAGAGCTAGGCTGTTCCACTACCCAGCATGCTTCTGGCTGATGTCCAGTCGCCAGCAAGTGGAATGGATGAAATAGGACTTGGGTTGGCCCAGCAACGAGAGATCAGTGAATGTAGTGCCCACATCCCGGAGAGACCCGGCTCCATCGTAGCGTCCCGGATCAGCATGTTATGTTTGCATCAGTGTTTGCTTGGTGCTCAAACGTAGTCAGCGTTGATGGACAAGGTTTCCCTGATGTGTTCTTGTTGCCGTGGTGTATTGTGTTCCTCCTGGATCTAATAGATGCACTACAGGAATGTACTGCTGTTCTGTTTGTTTTGTTTCTGGTTTACCTGGTGCAGCACAGAGGGACAATAACCCTAACCCTTTCCTTGTGTTGTACGATGATAAATTAACCTTAAATAACAATCCTGACATACTCGATAAACTACCACGTAGCCTCTAAATAGTAAAAGACTCTTAATTGAATTTCCTTTATTGTATTTAGACAGCTACAAAACTGTCATTAAAAACACACGGCCTATTTGAACTTGTTACCACAGAAATGCTGTGAAATCACTGCAGGTCACACAGATAGACTGGGGCGGTGCTATTTAAACACTTAAAAACAAATAACATTTTAAAATGAAGTCTGTACTCTACAGGCAGCCAATGAAGGGATTTTAAGATGGGTGAAATGTGTTCACGCCTACCTGTACCAGTTAAAAGTCTCACTGCAGAGTTCTGCACCAGCTGAAGGCGTGATTCCAGCAGACAAAGAATTATAATAGTCCAGCCTGGAGGTGATAAAAGCATGAATTACTTTCTCCAGGTCTTTTGAGGATAGAAAGGCTTTGACCTATACTTTTTCAATTATAGAATAAGTTCACATTTGCAGAAAGAAGACTTTTGAGCAAATCATTTCAGGAGATGTGAAAATGAGTTTGATGATTTTTCTATTGTTTCTGGTCATTAGAGTAGAATGAGAAGGAATTGAAAGCTGCATGTCAGAAACACATGACATGTTATATATCATATGTACAGTTAGATATTGACTGTGCTTCGCTTTCTCATAATGTGAAGCACATATAATATAATAACACATCTTTACGTATGGAATGCCACTGTGTATCAGGGTATATCAGGGTAGGATGGTGTTGATGTGGTAGCATTGAAACGCTCTCACTAACGTTATATGGTGAATGATGTAGCTAACGCTACTGAGCTAACCGCTAGGTTCACTGAAGAGTGGTCTATGACAGTTGATAGAACTACAGTAAGTTACATAATAGACCAATGTCAATGACCGTTATTCAAAATGACAAAGAATAGCCTTTATAAGAGTCCCCAGCGCTATATTGTGCCGGCTCTTCATTGGTGGTGTGTAGGACTAGGAACACACCACCCTTGAGACGGGTTATGACACTATTATTCGCCTGCCGTCCGAAGTTGAACTTAGCTGAGAGAGCTAACGTAACTAGCTTCATCATTCGTGGTTCCAGACCAAACAGCGACAGACAGGCGGGGGCGAGCGGGACCGACAGAACGACAGTTGACAGAAACAGTCACATTAACGTTACACTACCTCAGACTGTGCACGGACGTGTGTTCTCCTTGTGGACTTCTTCGCACTGCTAGCTAACAGCTACCGTCCTCAGAGGGCGAATTACCACGTGTCAAGCTACTCGTATGCACCCAGAAATAGTGTGTGGGAACTTCCGGTTACAATATTAATCTAACCTGTTCCAAACATGTAACGGACCAAGGTTACGTCAACATTAGTCATATTTTCATATAATAAGCCACAGATATGTAAATAGGAACGTGGCTGAAAGAAACAGAGCTTTTATGAGCATATGAAAATCGAGCAGACGGGTTTGACTAGTTTATTGTTCCTTTTAGAATAACTTGTAGCTAATGGCAAATAGTGTCATATGTAATAATATGCAAACGCAAATTCATAATTACGTAAAAATGGTGAGCTTCCAGATTGTGTTCGTCCCTTTTCTGTTAGAACATGCCAATACCTCACCTTTCCCCTCACCCTCACCCCACCCCTCATCCACAGCCCACACCTCATCACACCTCACCCCCCCACAGCCCACCCCTCACCTCACCCACACCTCACCCCTCACACACACACCTCACCCCACCCCTCACCTCACCCACAGCCCACACCTCATCCACAGCCCACCCCTCACACACACACACCCCTCACCTCACCCACAGCCCACACCTCATCCACACCTTATCCACAGCCCACCCATCCCCTCACCCTCACCCACACCACACCCTCACCCACAGCCCACACCTCATCCACAGCACACCCATCCCCTCACCCTCACCTCACCCACAGCCCACACCTCATCCACAGCCCACCCATCCCCTCACCCTCACCCACACCTCACCCTCACCCCACACCTCATCCACAGCCCACACCTCACCCCACCCACAGCCCACCCCTCACACACACCCCAAACCTCATCCACAGCCCACACCTCACCCCACCCCTCACCTCACCCACAGCCCACCTCACCCCTAGCCCACACCTCACCCCACACCTCACCCCTAGCCCACACCTCACCACCCACAGCCCACACCTCACCCCACCCCTCACACACACACACCTCACCCCATCCACCCCTCACCCCTCACCCACAGCCCACACCACACACACCTCACCCCATCCACCCCTCACCCACACCACACACACCTCACCCACAGCCCACACCTCACCACCCCTCACCCACAGCCCACACCTCACCACCCCTCACCCACAGCCCACACACCTCACCCACAGCCCACACCTCACCACCCCTCACCCACAGCCCACACCTCACCACCCCTCACCCACAGCCCACACACCTCACCACCCCTCACCCACAGCCCACACACCTCACCCACAGCCCACACCTCACCACCCCTCACCCACAGCCCACACCTCACCACCCCTCACCCACAGCCCACACACCTCACCCACAGCCCACACCTCACCACCCCTCACCCACACCACACACACCTCACCCACAGCCCACACCTCACCCAGTATTCAGTATTGAATTGAGACCGTTTCAGAAGCAGTTAAAAGTCCCCCACAATAACGTGAACTAAAATAGATGCTCTTTTAGAATCCCTGTTGATCTTCAGGTCATTGATTTCTCTAATAAAGGAATGTTTCTGAGAACCTGATGTGAACACATTACTACAGATGGAAAGAAACCAACCAATTGTTTAAAAACAAACCTTTCTAGCAATTGTAAAAATATGAATTATTAATGACTTCTCTTTAATAACTAAAATGTATCCAGTCAAATGAACTTCGGGGCGACTAGCTAACTCCACCCACCATAAAATAAGGCATGTCACCGTTAGTTAGTTAGAAGAACAATAGATAGGATATAAACACAGATTGTTACCAGTTTCTGCACACTGATTGTTCTTACTACGTGGTTTGTTCAGTCTCTTTATTTCCCGATGACAGTATTGGGGGAAAACACACTACAAAGCAAGAACATTGGCGTCATGGCTGGCCTCCATATGGAAGATTTCTATTAAGACTCAGTGAAAAGCATGACACCACAAAGGACTGTCGAACCCAACCTTGTAAAAGACTAACAGGGACATGAGTAAATCAGCTGTAATGTCACTAAACTAAACAGGTTTGTTTGGCAATGCTGTGGTGTGTTTCTTGGTTTGGTGACCTTCTCATACAACAGTCTTAAGGATCAGAAATGTGAGGAGTGTCCGTCCACTTCCTGGACTGATCAGAATAGAAGTGAAGACTAGCCCATGTTGTGGCGGTTTCCATAACCTCTGCGATGAGCGTCTTTCCAGTCGTCCCAGTTTCTGGCTTTCAGCAGAGACTCCTCGTCATCATCGTCAGCCTTCTTCTCTTTATCTTCTTCTTCTCTCTCCTTTGCGTCGGTGTCCTCCTCCACAGCTGGCCTCGTGGGAATCCCCTGGTCAGGCATAGCTCCTCGTTTCCTGTGCTGTTCATACCAGTCGTCTACTGTCATGGTGGGGAGGCTGGGGTAACCAGCCCCGAACACTTGAGCCTGTGGATGAAACCAAGACATTCTGTCACACATTGTTGCACAGCAGGTTAAGGAGACTACAACCAGTGGTGCTTGGTATGTGGATTTGTACATGCCACGTTGGATGGAAGTTTACTGTTTTGATGGAACCCTATCCAGAGTTCCTGCTGGAGCGCTCTCTGCTCTTTAATCATCATGTCAGCTCCCTCACCTGCTTCACCTTCCAGTTTTATGCTTTTCTGTGATTTGTGTTGAACTGCTTCTGTGATGCTGAGTTATTACCACTGCTCTACCCTCTCAGTGTCTTTGAATGTGCACTGAGGGATGTGTTAGCTGCTCTTTGCTGACAGTCAGTGATTCTTCTTTTAGGTTAACGGCTGCAAAGATGAAGTGATTTATCAACATTAAGCCAATATGGGTTTATACATGTTGGCCGATTGATCGGTCTCTCTCTACTCTATGTGCTACTTCTGCAATCACCAGCAGCTCTTCTTGCTGGTTTTGGTCCAGTACCAGCTGGCCTGTCTCCCACCCAAAGTGTTACCTGAACAGCATCCTTGGTGAGAATGAAGGGTTTCATGGGAGGCCTGACTGGCTGAACTGGCTGCTTGGCGGCACCCTGCTTCAGCCCATCCATATTCTGGAGTATCTCCACCTCCTGGTCAATGCTCTCTATTTCCTCCAGACACACAGCGACCCATCTCCGGACATTCAGATTGTAGAAATCTCTGCTGACTTCATCGTCGGCCTGTCCGCTGTCCACAGCTCTCCGTACATCCAACAGTCTGGCTTCCAGCTCCTTCCTCTGGCGGTACCGCTCGATCTTAGCTTGTCTCTGTGCTGCCATGGAAACCAGGTCTGATGGGCAGGGTTGAGGCTGAAACAAGAAGCACGCATCACAACTCAGAGTATCACCAGATTCATGAGCAAACTCCGCTGCTAGTGACACTTCAGTAGACTCATCTATTAGAAGCCACACTCTCAAACAGCACTGCCATCTACTTCCTGCTGGGCTCTGCTCAGTCAGGTGGGGTTAGACGTAAAGTTACCGTTGATATGAACTGAACACTTCCTGCATGACCTTCACAATAAAAGTGTTTTGATATGAAGGCAGTGACAAAGGTGAATGACAGCATAGTCAGCACATATTCTCAAAGATCACTTGATGGTAAGCAGGTTATGGATGTGGGTATTATGGGGAGGGGGGCTCCTGCTGAACTCCGTACTTTTATTTTTAATCTCATAATAAATAGATATGGATTATAGTTCATTATTCAGCCTCTAGATGTCCCCTCTGTGACTTTTACTGACACAGTTGCTAATGTATCAGGAACACCTGGCTAAAATGAACCCGATCCAATAAAAAGCCCAACAGCAACACCTGGTACCTTCAGGGAGCTTCTGCTGTTCAGTGTGTGTGTTTAAAAGAGGTGCTCATTAAATGTCCAACTATGAAGACACACGAGGGGACAAATGTTGTCAATTTCAAAGACATTAAATTAAATCTTAAAATTGAAACTGAAAGATTGATCTGGAATCTTGAAAGACAAACTAAGATTGAGGATCAGCTAACATTAGCCAACTTGTTTTAGGCATTAGTTAAATGTTACCTTTTACCATAACATTAGCTTACATAGCATAATGTTAGCAATCCTTCTTGTTGTTATTTGCTGATGTATACAAGTCATATGTGTGTAAGGCTGGTTGATATATTTGATTTTTAACCCCGCGGTGTGTCCCATACGCCTCACGTTCATTCGTGACTACATACACCACCAACAGGCAGGATACGTGAGGCAGCAGCATGCGCACATGAACACGTATGACAACACGTAGATCTCAGACTTATGTCTGATAATGGAGCATTACAAATACAGATGAAGTTGTATTTGAAAAGGGACACACTCAATAGACTTCAGTTTGGGTTCAGATGCAGAACACTGCTATTCAGCCAGAGTGTGGAATGAAATGTACAGCGACAAACCAAATATTCTGTACATGCTTTTTCCCCGGCTCGCGTTGAAGGAAATTAAAACTGAACAAACGCTGGGTGTGTTTAGGGGTCTTGAAAGACCCCTAAACTGTGTTCTGTGTATTGCACATGGACAACGACAGTCGTCTCAGAGAAGTAGATCTTAAATGGTCCAGCCTCTACCTCTCCCACCAGGAGGCAGAACCGGGTACCACATCCCTAGTTGCTGGAAGCAAGACAATTAGAGCATGAGTTTAAAGAGAGGCTCAGTGCTGTGTTTCGCTTTTCTAAAGAAGTGACGGTGCGGTATCAAATGCGCTTACATGCATCGATGGAAATGCTGCACAAGCCGGAGATGATTTGCCCGACCTCTGTGATGTCCACCTTAAATGGGCCAGGAGTTCAAGACTCACCGTGTCCGGTCGACACCTTAGAGAGCCAGTGGAGAAGCATCAGCAGGCTCCTCAAGTGATCAACCATTGAAGCGTTCAAAGCTGCTGGAGCAAAGCAGTGTTGTCAGGCTTCAGCACTGGGTGACATCAGATTGTTCTCCCGGACAATATCAAATGTTCATGTTGAAAGAACATCGTCCCAAGTGACGCAGCTGAAAGATGAGACAGAATATCACCCAGGTCAACAGCTCCTTTCCAGCCTTCTGGATGTGCGCTTCTATACCCGATTTATTTTTCAATTTGAATTATTAATCTTAAAATGTATTTATTTCTTTATTTATGATTTATTTTATATTTCCTAATACATAAATATATGTGACATTTTATCAATAAGTTAATGCCTCCGTTTATGTTTAATATCATTTTGGTTCATTTAATGCCATATCAATTTATTAATGCGGTTTTGGTCCTCCATATTTCACAACTTTTAAGCAGGTTGCATTTTGGGGCTTTTCATGATTTGTGTTTTCAGTTGTTTGACTGCAGTCTTTGTGGGTTGCACAGCCTATTTATTTATCTTTGGTGATTTGATCATTTTAATTTATATCCTGTTTGTAATGGTTTTACAGTTCTACACTGGTTTTCTGATTATTAGACTGATGATTGAATTGGGCTGTTTTTATTCAATTATTAATTAGTAGTTGGGCATGAAACTGTAGATCTGGCCTACTGATGCTATTGGTGCTGCTGGTGATGATGCTGCTGCTGGTGGTGCTGATGATGCCGTTGGTGATGATGCTGATGATGCCGTTGGTGATAATGCTGCTGCTGGTGGTGCTGATGATGCTGCTGCTGCTGGTGGTAATGCTGCTGCTGGTGGTGCTGATGATGCCGTTGGTGATGATGCTGCTGCTGCTGGTGGTAATGCTGCTGCTGGTGGTGCTGATGATGCCGTTGGTGATGATGCTGCTGCTGCTGGTGGTAATGCTGCTGCTGGTGGTGCTGATGATGCCGTTGGTGGTGCTGATGCTGATGATGCCGTTGGTGGTGCTGATGATGCCGTTGGTGGTGCTGATGATGCCGTTGGTGGTGCTGATGATGCCGTTGGTGATGCTGCTGTTGGTGACTTAACAGTTCTGCTCCTACAACTAACATGCAAACAGCTACTGCTTCTTCTTCAATGGTTCATTCTAACATACACGTTATGCTGATTCTACGTTTCGACACATTATGCACAAAAACGTAGCAACCCAGTATCCTCGGCAAGTGATCGAATGGTAATGTTACCTAACGTTTGCACACATCACTTGTCACTTACCGTTACCTTGGCTGTAGACGATCCGCTTTCTGATGCCTCATCAGGACTTGCGTTTTCATTAGTCACGCGTGGCAGTTCAAAGTGTGATATGTCATACTCTTTACATCGCTTCAAGAAATCCATGAAGTAAGCCCGGGCTGTCTGGACTATCTCTAGTCGCTTGTCTCGGCTGGTCTGCTTCATGGTCAGGGCTCCACACAGAGCGGGCAGCAGCAGGTACTTCAGGTCGGCCGTGGCTATCTCCTCGAGCTCTTCATTGCGGCTGAACAGGTCGAGCAGGGCCACCATTCTGGACGCTTCTTCCAGCATACCGATACCGCGTTTAACTCGGACCTGGATACTGGTAGAGGCGAGGGGTTCGTTTGTACTGTCTACCTCCTCAAATATCTTCCACCCACGTTCAAGCAGGTCAGATAGTTTAGAAGGTTCCGCGGCTGAAACATCGTTGGTGTTTTCATATTCCGCCATCTTGTCGTAGTTTCCGGTTCCGTCTTCTTCGGTTATTTATTACGTAGAAGTGTCTCAAGGAGCTTTACTGCCCACTACAGGACAAACACTGAAACAACACTCGAAGGTCCAACAGTTTTAAACTCATAACATGTTCAATATACTGTAGGGTAGGCTATGTAAATGCTCAAATTGACTACAATTATATATGCGTTTACATTCGAGATGTCTGGACTACATCTGGTGTTCAGCAATTTTCTTAAATTGAAACTATAGTTGGAAAAGATTTTGCCTCATTGTGATTGCACAGTGCCAGCGGTTGATTCTTTGGAGAGACACATTCAACTTTGTGTTTTCTCTTCCAAGCAGTGCTTAAGGAGCTTTTCTCACATTACATCAGTAGAGTATTGGACAGGTGCATAATGACCACGGGACAACAGGAAGTGTGAATAGTCTGCTCCAATTCCATTTTAACACAACAGTTCACTGCAGACCTACTACAGGTGAAAAGAAAAAATGGTTAATTATACAAAGTGCATGTCAAAAATGAATTACTGTTAAGTTACTTAATAAATCCAAAAACAGCTTAAAGGGCCAGTGTGGAGCATTTTGGGTAATGGACTATAATGTTCAGAACTATGTTTCCATTAGTGTATAATCAGCAGAAACTAAGGAGATAAAAATGAGTCCTTCATATCTCCATCGGGAGCAGGTTCTCTTCAGAGCTATGCTATATGTTAGCACGTTACTGCTAACATATAGCTACTGAGAGGAGCGAGAGGAGCGAGAGCTCTTCAGACACCGCTCTCTGTAACCTCACTGCGAGACACACCGTCCCTTTAATTATAGCAGAGGTGAGTTGATGTAAATAAAACAAACTCTTTTTAATTCTTCATTCATCAGTTGTTTCTACAAATTGCAATTTCTCATTTGGAAAATGAATTGGGGCATCTAGTAAACTTCATAAAACACCCATTGCTCCACCTACTGCTGCCTATAATTGAACCTGATTCAAGGATATTAATACATTTCTGCATTCTACTACTGTATTTTATTTCTTACACTGCTTTTTAGTGTTTTAATGACTGATTTTAATGTTTCAATCAGTTCTTAAATCTCATTTTCTTTTGCCTTGTGTTTTGATGCTTTTATGTGAAGCACTTTGAACTACCTTGTTGTTGAAATGTGCTATACTAATAAACTTGCCTTAAGATTTATTCAAATCATTTGACAGTGAATGAATATTATTCAGACAGCCCAGTGGCTCAGTGTAAGGCACACAGAGTAGCTGCAGGATTTTAGTGAAAATCTTTTCTTTAAAAGATGACCTCAGTGTTAACCAACACAGAAGCAAAGGACAGCATGTATATTGTGAAGTATTTCTATTTGGTTAGCATGAAATCACTCTTTACGTACCTTTGGTCTAAATACTACAGGTACCATGAGCATAGTGGGGCACTGCTACTTGATGGTAGACAGGAGCACACACACACCAATATTAGGAAGCTGATTGTTGCAAACCAGCCAATAAGATGGAGGACCAACCAAGCAAAGCAGCAACTGCCCCATATTTACGGGCCGGTTTCATGCTCTTAATGAGCTGCAGCGGAGCGATTAGCTCTCATCTTGTGTGGTGCCTCGTTCAACAAGACAGGTTGGGAAGTTAGATGAGAAGGAGATTTACAAGTATTAACACCTTCACTGGTACTTCATGTTTAATGACATTAGCACACTGCAGAGTCACGAGCAATGGGAGCTAACGGGTACTCGGCTCATTGCAGCCCAGGACTCACTGAAGAGTTAAACAGACCATGACTGAGAATATTCAAGCCAACCTCCCCCTCACATGAACAGAGCGCTCTACAGGACAGAGCGCCGGCATGGCAGTACTGGAGCAACTGATCTGTGAGCCTGGTGATCGGAGGTTTCTTACTTTCTTGGGAGTTCTCAAGTTTTTATAAACTCATTGACGCCAAGCTGCTTTGATTAGTTTTACTGCTTCAAGTGGAAAATAGAACTCTATCCTATACATGCATTTGTTTGTTTACCTCACAGGTATCATGCTCCAGTGATGCAACTAGCCAATCACTGCCAAGAAAGGAACAAAAACAATTATAGAATGTGCTACTAATTAATAGGAAAATGTGTTCAATTGACTGTCCATGTGCTTGTATAACACAGGTGAGCTTACAATTCAACATAAATGGAGAATAAAGTTTCCAGTAATAAATACATGTTTAATTGTGTCAATCAACAGTTGCTTCTGAACTCCACCTCCTTTACTTATAGGCCCTCTTTAGATTGGTTGAGTCTTAAAAAGTTCAATAAATGAGTAGATAGTGATTTTGTGTACTGTTTATATATATTTTCCCTACATTTAGTGCCAGAAAACTTCGTTAGGATATTACAAGACCCGTATAAGATGTTACCAAAATGAAACCCTGGATGAGTGAAATACAGCTGGCTACAGCATGAATATCATATGCTGGTTCATATGCCACTCACAAACAAACAGAACAGAGCCCATCTCTGCCTCACACAGAAAGATACAGATGTGTGTCCCGTAGCAGCTGGACTAGAAGAACATTCCAAAGTTCTCATGTAGAAAACACCTTTTGGCACAAGACAGTTTACAATGCACACTGGTGATGGCTCTGTTGTTGGCAATTGAATTGCTTTCTGAGTCTTTGTAAAGGAAGGCACAGTGTGTGTGTGTGTGTGTGCGCACTGACACACGTTTGGCTCAACAGATTAGAAGACGAAGCAAAGAGAAATGTGGCGTTGTCGTGGGCAGCACCCTGCTGGCTGACAGCACTTTGGGGAGCTTCCTGTTCATACTTGCTGTGAAGCTGGAGGATGCTGGTCAGCATTAACTCATCAGGAAGCTGCACCAGAGACAAGAGGATGTTAAGTCAACGGAGCAGCCATTACATCAGCCAATGGAAGCAGGTCTCCCTGTCCCTACCTGTATGGGTATCCATGGTACTTTGCTCTGAAGACGGACAGCAGCCAGCTGAAGAACAGCATCACCAGACCAATACCTGCTACACACATGACTGACACACACACACACACACACACACACACACACACACACACACACACACACACACACACACACACACACACACACACACACACACACACACACACACACACACACACACACACACACACACACACACACACACACACACACACACACGTTTGGCTACATATATAGTACATTCCTGCGCTTGTGTTGATGAATGGACATGCATGCTTGTCTATTCATATTCAGCAAGGTCCTCAGCATTTTCAACATTAGTGATAAACTGTCAGAAGTCACTACAGAGCCCAAAGATATACTGGAATACTTCCATTAAGTCAAACGTTCTCATCATTAATGGCTAAGTTTACCAGAACCTCCTACAAGTACCACGAGCTACAGAACCTCCTACAAGTACCACGAGCTACAGAAATACTACAAGTACCACGAGCTACAGAACCTCCTACAAGTACCACGAGCTACAGAAATACTACAAGTACCACGAGCTACAGAAATACTACAAGTACCACGAGCTACAGAACCTCCTACAAGTACCACGAGCTACAGAAATACTACAAGTACCACGAGCTACAGAAATACTACAAGTACCACGAGCTACAGAAATACTACAAGTACCACGAGCTACAGAACCTCCTACAAGTACCACGAGCTACAGAAATACTACAAGTACCACGAGCTACAGAAATACTACAAGTACCACGAGCTACAGAAATACTACAAGTACCACGAGCTACAGAACCTCCTACAAGTACCACGAGCTACAGAAATACTACAAGTACCACGAGCTACAGAAATACTACAAGTACCACGAGCTACAGAAATACTACAAGTACCACGAGCTACAGAACCTCCTACAAGTACCACGAGCTACAGAAATACTACAAGTACCACGAGCTACAGAAATACTACAAGTACCACGAGCTACAGAAATACTACAAGTACCACGAGCTACAGAAATACTACAAGTACCACGAGCTACAGAAATACTACAAGTACCACGAGCTACAGAACCTCCTACAAGTACCACGAGCTACAGAAATACTACAAGTACCACGAGCTACAGAAATACTACAAGTACCACGAGCTACAGAAATACTACAAGTACCACGAGCTACAGAACCTCCTACAAGTACCATGAGCTACAGAAATACTACAAGTACCACGAGCTACAGAACCTCCTACAAGTACCACGAGCTACAGAAATACTACAAGTACCACGAGCTACAGAAATACTACAAGTACCACGAGCTACAGAACCTCCTACAAGTACCACGAGCTACAGAAATACTACAAGTACCACGAGCTACAGAACCTCCTACAAGTACCACGAGCTACAGAAATACTACAAGTACCACGAGCTACAGAAATACTACAAGTACCACGAGCTACAGAACCTCCTACAAGTACCACGAGCTACAGAAATACTACAAGTACCACGAGCTACTACAAGTACCACGAGCTACAGAAATACGACAAGTACCACGAGCTACTACAAGTACCACGAGCTACAGAAATACGACAAGTACCACGAGCTACAGAACCTCCTACAAGTACCACGAGCTACAGAAATACTACAAGTACCACGAGCTACTACAAGTACCACGAGCTACAGAAATACTACAAGTACCACGAGCTACTACAAGTACCACGAGCTACAGAAATACGACAAGTACCACGAGCTACTACAAGTACCACGAGCTACAGAAATACTACAAGTACCACGAGCTACAGAACCTCCTACAAGTACCACGAGCTACAGAAATACTACAAGTACCACGAGCTACTACAAGTACCACGAGCTACAGAAATACTACAAGTACCACGAGCTACTACAAGTACCACGAGCTACAGAAATACGACAAGTACCACGAGCTACAGAACCTCCTACAAGTACCACGAGCTACATAAATACTACAAGTACCACGAGCTACAGAACCTCCTACAAGTACCACGAGCTACAGAAATACTACAAGTACCACGAGCTACAGAAATACTACAAGTACCACGAGCTACAGAAATACTACAAGTACCACGAGCTACAGAACCTCCTACAAGTACCACGAGCTACAGAAATACTACAAGTACCACGAGCTACAGAAATACTACAAGTACCACGAGCTACAGAAATACTACAAGTACCACGAGCTACAGAACCTCCTACAAGTACCACGAGCTACAGAAATACTACAAGTACCACGAGCTACAGAAATACTACAAGTACCACGAGCTACAGAACCGCCTACAAGTACCACGAGCTACAGAAATACTACAAGTACCACGAGCTACAGAAATACTACAAGTACCACGAGCTACAGAACCTCCTACAAGTACCACGAGCTACAGAAATACTACAAGTACCACGAGCTACAGAGATACTACCACATGGAGACTGGAAGGCTGCTTTTATACTGACAACATATTCTCATGCAACTCGCTAAATGAAGGCTTTATTTTGACCAAACCACAGTTGGCGATTGTTGAAACAGCTTCATTTAGTTCTGTGTGTTTTAAGATGACTTCAGAAGGTCTTACTCGTACTTTCTTTCACAACATTTGGAGCTTTTGGTTTATCTGCTGCTGATATAATGGTATGGTGGCCTCGCCCAAACTGTTCCAGTAAACACTTGGACATTTAAACATTGATGTAGAGTATGAGTCTGTGTGCACATACTCTTCCTCTTTCCAATGTCAATGTCAGAGGTAGCGGCCTCACACAGCAGCACCATTCCCATGGTAACAGCAGCATCTGAGCGCAGGGTCAAGGTTTAGACAACGAATGCATGCGATGCCTAACGTTCACTCAGCCTACTCTTGTACAAATCACAGAACAGTGCAACCGGATCAGAGCCGACACTCTGGGTTAGTTTAGATTGTCAAAGAGTAAGAGTTTAAAGGATACTGAAGAGGAGGACGATGTGCGTCTCAGCCACAAACTGGGCCTGACTGCTGCCGTGGATGTAGCTCTGAAAACACACACACAGTTAAACACCATTCTGATACTCAGTTCACATATGCCCATGGGGATGCAGATAGAATGTGAATAGTGTGTTTCTGTCTTACCACTTGACCGGTGCTGGGGTTCTTGTGTGCATAAGGTGGTCCTCTGATGTG
The DNA here is from genome assembly GCF_050575085.1 of Anarhichas minor. NCBI lineage: Eukaryota > Metazoa > Chordata > Actinopteri > Perciformes > Anarhichadidae > Anarhichas > Anarhichas minor. Next base: position 1,706,016 of record NW_027466461.1, on the reverse strand, counting down.
GTTCCACATCTGGCCTGAAGTCATGATCAGAACAAAGCACTGAAACAGACAAAAAACAAGACCGACATAATCATCAGCATATATTCATTCATAGGAACTGGGCTGAGAGACTTTCCATCCACAAACGTGACATTCTGTTATATAGATCATAACTTCAGGCCTTGTTGTACTTGCTACTATTACCCTTCTCAAACCAGGTACTTATAAAGGTCAGTACTTGAAGTGGGTTGATACTCACCTGTAGCAGCACCAGCACTTCTACATGTTACTCTTTGGTGTACCAGGACGTTTTTACAACATGCTGGTACCCTCCTCTGCCCTCTCCATATTGTGTTCGCTAAGTGATTCATAATGAATACATCAATAAATACAGCACAGAACCGCAGACGGTGCCAGTGGGTCGGATCCCACGCAAAATCAGATGAAATCAGGCAGGTTCCCCAGAAAATCTTATAAGTACCTGGGTGTTCACTTGTACAACAAACTGGACTGACCACATACACTTTACAAAAAGCGTCAGAGCAGACTCTATCTGCTGAGGAGACTCAGGACTTTTGGAGTGCAGGGAGCTCTCCTGAGGACCTTCTTCTTCTGTGGTGGCATCAGCCATCTTCTAAGGAGTGGTCTGCTGGGGCAGCAGCATCTCGACAGCCGACGGGAAGAGACTGAACAAACTTATCAAGAAGGCAGCAGTGTGCTGGGGTGTCCACTGGATACGGTGGAGGTGGTGGGAGACAGGAGGATCCTGATGAACAACACCTCCCACCCCATGCAGGACGCCCTGGCAGCTCTGTGCAGCTCCTTCAGCCACCGGCTGATTCACACACCATATAGACATGTATATGTATATATGGTGTGTGAAGCAGAGGTACCGCAGGTCCTTCCTTCCTGCTGCTGTCAGGCTGCACAACCAGCTGTGCTCCCAGTAGACACACAACACTAAACACACTGTGCAATAAAAATACTCTGTCTGTATATATAATATTTTAGTATTTTAGTTCTTTAGTTGTACTTAGTTACTGTGGATTTTGTACTTTTAGACTTAGTTGATACTCTTACTGTTTCTTACTTATTTACATTACTTGTTGCTCTTGTTTTTTACTCTGTATCTTGTTACACTGTCCACTCTGCTGCTGTGATCCTGTGAATTTCCCCACTGCGGGACTAACAAAGGATTATCTTATCTCTTAAACTCTTCAGCTCAGACTCCATCGGGGCCACCAGTGGCACACAGCCTGCCGAGGACAGACCCAGATCAGGCTTCACTGTAGCCTTCAACCTGCAGTCGGAAGCTCCGGCGGGAGGAGGAGAGCTCTGCATCTGGCAGCAGCGTCACCTCCTCCAGGAGCAGAGTTACGTCTGGCTGCTCCGCTGGGAGCCAACACCGACACCATGGTGCCGGAGACCCAGACTGTGTTTCTGGCCCTGCTGGAGGGAAGGGAGGCACGAGGCACTACTTATTGTCCATGTTAGTCCGTTGGACGAAGATACCGAAAACCGCTGCTTTGTTTGTTGCCCACAGGAGTGTCTGAGCTCTCTGGCTGAGACACTTTAAGGTCGGAGCAGTCTACTTCCTACTCTTAAAAGCTTGGTGGACAGTAACCTCCATGTATTCATTTGGTGGTGGTGTGTGTGTGTGTGTGTGTGTGTGCTGGCTGTTATTACCAGTGCAGAGAAGGCCCAGACATTCTTGTTAAAGAGAAACTCCAAATTGTGCCTTCTCAAATACGCCAGCCCTCCGATCACAGCCAGGAGGAAGCCCAGCAGCAGAGGCCCTGCGTAGTTGGGAGGACGAATGACACGGATCTGAAAAACAGACAAACATGTCTATAGTCTTCAGAGAGTGTGATTGTTAAGTTCAGAGACGAGGTTATTGGATTATTTAGTCATAGCAAACACAATGACGGATCACATAACAGCATGTTCTGCAATTACCTGCACATCAGTCCTGTCTGCCACCCACCTGGCCAGCTGCTCAGCCGCAAAGCCTCTGACCTGCAGCTCATAGGTATCCGTCTTACGAGGTTTCCCTTTGGCTGGGAAGTGGAGGAAGGTCGGAGCAGAATTCATACTAAGCTGCAACACAAACACAGAAAATACCATCAAACAGGACCCATAGACATGCAGTGTGAGATGTTAGAGTGATGGAGCCCATGGCCAGTTGGGGGTTCGGTGCCTTGCTCTAGGGCACCTCTGCAGTGCCCAGGAGGAGAACTGGCACTTCCTGTCCACACTTTCCAAAGCCAAGTCCCCACAGACTGAAGGTCTGCAGTCGAAGCAAACACTAAAGCAGCTCACTTTGCTGACTAGCTCTCCTAATGTGGAGAGAGAATCAGCCGGTCCGATGTCTGGTGCGACACGCTGCTTTTGTTTCGGTGTCAATGAATGGATGGCAAACTGTTAGAAAACTAAAGGCATAACTTCCGTCTTGGTGAACCAGAAAATGTCTCACCATCTGAAAGACATCTGATCCTTCATCAAAGTCGACAGCCGCAAAGAAGACTTTGTTAGTGAAGGCAGAGGAATAACGCCAGGCGTTAGCCAGCACCTGGAACTCCTCATCAGCTTGTCTGAAATGAAAAGATGCATTTCAATTCACAGATAAGAATTCAAATAACAGCAAAGCCTATTGCTTGTGCTACTTACTTGCAGACCCCACACTGTCTCTGTGGCTGCAGTGCCGTGAACATGATGACCACCGAGTAGTTCCTGGGAGGAGCCTTCACAAAGCGACGGAACTTCTCTCCATTCATCCGGATCACTGAACGCTTGGAGGCCCACTCCATCATCTGAGTCACCTTCTCTGACATCAGAGTCTACAGACACACAGACACACAGACAGCTACTGGTGATGGATGCAACAGCAGTAGAGCAGAGAGAAAGGCTAGCAGCCATCGTGACAGTACTTTAGATCAGGGTGCACATTACATCCAAGACGGAACAATACAAACTGAGATGTCGTGTAAAATACATTCAAACTCCTAATAAATACAATTTAAATCCAGATAGTTGATTCACCCCTTGGGTAACATTTGGAAGCAAGCTGGTTTGCAAATTCAAAATCACATAAACATAAGAAGAATGCAGCAATACAAACTATACTCATGTAAAGAGTTAACAAGTGTTAAAGGAGCTGGCCAATCCACAGGTGACCAGCAGTGTTCAATACTAAAGAACAAATGCATTTCTCAATCTATACGTGTAGAGCTCCTTTGTAGTTTAATTTTGTTCTTCACATCATGTGAACAGACTCTTTTAACAATATGATAGAGAACACCTTTTGTACATCTTCACAGGGTATTTTGTGGAAAATAAATGTCCTTTTCATTTAGTACGCCTATGTTTCTTCCATTGTTGTCCTGGTCTCAGAGCCGGGCTGTGACAGTGCATATGAAGGAGTTAACTCAGCACACCGTTACCTTGCATGTTCACAAATGCAGCCTCTGGAGTAAAAAGCCTGATCCATCTTTTCAGCAAGACTTCTTGTAAAGTGGACACAGTGATACGTGTGCACGCCATTATGGGTTATACTGTTGGGGGCGTTTACACTGAGATAAAGAATGTTTGATCGGTCTATATAATGTAAATGGTAAATGGACTTGTAGTTGTATAGCGCTTTCCTAGTCCTATGACCACTCAAAGCGCTTTAATACTACATGTGCCACCAGTCCATCAGGACTATATAACCATTCATACACCCGGGCTATTGGGGTTTGATGCCCTCTGATTGAAGGACGACCCGTTCGACCACTGATCCACAGTCGCATGTCCACATCATGTGATGATCCTCACGATTTAGAAAATATGAATGATTGCTGGTAAGAGTAATGAAGTTTAAGTCTTATTCCTGATGCAGACTGGCCTGATTTTCTATTGGAGGCTTTTCTCTGACAGTTTCACTTCCTGAATATTCAAATGATGGGGTAAGGTACCACTGGACAATTCCCATTGTTATATTCTATGCAGTGGAGGACTAACTTTTATCAATGCGACTTATATTTATATATAATAAAAACAGACTTGAATGAAGCTATCTTATTGAGAAAAAGAGAATCAGCAGATGTTAGTGTACATCTGGCAGAGAGTACCATTGTAGGTAGTAGACAGGAAGTACTAGTCGGAGCAGTCTGCACTTCCTGCACGGCTCCTGCTTGCTGCCGTGTTAGTTAGCTAACGTTGAGTGCGTCTTTAAAAGTGTCTCCACTCTCTGGATTTCAGACGTGTGGTGTAACAACAAGTCTACAACCACTGCTAGCATCAGTGTCGAGAAAAATGAAATTAGTTGTAAACTAATTATTTACTCAACGTTAGTGCCACACACAACCACACGTTAACGTTAGCTCATTTCTGGTTGCTGTTAGCTTAGCTTTAGACTGACACGGACGAGACAACTTCAGAAATATTTCGCCCAAAGTCTGTCCACTTTCTGCGCGTTATGATATTGAAGGCATGTTACCTCTTTCTTCTTCTGTGCGCCAGCAAGGTCATTGTAGAAAATAAAGAGGAGAAACAGCGAGATGAAAAGTTTTCCAAACATTCTGCAACACTGTTCACACTGCTGCCGACCACACACACACACCTTCTGTCAACCTCCTATTGGTCACCTCTCAGCCAATCACCGTCAATTGTGATTCCGTTTTGCTTTTTTTTTTTTTTCAACTTTATTGAGAAAACGTAATACACCGATTACATTGCCTAAACCGCATGTTCCAGTTCTTCATTATAAAAGTTGTAGTAAATATATTTCATAGGATAAGAATAACAACAAAATATAGGGGAGGGAAAAATAAAAAATAATCTTTTTGACTTAGCTAAATGAATAAGTGAGTCAATTTGAAATGTAACAATGTAATAGTTTTGTCCAATTTAAAATGTTTGAAAATTAAAATTGGTATCTTTTAAAATATAAAAGAAGGGTAGTCTGTTAAATCATATTACTTTGTGGATGTATTTTTACAAAGATATTAATCAAGTTACTTATGTAAGTTCATCAGCAGGAAAACTGGGATTGTTAAAAATGAGTAATACATGAATATTTGTTCATGTATCTTTTTTTAAAGGTTCTGTAGGCTAATATCAAACAAAAAAGTAGGCCTACTGTAGCATAAGAACTATTCACTAACACACATCATTATGTTCCCCTTCACAATAACAATCAGTTCATCTGTTGTTTAGAGTCGGGAAGAAATGACAGATATTAGCTTTAGCAGGGTGCCTGTGTACATTCTTAAATACAAACTCCTCGATCAGTCTTCTTCTTCTTCTTCTTCTTCTTCTTTGAGATTTTGCGAGAAAGGGCAAGCTCAAATCGTGGCAGCGGCAGCTAGTAGAGGCACTTCCTGTTGCAAGTTCAGCTGCCACTAGCTTCTTGTGGCACCTGCCAGTGATTCGGAGCGGATTCCGCAGTAGTTTAGCCTTTATTTGTAGTTATTTGACATTATGTGACAATACATTAAGGTCATTGAAGGCATGACTGTTGGTAGTTGTAATTGGTTTAGTAAAAAAAGGCCGAATTGTAATAGTATGGCTACTCGTTTTTATTAACAAGCTAATGCGGGCTAACTTCAGTTGGTACTTGTTGCCCATGGCAACGATAAACAGCAGACTAAAGGAATGCAAATTGTAAATATGAATGATATGCATTGTACTGTTTAGAGTGATAGCAAAATGATATTAGCAGTGGGCGTCAGCAGGGCCATGGCGGGAGGAAGGACCAGGATCCAGATAATACCACGATCCATGGAAACCTGGGAGGCGAGAAAGAACAAAGACTCCAGGGAAGAAGCAAAATTAGTAATGAGCATGAATGAGACATGAATTCATACAGAAGGAGAGAGAGAAGAGGAGAGATGAGCTCAGTGTATCCTAGGAAATCCCCCGGCAGTTTTGGCCTATAGCAGCTTATCTAGGGGCTGGTCCAAGGCAAACCTGAGCCAGTCCTAACTATAAACCTGAGCCAGCCCTAACTATAAACCTGAGCCAGCCCTAACTATAAACCTGAACCAGCCCTAGCTATAAACCTGAACCAGCCCTAACTATAAACCTGAGCCAGCCCTAACTATGAACCTGAGTCAGCCCTAACTATAAACCTGAGCCAGCCCTAACTATGAACCTGAGTCAGCCCTAACTATAAACCTGAGCCAGCCCTAACTATGAACCTGAGTCAGCCCTAACTATAAACCTGAACCAGCCCTAACTATGAACCTGAGTCAGCCCTAACTATAAACCTGAACCAGCCCTAGCTATAAACCTGAGTCAGCCCTAACTATGAACCTGAACCAGCCCTAACTATGAACCTGAGTCAGCCCTAACTATAAACCTGAACCAGCCCTAGCTATAAACCTGAACCAGCCCTAACTATAAACCTGAGTCAGCCCTAACTATAAACCTGAACCAGCCCTAACTATGAACCTGAGTCAGCCCTAACTATAAACCTGAACCAGCCCTAGCTATAAACCTGAACCAGCCCTAACTATAAACCTGAGCCAGCCCTAACTATGAACCTGAGTCAGCCCTAACTATAAACCTGAGCCAGCCCTAACTATAAACCTGAGCCAGCCCTAACTATGAACCTGAGTCAGCCCTAACTATAAACCTGAGCCAGCCCTAACTATAAACCTGAGCCAGCCCTAACTATGAACCTGAGTCAGCCCTAACTATAAACCTGAGCCAGCCCTAACTATAAACCTGAGCCAACCCTAACTATAAACCTGAGCCAGCCCTAACTATAAGACTGAGCCAACCCTAACTATAAACCTGAACCAACCCTAACTATAAACCTGAGCCAGCCCTAACTATAAGACTGAGCCAGCCCTAACTATAAGACTGAGCCAGCCCTAACTATAAACCTGAGCCAGCCCTAACTATAAACCTGAACCAGCCCTAACTATAAGGGTTATCAAAGAGGAAAGTCTTAAGCCAACTCCTAAATGTGGTGAGTGTGTCTGCCCCCCGGACTGAAACGGGAAGCTGGTTCCACAGGAGAGGAGCTTGATAACTGAAGACTCTGGCTCCCATCCTACTTTTTAAGACTCTAGGAACCACAGGTAACCCTGAATATAGGGAGCGTAGCTCTCTAGTGGGGTAATATGGTACTATAAGCTCTTTAAGATATGATGGTGTCTGACCAATTAGGGCTTTATAGGTGAGGAGAAGATTTTTTAATTATATTCTAGATTTTGGAGCCAGTGCAGAGAAGCTAATACAGGAGTAACATGATCTCTTTTCTTAGTTTTTGTTAGTACACGAGCTGCAGCATTCTGAATCAGCTGGAGAGATTTAAGAGACGTATTAGAGCAGCCTGACAAATAAGGAATTGCAGTAATCTAGTCTAGAGGTAACAAATGCATGAACTCATTTCTCTGCATCGCTTTGAGACAGGATGTGCCTGATTTTTGAAATGTTACGTGGGTGAAAGAAGGCAGTCCTTGAAGTTTGTTATATCAGGGAGTTAAAAGACAAATCCTGATCAAAGGTAACTCCGAGATTCTTTACGGTGCTGTTGGATGCCAGCACAATGACATCTAGAGAAACTATATCACTAGATAACTGATTTCAGAGGTGTTCTAGGCCTAGTAGAATAACTTCAGTTTTGTCTGAGTTTAACATCAGGAAGTTGCAGGTCATCCAGGTTTGTATGTCCTTAAGACATGCTTGAAGTTTAGTGAGCTGGTTGGTTTCATTGATAGATATAATTGAGTATCATCTGCATAACAATGAAAGTGTTTTCTGATAACATTGCCTAAAGGAAGCATATATAAGGTGAACAAGATTGATCCAAGCACAGAACCTTGTGGAACTCCATGACTAACGTTGGTTTTCATCGAGGTTTCATCGTTTACATATACTTCAGGGAACATTTGTCATGAATCCAGACACTCCGATACAGTAGATGGCGGCATGCACATTTTACGTTGGTTTGCGGTCCGCCAACACCGTTAATTAGCACAACGAAGAAGAAGAAAAGAAGAAGAATAACTGATAGAGCGCAACTCTTTAGCAAATCTGCTGTAGTCACAGGATGGCTGAAGAGCAACAACACAGCGGCTTTAATCCAAAAATGCCGGTAGGTTAGCACCATTACTAAAGGCCTTGTTAGAAGCCATGCAGTTTTAGTCAGTGTGCTTGCTGTATTGTTTAGTTTAGTGGTTTTGTCTCTGTATAGAATGTTCGCTGCAGCTATGCTAACAAGTAAGCTAGCTTTGACAAAGACCAGGTTAAACTTTACAGCATGATAACGTAAAACGTGTGTGACAGGTGTGGACTAACGGGGCTTCTTCTGTTTTAAAGTAGTTCTCACATTGTAAGTAAACGTGTAACGTTCACTTGTTTGTGAACAGATGTACTGCTGTTCGTCAGTTGGCTAACAACCACATATAATGTTGTTTATGTTTTTTTGTGGTTTTGCTGAAAGCTTCCAAGCGGAAGTGACATGCATTTACTATACAGTGTTACCTTAGCACCGTCGTTGGGGAGCTGTTTTCCTTTTAGATTTCCCCGACACACAGTAGCCTTGAAAGGAAGCATCTGGAAAGTTACGTGAGTGACCACCTAAGGCTTAGAACTTCCACCAAGTAGCTCGTGCTAACCAAACTCTCGTTGACATGTGCAACTGCTGAAACGTTCGACAGATACGCCTGCTGACGTTACGTGCATTCACGAAGCGTCCAGTGCGTTTGTACTGTATCTTTACTAACTGACGAGGGATCATTAGAAATGTGTAACATAGACTCTCAGCACTGATGCTACCGTTGCTTAGTATGAACACACACACACATTTTCGTCCGTAAGATGAGCTTCTCAAATCCCTTCGTGTTTAATGTTATTATGACACAAACTGTTTCACAGGAAATCTGCCTAGATATAAAGTACATCAAGTTACTGAGTAGCTGGTAAACAAAGTTCAGTGTCCGGCAACTGACGAGGTGTTCTTTATGTATTCAATGTTTGCGTTGGCATTTATTGATATTCTGTTAGCAAATTAATTTAATGATGCAGGTTATGATGAGTGCCAAACTTATTTAGTGACCTAAATGTTTGAGGGTAAGTAGAAATGATGTATGTAATAAATATATCTCATTTAAAAATGTATAGTTCTCCCCAACCCACGTGGATTTTGAGCATCAAATGTTGAGATTCCTTCAACAGATAATTCAAATATGGGGTATGAAAGGTATACGATATGGAGTGTGTCTGTCTGATGAAAGATTTCCATGAAGGATGTTCACGCTTATGCCTCTTCCCGGCAGAAAAAAATAGTTGAGACATCTTTCATGATGGCAGACCAGATCAATTTCCAGGTCACCTGAGGAGCGATGACACATGATGAAATAAGGCCAATGCCAAGCGGCCCCTGTCTCTGTATCCTCTTCCCTCTCTCCCATTAACCTGTCTTCCTCTGTGATGTTGTGTCCAGAATTAAGGTTCATGCTTGGGAAATAGAGCCTCCTGCAGGAGGGAGGAAGAGTGTGTGTGTATAAGCCTGGGCAGTGACACACAAGTGATGGGTCCGAGGAAGAAGGCCTCTAAACTCCAGCCTGTAGTGGGCAGCTGTGGAGGGGAGCTGGTCCTGAGACCTAGTGAGCCCAAAGACTACATCAATGAGCTGTCCCATGAAGTCCTCTGTCACATATTCAGGTACACTGCCCTCCACCTCCACGTCATACTTTACATTTGACTCTAGGGCCGGGTGAGGTTCTACAATATGTATGTGTTTTTATTGTCATTCAACCTGCATGAACATTACCATGAGTAGGATGTCAGCACCATGGGTGAAACAAGTAAGGACATCACAGTTGTAATTTTCCCTTTATTTGAATATAATTGTCTAATATACCTGAAAAGTCAAGGTACTTCATCACATTGATGCAAAAATCATACAGCTGTCCTGCTTATTGATTTGCAACACTGCCACAGTAGTCTAATAAACCCAGAGATATTAGAGGGACAGCTACTAAAGTATTAACAGTATTATCAAATCTCTGACTGTTGACAAATGTGTATCATCTCAGGGTATGTATCGTCATATGATCCAAACCTACCATGGTTGACTTTACAGAAATAAGAGTTAGACATTGACCCAACCCTACGATGCAAGAGGTTCTGAAAATTTGAACCATGTTTTGTTTTGTAGGTACCTTCCCATGAAGGACATCATGTGTATGGAGTGTCTGTCCAGAAAGCTTCGGGAAGCTGTGACTCTGTACCTGCGAGTGGTCAAGGTAGTGGATCTATGTGCTGGTCGCTGGTGGGAGTATATGCCTTCAGGTAAGGGCACAACCAGGGCGTCCCTAGCAAACACGCATGTTCCGTGTTCTGGTGGAGGTGCAGTCTAAAAAGGTGCTTTTCAGCCTGTGGTGAAAGACGGGCAGGGACTCTGCTCTCCTGACTTCAGTGGGGGATTAGAGGTAGAGCTGGTCATCTGCTAATCGGTAGTTTGATCTCTGGCTCCTCCAGTCCGGGTTGAAGTGTCCTTGGGCAAGAAAGTGAACCCCAAAGGCTCCCTAAGGCTGGGCCATCGGTGTGTGAATGATTAGTTTAGATCCTGACGGGCAGGTTGGCACCTTGCATGGCAGCCTCTGCCATGTATGAATGTGCGTATGAATGGGGTTGACATGTAGTGTGCCGCACTTTGAGTGGTCAGAAGACTAGAAAGGCTCTATATAAATGCAAGTCCATAGGACCAGAACAGAGAAGAGCTTTCACTGTGATGAGATCACAGGGTCCTCTGGGTGGGGGGACGGCCAGTCGTCCAGAGGCAGAAGAGCATCATGGTCTTGCCAGAGTGTTTAGACAAAGACTTAGTGGTTCATTAGTCTTGAGCTGGATGTGAGCCACAGCAGGAAGCCGCTAGCCACTGCAGAAACAGAAGAGGGAAGTGGTTTGGGGAAACCTGAACTGTGGACAATCGTGTCAGGACATGTTTGGAGTGTCCTTTTCACACATGTAGCACACAACAGCAGTTTGTCTGTGTCAGACGTGTTGTCACCTACTGGAAATACTCTGTTTGGACAAAACTAAACTCCGAGGCCAACATGAAGTGTTCCATGCATTACACCGCCACACGATCATCGTCATGGTTGTTTTACTCCAACTCCACTTGTCAAACAGGGCACCATGCTGTGAGAGCAAATGGATTAATGTAGGGCTAGGCCATATGGAGAAAATCAAAGCTCACAATGTTTTTGACGATATTGTAGGGTTGACTGTTGGTGCTTTCACAAAATAGATCTTTGGTAGATAATCATCAGTGATGTGGATATAATGACTATGTGGGTAAAGGCAAATAATGGAGCCGCTAGAACGGTCTGGTAAATGAATAAAGTACCATCACCTTACTGTAATGCAGCCTTTAAAACCACACTCTCAATCTCAGAGGATCTCTAGTCTCCTATCACCAGACTAATATTGTTATATTGCCCAGCACGAGATCAGTCGCTTAAAATTCATATTGTTGTGTGACGGTTTGAACAGAATTATGATGTTGAAGTCAGAGAAAATCCGTTTATTGCATGAGCAAAAGTCATTCTTTTATTGGTTGGCTTATTTTTATTGGCACAGAAATGTGTAACTGTAGTGCAATTTTGAGGTACTTGTACTTCACTTGGTTATTTCCATTTCATGTAACTTGATATGACTAGTCCACTACATCTCAGAGGCAAATATTGTACTTTTAACCTCTCTGCATTTGTTTAAGGAATTAGTTACAAGTTGGACTACTTTGCAGATTCAGATATTTAATACAAAATACAAATCAACTAATAAACTAGTTCTTCACTGCTGGAAAGATAATCTTTTCATGAAACTAGACGGTCAATGCAGTAGAAAAGTGCAAATAATTGTGAAATCGGTGGTCCATGACCAGAGAGACAGAGCTGTGGTAATCTGTGGGCTCTACGCGTGATCCCGGAGGAGGAGTTGTTTGGCTGCAAAAAGTGTGTTATTGGGGTGTCAAGTAGCATGTAAGCGGGTTTAAGGAGTCAAAGTGTGAACTACATGGTTGTGGAGTGAGTTATTATCGGTTGCCAGAAAAGAATGCAGAGCGTTGTAAGCAGTGGCTGAGAGCTGAGAATAATCCAAAATCCAGAGAGAACACAGTCGATCAATAACTATAATCCAGTGATGTAGGCCTACCACAAATCTGTGATTTGAAATTGGTCAGACAACATAATGAGTATAGGTTTACTTTCCTTACTTTAAGTATATTTTGATACTAATACTCCTTTTACTTATGTATTGGTTTTAATGCAGGATGTTTACTTGTATTTTACACTGAATCAAAAACACATTGGTTGTATACATATGATTGCTCTATTCACACAACTACACAGGGTAAAGGGTGTTTAGTGTCCGGTCCAAAGGATGCCAACATGTGTGTTCTCACATGCAGCTCCTCTGAGGGATGTCTCCATAGGTTCAGGGTTGCAGTGCATATGTGTGGAAGGGGCTTTGGGGAGGTTGACCACTGGCTGTGGAGCAGCTCTCTGGGGTCAGATGGTGAGGATGAGTTGATGTTGTAGAGCAGGGGGTGACGGTGTCGTACTGATGAGTGTATTTACTACTTGCGTACATCAGCAGCTTATTTCAGAGGTGTTTTTGATTCTTGAGTGCAAAGCTGAGGCCTTTGTGAAAAGCACTACACGTATTGTGAAACCAATCTGATTGAGTTTCTTGTGTTTTCTGTGTTAGGCTTTACAGACGGCAGCTTTCTGCTCCTTTTGAAGAAAATGCCAGATCTGGAGCAGCTATACGGCCTCCACCCTCGATACCTGGAGAGGAGACGAGTCCGAGGCTACGAGGCCTTCAGTATACCCGGAGTCCTGGAGGCACTACAAGCCTGTCCCAATATACTGGTCAGTAAGTTGTGTGAGAACGATATCCTACTGCAGCAAGGTGCACTTCTACATCACCGTTTTCAATCCAACTAACAGCCGTACCACTGATTGGTTCCTCCTCTGTGGTTGTGCTCTTGTGTTTCTTGATTACAAAGCTGCATACTCTTGGTTTTCTGTGGCATATAACAGCTCAGTCCTTGAACCACAGGCTTGTGATCATCCTCTAGCCTGTAGTGAGATCAGCCTTCTTGTAGTAACGGATGCACTGTAGCTCCTCTTGAGTTTGTTGGTCCATTCAGTCAGTGACTTCGTTGCCTTCTTATTGAGCTATCCAACTTGTAAACAACATAACGAGGTTCACAATCACTTTTACTGCCAAGTAGGTTTGCACATACAAGAAGTTCCTCTTGGTGATTTGGTGCAAAACAATACACCCAATGCAAAAGTCATGAAACATAAAATAAAGTAGAAATGCATAAAATGCATGTTTCTTTTGAAGTGGAAGAGCTGTATTCTTATTGATTAGGACAGCAGCAGTCATTATGTGGACCGCAGCCTCCTGCCAGAGAGCAGTGATTCCATCACTTATAACCATAACAGGGTGGGATTCAAATGAATTCATTCAAATATCCGTGCATTTTTTTTCAAAATTTGATTCAACTATGGCCATTACAGCTTAACACACACTATCTACTTATGAAAACTGCAAGATAAGGTTGAGGGAAAAAAGCTAGTAAGTGGACCATGAATTATGATCAAATAACCTTATTTGAGCCTATTTCAGGGGGTGGAGACATCCCATCTGGAGCTGGTGGAAGCCATATGGAACTACATGCCCCAGGTTCATATACTGGGAAAGTTCCGTAACCGTAACGGAGCGTTTCCCATTCCTGCTGAGAACAAACTGACCATCCCCATAACTGCAAAGATCCAGACGCTGCATCTAGTGGGTGAGTAGGACCACAACAGATAACCAATCCTCAGTACTGGATGTAAAGCAGCTCCATCCTCTTAGTGCATGGGTGATCAGTGGTCCTGTTGGGGGGCCTTGCTGTGTCACTACTAATTTGTAGACCTGCACAGCTGAATTGGTGAACATCACATGGTGATTGTTTCTCACAGGTGTGAATGTCCCAGAGATCCCCTGTGTGTCCATGCTTCGCCACCTTTATCTGAAATGGGTCCGTCTCACCAAACCACAGCCGTTTAAGGACTTTCTGTGTGTGAGCCTGAGAACCTTTGTCATGCGGAACTGTGCAGGACCAACCAACTCCCTCAAATATGTTCCCCTGGTTACTGGGTTAGCATCAGCCCGGAACCTGGAGCAGCTGGAGTTGGTGAGAGTTCCCTTCCTGGGAGGGCTGATCCAACATGTGGTGGAGGACAGTTGGCGGTCAGGTGAGGAGATGATGCGTTTGTCCTGTTCCAGTTAGTAATGTAACAGACCATAGTAGATCCGCACCGACCCCCCCCCCCCCCCCCCTGTGGTTTGCACGCATGTGAATCGAAGATTAATTACAAAGTTTAACAATCGTAGTGTGATATTAAGTTTCACTGCTGAGCATCATCGATGAAAATATGCAATCGGGTTTTTTCAAAACGACCTGATTGCATATTTTCATCGTCTGTGATTTTCCTCAAATACTGCTGTGACTGCTCTCACGTTTAGCTAGTGGTATCGGCCGATTATTCCTCTCCTGATTTTTTCCTGCTCCAATCAATCATAATATCGGCCTGTTTAAAAATCTATCGGTTGACCTCCAGTAAATTTGACCGGACAAAAAACCCGTATTTATGAGATTGATGTGGCGGGTTCTGATCAGTGCATCGCTACATACCAATTGTGATTTCATTTCTTTGCCTATAAAGCCAACTCCTTTGATTAAGTGTTTGTTCTTTGTGATACTGTGTATGTGTACCCCCAGGAGGATTTCGGAACCTCCACACCATTGTGTTTGGAGCCTGTAAGAACGCTCTGGAAGTGGACTTGGGCTACCTCATCATCACCGCTGCTCGCAGGTGCACAGCCAGTCATCAATTCCTGAAACTAACTGAGGGTCCATGTTTAAAGCAAAAGCAAAGGGGTTCATCTTGTGGGCAAATGTTGGAGACACTGTTCAGTCACTGAACAGAGTAAAGAGTAAACATGTAGTAAGTAAGAATGATACTTGCAGTATGTGAGCTCGTTAAGGCCTCATGGGCAGTTTGTGTCAACAATATATGCGGGCAGTATTGTCAGAATACTTACCACAGCATTATCTTGCTATCCATATTCTATAACATTTAGTCTTGTAAACAAACAACATTCATGAGAGAAAGCTCAGCATTCAGCCAGGTGTTCTTAACTTGACAGCAGAAGATGTTGTCAGCCTAGTAGGACCAACACAGATACTTACTTCATGATGTCTGTGTGTTTAACAGGCTTCATGAGCTGCGCATCCAGCCTTCACTGACTAAAGACGGAGTCTTCTCAGCTCTCAAAATGGCTGAACTAGAGTTTCCTCAGTTTGAGACACTTCATCTGGGATACGTGGATGAGTTCCTGCTGCAATGTTAGTTCCTTCTGTGAAATATGTCCACCAGGCATGTTTCCTTCCCGACAGAAATGAGCAATCCTCCTGTACTTGATCCACTTTTCTGTACCAGCCGTGACAGCGTGTGGCTTGTTTTGCTTTCACAGTCTCACTTTGGTTTACAGGTGTGTTCAAAACAATGTACGGCCTTGTGTTTGATAAATGCAGGTAAGCTGAGTCATTCGGAGCTGGTGAAGTACGGTCTGGCTGATGTCATTGAGAACCCCGGCATCATCACAGATATCGGGATAAAGGTGGTGAACGAGGTGTTCACTAATATTAAATACCTGCTCATCTACAACTGTCCTCACCTGCATAACCCTCACCACTGGATCACAGGTAAAACACACTCGCCATCACTCTCCTAGCTTCTGCCACACATGGCCTGAATATTAATGTCCATATGTCCCTTTCTCTATATTATAATAATAATAATAATAATAATAATAATAATAAGGGTGCTTGATAAGCAACTAGTCATGTTCTGCCTGTTTGTT
Organism: Anarhichas minor; assembly: GCF_050575085.1. Classification (NCBI taxonomy): domain Eukaryota; kingdom Metazoa; phylum Chordata; class Actinopteri; order Perciformes; family Anarhichadidae; genus Anarhichas; species Anarhichas minor. The sequence continues at coordinate 1,690,113 of NW_027466461.1, read as the reverse complement.
TCTGTCCTCAGATCAGTCCAGATGGAGTCGCCTCGTTGATCTCACTCTGGTTCGCTGTCATGCTATCAAACTGGAATCCTTCTCCCAGTTCATAGAGTTACTGCCCAGTCTGGAGTTTATCTGTCTGGACCAGATGTTTAGAGAACCCCCCAAGGTATTCAGACACTCACAGCAACGTCAACCATCGCTTGTATTTATCTCGCATATGCTGACCGCATTTTGCTTCAAGGAAAAGTTGAATCTGGAGTTTCGCCCACTTCCTCTAAAGTCATCCAACTAAACTCCAGAATCCAGGTTTCCAGGATAATTGAAACGCTTGCTCGCACTTCAACTCATAAACTTTGTCTTTACCCGCCGCCATTGTCTCGTGAGTGCCTGATCAGTTCTGTTGTGTGCCCACTTAGTATCAACAGAACTATTTTACTGAGTCTCCATAACTGAGTTGATGTCATTATTAGCAGAGACACTGAATGTTCTACTTAAAAACAACAGTAGAGGATGTGGGTCGTTAATATGTGGCTGATGCCTAGTCTGCGTAATAAAGTTAGGATATGTGTTGATGCATATTCTGCATATCATGTGTGTGTGACAGGGCTGTGCCAGGGTGGGCCTGAGTGCAGGAACTGGTATTGGTGTGTCCTCAGCACTGGTCAGCAACCAAAACTCCAACAATGACAATGACAACAACAACAACCATCACCACCACAACAACAATGAGGCCAACCTGCCTCCTGCTCCTCCACCTGTCGTCGTCGTCAACAACAACAACATCAACAACCAAAGACGGCAGCAGCAGCAGAACAACGGCAAGTCCCATCTGCATTCTTAGTCAGCGGAGCAGCAGCAATCAACATCATGGATCTTGGCTTCTAAAGTATTTCCAACCCTTCATTTTTCACATTTTCCATAGAAACATAGCAAGGGGAAATATTGCAGTTTTGCAAAAAGAAGCACACCTGAATCCTGTCTGGGAAACTTGAACCCTGAACCCAAAGTTGCTCTCTAGGCCAGTGATTCTCAACTGGTGGGTCGTGACCCAAAAATGGGTCGCGGACCCGTTTTCAGTGGGTCGCGGGCCTTTGCCTGACAAAAAAAAAATGTTGTGATTTTATTTTGAAGGGCCTTTTTTATGCAGCGGAATTATTCCAGCATTTACGGCACTTGTTCAGCGGTTTAGGAAAAACACCGACCAATGTGTTGTGAATCACATCACGTGTTGCAGCTCAGCCAATCAAATATGGGTATTCTGACAAGTTTCCTGACCTGAGTGAGATGTACACACACCGTGACACACGGGGGAGAGACGAGGATATAGACAGCAGAGCAGGACTGTTGAGTTGTGAAAGTCAAATCATAGGACGATTTTCAAAAGAGAGAAATGGCCAGAGAGACCAGAGTCATTAGACTCTGACTGGACAGACTCATAGAGGTGAATTCCTCCAACACTAAATTCTCTTTTTAGAAGATGAGAAAAATATAATATTGTGGCTTCTTCACTTCACCCTGAATGAACTGAATTTAAAGCTGCAGGGCATTTCAGTGAAAATAACTTTTCTAAAATGAATTTCGTTACGCAATTTATTCTTTAATCCAGCTGTTATTTTACTTGAAATGAGAAGAACATTTATTCATGTATTTCTATGTATTATTTATAATCCATCCAGTTCAATTTGAAAACTGCGAATAATAATTGTTAAAATATAATTGATGTGTATTTTCTTTATTTGATTTGGCGGCAGTTGACTACACAGAGACGTTACTACTAGACTTCTTCAATATAGTCGTGGCTTGTCATTAAGGGGTGGTGGTGGGTCCCGCAGCCAGACCAGTTGAGAACCACTGCTCTAGGCCCATCACACGAGCCCTTTTCTCCGAATGCTTAGGATGGGTTAAAGGCAGAGGCTTTATGATTTGATAAAAAATAAAGTTTAAGTTTGTTTTCACAGCACCAGTGGAGGTAAATGGGATGGAAGAGGAAGAGGGGGAGGAGGAGGTGATGTTGGAGCAGGAGAGCATGGAGGCTGGGCCTCAGATAGAGCTGAAAGGAGCAGAAGGGGAGGTGAGAGCTGAAGGGGCTGATGTGGCTCCAGGGCCCAGTTGTCCAGCTGGAGCACCACAACCTCCTGATGAGGAGCAAGCAGGTTAGGAGCTGCTCTTTTCTTTTAGAATAAGCAGAGGTTAAGACAAAAAATGTGTTTGCTCCTACACTCTTACTCCCCATTTGATAATCTCTCCTTATTTATTGTTGTCTGCTGATACACCCCCACCCCCCCAGGTCCCAGTGGTTTAGTCCAGCAGTGCAGACCAGCTGGTGCCACTGTTCCGAAGCCCCCGCTGGTCATCTCAGACTCCGACAGTGAGGAAGAGGAAGGCCTGGTTTCAAGGCTAATGCCAGCTTCCTGTTTGCAGCAGCCAACTTCCTGTGCAGAAGGTGTCCACACAACACAGAACGCATCCAGCAGCCACTCACAACATGTCTTATTGGGTTGTGGGTGCACTGTAGACGGGGGGTCAGAAACACAACAGCTACAGTATGAGGGCCTATGTGCGAGTATAACGTCGCTCCTTTCTTGTTCAATAGTGTGCTCACACACACACACACACACACACACACACGTACGTAAAGACTATGAAAAGCACAAGAGCTCGGTTCAGCTCACCAGTGTAACATAAGTGTGTGTGTTTCCAGGTAAAGGAAAGACTCCTCTGAGGCGGGGCAACAATGTGGCTGCATCAGTGGCGGTCTCGGTAGAACAGACAAAGACTCGGGTGTTGGAAAGCAGCTGTGAGAAGAGCTGTCAGGTGACCAGTGAACAGATCAAGGCCGACATGAAGGCTGCTGCTGAAAACAGCAGGAGGACTAGCGTGAAAGGATTTGCCACTGAGGCTGTGGAGACTGCTGCAAGACCTGGGGCTGACAGTGGTCCAGTACGGGGCGCTGGGAGTGCTGGGGTAGCAGCAAGGACTGGGGTGAGGCCAGTGACTGGATCGGTGGGCAGGGTTGGAGCAGCCACATCCAGGCCGGTGGGTGGATGTGGGAGGCTGGTGGTGGGGACCAGCCACAGAGCAACCACAACCACTGACAGAGCGACAGGAACTGGCAGGACTAATGACAGCACAGAAGGCCCCTCTGGTGCACAGTCTGGGGACAGTTCCACAAGAGAGACTGGGCTGAGGCAGAGCTCCGGTCCTGCCTGTGCAGACAGTCTGGAGCCCAGGGGTGCTGCTGTAAACCATGCTTCTAGGAGACCAGCACAGCTGACTGGACAGGGAGAGAGACAACCTGCCCCTCCTGGATCAGCCTCTGCCAACTTTTACCATTCACAGCAGGGTCAGGCCAGAGACGAGGACTTTGTTCCTAGACGGCCTTTGACCCGATCCTGCACTCGTATGTCCTCTGTGTCCCTGATATCTGAGGAAGGTAAGAACAGGCACAGAACACATTTAGTCAATGTCCACTAACCAGCACTTGGGGAGGGAAACCTTTGTTTTCGTGCAAAAGCTCGGGCCTATGGTTTCATGTTAGTGCACATCGAGCTCAGTGAAGTGGTAGTTGTGCAGCCAGTAATTTCATTTCCCCCTCTAAAGACGGAGACAAAACGTATAACTGACAGACATTTATATCCAACTCACCATTTAAAGATCTCTGTCCTATCGGGACATTGATGTTTAGATCAGGACGAGCATGAAAAAGTAAAAAGGGGGGGACTAGACCTCTCATATTCACCAGAATATCCAAGAACTACCACTGTGACATAGTCCACACAAAGACTACACAGACAAAATGTGTGACCAAACAAGTGGTTATGAGTTCCAGTAAACAGTGAGCATGGTTTAAAGGAGTTTTAAGTGAAGGGGGTATACATACAGTGTTCATGTTTTGGGAAATCAACGGAATCAAATCAACACATTATGGAAGAAGGTTAGTGAGGATGCATCGACTTCACTTTGTCTGTACAGATAGCGGTACCTGGGCTTTGGGTATCAGCCCATACCAGGTACCGATCCAGTACCAGTGTTTGATTGATAGTCTGTAGACCTCGCTGTGGGGAAGAGACTGGGATCATTTGTTTATGTGTAAGGCAACATCAGGCTCCAACAGTGTTCCTAACATTGTAAAACTAAATGTAACCAATGCATACAAAGATGGATATATAATGAATTATTTATTAAAATAATGGCATCCAATACCAGATCTGCCCATTGTCGCCGACATCCGATCCAGCTGTGAGTCTGTATCTGACTGATACTGGTATCTGTGCGTCTCTAAAGGTTAGTCTTGGGCCTCCCTACCCACTACAAAATGTTACCGGTCATATGTCGAGGTATACTAAATAGACAGGTCTGGAAATTTACACATGGCAAAAAACAATTTGGTGTGAAATGTGTCTTTGGAGGATAACTCCATAAGCAGATGCAGATGATGCAACCATATTTTTAAATCTGTGTCCTGTGTGTTACATGACCCATTGTAATATGGTTTAAAGACTATGGCAGTGCCAATGCTCTGTTATGCAAATAAGACATACGTCTCATAAATGTTTAGCTAAAGTAATACCACTGTGTATATCCTAAATGATTTAAATATCTCTACAAACATATATATATATATTCGTCATGTACGCACATTAATTGTGAGTGGTATTGCCATAAAGTCATATTTTAGTGCTACCTTGAGCCAGTAGTTGCTGTAAGGGAAGCTCCACTGAAGGTAGTGTTGGACAGTTGCTCTGCATATGTGGAAAAACGTGGTGTAAAGGCTTTAGTGTATCCAGAGGGAGCTCTCTCAAGTGATGCCACTTGAGTCAGTGTTGGTTAGGTCTGAAGACCGGTTTGAAAACCAGACGGCTGTCGCTCGCTCCTCATCTCTGCTTGAGGCTACGTTGGCTGCTACAGTAATAGCATAACGCACCCGAATGTACCACGGAACTGTCTGCAGTTGAGTTGCCTTGTGGGTAATTTAGGTGTCTGCTTTTGACAAGGAAGAAGAATGTGTTAGATCTGGTTCTGCTGCATTGAAAGTTGCCCTCAGCTGTTAGTTGGACAGTGCTGCTTACGTTTCTAATGTTGAAGGTGATATTTTTGCCGCCTATGTTGTTAAGAGCTGTCCAGAGCCAGGCCTCGAGTAGCAGTGAGGAGGAAACGAATGGCTGACAAATCAACCAGCACCTCAGACCCAGTCACTGAGGACGACCACGTGCAGGTACACACACACACACACGTACACACACACACACACACACACACACACACACACACACACACACACACACACACACACACACACACACACACACACACACACACACACACACAATCATATCTGTAGACATTTGTTTTCACTGAGACATTATAGTCTTATCGTCACTGTTGATCACAGTTAAAAGGTGTTGTTGGTTAATGGTGAATATGTTCTGCATGTATGTGCACTGTACATCGTATGTAATACAGTTCTCATAGGAAACCTGTGACAAAGATGGACAAGATTTTCGAAATAGTTTTCATCCCCTGGGGGAGCCAAAGTGTTGCAGTTGGGGCTGAGAGGGAGAGACTTTAGGTCAGAAGTCTTAACAATGGAATCAATGGTACATGGACTGTACTTGTATTTCTCTTTTCTAGTGACCACTCAAAGCTCTTTAACACTCCATGTCATCATTCACCCATTCACATCCACTCTTACACTGATGACAGGAGCTACCATGCAAGGTTCCACCTGCCCATCACGACTAACATACATTCATGCCCCATAGGCAGGAACAGCCAGCATTGATTGGTTGCTCTGTTTTTAAATGCCTTTAGTCAGCAGAAGCAGTGTCATGTGAGCTCCATTGAGCCAGGATGCACATGTTGTGTACTGTGTATCCTTTGTTCGTATAATTGACATAGTGAGATGCTTTTGCTCATGCAGATTTTGTCTCTGAAGAGTAAGAACCTGGTGGGCATCACTCTGACCAACTGTGGGATCACTGACCTGGTCCTCAAAGACTGCCCCAAGATGATGTTCATTCATGGTAACACACTGACTATGATGACTCGTGTGCATGTTTTTCTCACTTTTGTTTTTGCATTAGAAAGATGCTAATAATCTTAAACGTAAACCTCTTGGAGGAAATGGTACCATTTTTACTTTGATTATTATTTTCCACAAATGACTATTTTTTAAAGTTGCATCACAAACTGTCCAAAGTACAAATGTTGAATTGGCGAGGTAGGTAGTAGAAGAGTCTACCCAACCACCTGAAAGGGTCAATATACTTCAGTCATAACAACATGTATACCGACTAGTTCTGCTTCACAGAACACTAGCTGTACATCACACATTCAGATGCTGTGTGTCCACTCAGTCCTTTTATACAGCGCTGCATTTAAAGTGGCCATAGACACCTTTTCAACCTAGCGTTTCCAAGTGGCAAAGACCACTGGATTGCTCTCCATGTTCCTCACTGCCTACTACTAGTGGCAAATTTAGCAACTTCTTCAGACCATCAGGGAAAAAACAAGAAATGCATTCAAATGCATTATATTGTAAATCATTTCAGTCCACGGCTCTGCTGTCAACAGCACCCAGTCTCTCCCTCAATGCAACCCACACAACTACTGAGCTTCATGCACAGGACCTGTGTGGCAGACACAACTGCAAAGTGAAGCAAGGCTAACCGCTCTAAATGCTGACGGTGTCATTATTCTATAGCCACTACATTGTGTCATTAACATTTACTGCATAGTGATAAGTTAAAGCAAAACAAAGTCTATTGCCACTTTAATGGTAGGATTCTGAACCTTATGTAAAAGTCTGTGTGCTAGCTACAACATCGTTAGTGTCAGTTTGTGAATATTTAACAATTGAGCTCCGGTGCCTTTGGTCCCGAGCTGCTTGGGTCTTGGGGAACTTTCTTGTTATTCTAGTGATGATATTGGTTACCAAAAACGTAATTAATGTTCACAACAATTTAAATCCAATGGATACACTGACTGATGACTGACTAACTCATCGCCATAAAAGAACCTTAAAAGAGTGAGTTATTGAACGAAGCTTCCAATAGGACCACGGTTACCAATAGAAATGATGCTCATGTGGGATATGAAGAGTGAACCTGGCAGCTAACCGTTGTAATGTCAGTTTAACAGACGTATCTAATGTCCCTAACCTGTGTTGATATAAATGAGGTAAACATGGGGAGAGTACATGTTCATGGCTGGTCTTCAATGTGGTACAGTTTGAAACCCCCATCAAGCCTTATGTTGAGTTCTAATAACAAAGTCAGAAAGCCTTCAGTCAGTGTCTGCTTGTGTCCTCCCTCTCTCTGTAGCCACCAGATGTCGAGTGTTGAAACAGCTGCGGGTAGAAAGTGCACCCATAGTGAACCGGTTTGATTACGCTCAGTGTAAGAAGCTGGACATGGAGCAGGTCCTGGATCAGATACTGAGAATGCCTCCTGAGAGGAACCGCATCATCTACATGCGCCCTATGCACCAGGTTGGTAATCTGTGACAGAAACCGAATCCTAACCATGGATGTGTTAAGAGAGCTGGATGCAGCGCAGTTGGTCTGGGTGGCCACTCTCCATCGCTCAGCTTAGTTATTGCTCTGTCTAGTATGAGTTCGTAAACATGAAGGTTTTATGTTCGTAAAGTCATCTTAAAGTGTGTCTCATCATCTCAATGTAAAGTCTATGGGCAGAGCGGGGAAATGTAACGGGTGGAATCTTTGGCTTCTCATTCAAGTGACTGGATGTCCTCCAGTTCCTCTAATACATCCATGGTACTCATCTACAGTGTACTACAGACATGTCCCATCTACTGTTCAACAGGCATGAGAACACTCAGACCCCAATACACATCAAATTATAGTTTTACACTAAATACGGCAAATGCGGTTTCAGCATTTGAATGAATTAAATTTCAATGCAACAAGCTTTGGATTGGCATCACAGGAGAAAAGCTGTTGCTACGCTGATATATTTTTAAAATGTAGTTTGTACCAAACTCTAATACTGCAGCGTCAATAGATCTATACATTTACATTTGAATGCTGCGAAGGCACGTTCAAATGTCTGCATGTGCCTCATGGCCATTATTTTGAAATAAGTCTCAAACAATTTAGCCGGTTTAAGTTTTCAGCCAGTTAGATTTGTTGCTGCTTTAGTTGGTAGATCCATGTCATGCAGGAAGAAGTTAATACAACACCTCTTCCATACATAGCAGAGGTGGAAAACACATCCCATGATGTAGACATTGTTCTGCTACTCCCGCTCTACTCTACATCTCTTTACTGCTCTCTCTTCAGATCGACTCGGTAGCATTGGAGCGTCAGCTCTTCCAGGGGCCCTATCCCTATCACATCGCTATCGTGCACGAGTTCAGCAACCCTCCCAATATACGCAACAAGGTTCGCATTCGCAGCTGGATGGACACAATAGCCAACATCAGCCAGTGAGTAATATCTCTGATCATCAGAAATCAATCCCTTTCTGACCTTCACCCTTTTGATTGAACACATCTTGTCCTGCATGTTAATCCTGAGAGACTGAACATGGTTTGATGAACCAGAATGACCAACCATCCAGGAGACAGGGGCACTCGGTTGACCCATGTTGGACAACCGAGTGCCAACCACCTCTCAATATCTTCTTCAAAAATGTATAACAGCCAGTCTAATAAATGCAAAGTTAAACTGAACTCTTTGTGTCTCAGAGAGTTGATCAAGTACGAGTTCTTCCCAGAGGCCACCAGGACAGAAGAGGATGTGAAGAAGTATCCCACGTACCCCTGGGGCCGGGACATCTATACACTGGAGGGTAACACAGTTGCATCTTCATTAAACGACAAAGATGTGTAGTTGTCTCCTGAAGATAGACATGCACGTAAAACATTGTCCTGCTTTGTAGCCAGTAACACATTTAGATCATGTGTGGAGCCCTCTTTAAGGACCAGCACACTGTAACAAGTGCTGAAACTCAGGCACTGATTTAATGACTAATGTCAACAATGAAAGCTGTTTTGTATTGCATGCTAGAGTAAGCTTGAAAGGTGTGACAATATGTATTATGTGGTGGAAATCCTTTGCAGCTAATGACTTGCTGAAGCCTCATCAGGCTCCTGGTTGAGGCTCTGCCAAGTGTGCTTCACTTCCTGTATGGTAAAGATCTTTAGGAAACCAAATGGAACCCACCAAAACCATCACTGCTGGTCTTTCCAACAATCGGCAACTCTTTTTTCACACAGTTAGATGTGAGAATATGCTGGCTGTCTCTGCTCTCTGAGCTGCTCTTGTTCTTCAGAGGAACACCGTTAAATCAGCAGAATAAAATGACAAACGTCGCCCAAATAATTGCCCAAAAACAATTACCGATGTACTATGTCAATCTACGATAGCTGATATATTCATCCAGTCGCCCAAGTCCTACTGTGTTCACACAATATGAACTCTCTGTGCTGGAGTTCAGAGACGATGCAGTGTGTTCTGCCCACAGTGCATTAATCAATGATGTAGAGAAACTGTGAAGCTGAAAATCCTCCGGATGCATCCTGTGGAAGAGAGGATGAAGAAGAATGTATGGCTTCTGTTCAAACAACCAGTTGAATGGATGTGTTCAGAGCCCTTAAAGGTGACTGTCTTCTATGATGTCATTGTTCAGGACTGGTGGATGGTGCTCCCTACAGCATGATAACAGACTTCCCCTGGCTGAGGACTCTGAGAGCAGCTGATCCCAACAGCTACGCTCGCTACGACTTTGAGGACGATGAAAGCAGTGAGTGCAGTCAATCATTCACCCGTGCTATCAGAGGACACTCACTAAACGTCATTACCATTGTCCCTGTAACAGACAGAACCTGATTATATAAGCACTTGAACTGTTTTCTCTCTGTTGTGTGAAAGCCACCATCTACGCACCCAGGCGTAAAGGCCAGCTGTCAGCTGACATCTGCATGGAGACCATCGGGGAGGAGATCTCAGAGCGCCGACAAAGCAAAAGAGGAGTGTTTCAGAGGGTGGTGGTGCTCTTCCTCCATCACTGTGATACACCAGGAGAACCTGTGGATGATGACTACATCTAGACAGAACAGATGATGGTCCTGCAGCGTTGCCTGAGCTCCTGACTGACGCACTCTGCTTTGGAAAAGAGACCTAGAGATGTAAAGTCTGTTTGGATGAGGTTCACAGCATATATCTGACAGTGATTTTCTTAATATTTGAGCAAAATCTTAAAGCCTGTATGACCGCCCTAGAACCGTACATTCTCAAATAGTATATCTCTACTATAGTCCTGTTGGCCAGTATTGACGGCATAACCCCAGGCGTCTGCACAGCTGCTTGTCTACCATGCAGAGAAGGGTTATGCTCTTTGTCTGATCTTTCACCCGTCGTCTGCCAAAGTCTGCCTACCTCTGCACCACACTTGTGACCAGTCACAGACAGAAATGGCCTTAGACAGAAATGTCAAAGAAGATATGCTTTTTAATTCAGTTTTAAGTTCTTGGTTTCCTTTAACATGCAGGAGAGTTGGTGACTCTGGATGGTGGACAGTGTGTGGCATGGCTTTGCATTTTACCACAAGCACTAGATGGAAAAGAGAGCGAGGTGTTCCGTCCATGTGGAGCTGACCAATGGATGAGTTGCTGATTAACTTTCCTGCGGTAGATTCTCGTACCAAGTCTCAGTCCTCTTTGCATGACGGGCCTCTTAGATACAGACTTAAGGCTCCACTGCCAGGGAAACATGTCGTCACTCCTCCAGCCTGACCGATCCCAACACTTCTGTGCAAATATAACATGGCCTGCATGGCTTTGTCATGTTGAGACGCTGTAGTTGGCGCAGACTATGCAGCGTTGACAGAACGGTCAGTTCTGACCTTTCCCAATGACCCAACAAAATGCTCTGGTAAGATCAATAAGCCCTGTGTCCATATATATTATTATTATATATATATATATACACACACGCACATAAAAACAGGTATGGACCATGACCACCGTGGGAATACGATTTTTGAGTTCTGAAATGAGTATGAATTCTGAGGGGGGGGGGTGAATTATGAGAATACAGGCAGAATCCTGACATTGTTAATATTTAGAGCTTTTTCATTGGACTTCTGATGTTCTCAGAGTTGTGGGTTTAGTTCTTATTCCCATCTCCCTACAGGGATTGTCAAAGAGGGATGGGTCAGTGATGTCATACATGTACTCGTACAGTATGTATCACTAGGACACAGCTGATTCTATCTGACACAAAGGTGTCATAGTGGAGGAATTGGAACAATACTGCAAACAAAGATAACAATTATTCACCCAACAATCTAATGTGCAATACCTAAAGTTTGAAACTGATGAAACAAGTGATGAAATGTAGTTGGTGTGACTTTAAGAACTGGTGCTTCACTGAGTCTTGTCTTGTCCGGTCTGTGTGTAATCACACTGCTAGAATGAAACTATTGTGTCAGGTGGTGATACTCCTAGGTCTAAAGTTCTTTCTGGTCTACCCTTAACCTCTCTTGTCTAAAGGAAGTAACATGAACTGAACCACCAAACTGTTTTTGTTTTTCATTTTCAGAATTTATTTTCCTTGCTAGGGATAGTTTCTTCCTGTAGCTTCATGTCTGTGGACAGCTCTGTCCTGAAGGACTGTAAAGCAGCGGGCAGGACTGACTGTTCACCATGTATCAGGTATTCCTCAAATATGTTAAAGGTTTGGCTTCACAAAGAGGACCACCTTCATCATGAACTGACTGTGAATGTTCACTATCAAAGGAGCTGGAAATTCTTTTTGCAGGTTGAATGGACTGAATAGGATGAGTTCAGCCTTCTGTTTGTGTATAGACTGTACAGATGTCATGGATGACAATATGCTTCCATGGTGTTTATATGTTTATAATGAAAGAACAAGACTATTTCACATTGAAAAATAAAATAACCAAAAAGAACTCTTGTCCTCTTTGTTCTTTCATGTCCTCTTTATTGTTGGATTTCCCCCTTGTTGTTGTGTGTCCCTTGTTGTAGACAAGATAAACTTGATCTCACAGATATTAGTGAATCAATTATGTATCATGTATGCAACAGATCATTTCCATGTTATATATTGGCTCTAGGGGTGGGGGGAAAAATCTATACAGCATAGTATCGTGATATTTTGCGTAGCGATATTGTATCGCTACACGGACGCCAAGTATCGATCTTTTATTATATAAACTATTTTAAAAAACAAATTTACTAGAAAAATCAAATCGATTGCTTTTTCAGTCCACTAGATGGTGCTGAGTTGTTTTCTGGTGAGGTCAGCAAAGATCCCGGGTCAGTGTGATTGGTAGGAAGGTCAAAACAAAGATAGAGACATCTGGCCTCACAACGGGGTTAAATCTGCCAACAGTAGCCAGGCTCATGGGGAGAGTGCAGCGCATAACTGTCTCTGCCCTCGACGTCCACGCAAGTTATACTGAGTTATATAACTCTTATATCCTACTTATATAAGTTATAGTTCATATACTGAGTCCACACGTTTGCATTTAGTTAAGTTGGACTATGTAGTAATACAAACAGTTCAGTTTGTCAGGTTCATGCAACATTTATGACATTGTTGGTCAGTCTGTCTGCTTGACAATCATATTTTGCTGCAATAAAAATGATTGAAGTGAGAAGAACAGACTGAAAACTTTATCTTGTTAGATAAAACATGTTGACACAGTTTTCCTTTGGGGACATCATTTGAAGTTGAAAAAGTAATAAATCGCAATATAGGCCTATGTTATCGCAATACTCAGAATATCGCAGTATCGTGATAATATCGTATCGTGACCTAAGTATCGTGATAATATCGTATCCAATCAATTCGTTATATTAAATAAATATATTTCACAAGAGGGTGAGTAAAATGTGTTCTCACACTTCAATTGAGCATAAAGGCTGCTGGATTATTGTCTGAGAGCAGAGGAGCTATAGGGGCTCTTTGACTGGCTGCTAGGCTTATTTGCCTTTAAATAGTTCTAATAGTTCTAATCTAACACCAGCGTCTTCATATCAAATCAAATATCTGCATCCTTGTTCACGTGTGATGCCTTCCCTGATAGAAATGTTATTGAGTGTTTGAATGTCAAACTGCTGAAAGTCCCATCTTTGAACTGCTTTGAGCCTCTTGTCTGTTCATGCTGAAGCTTCCAGAGCAGAGTGGAGCTGACACAAAGCAGCTGTAGATCTACCTGTACACACACTGCTAATTCTGGCGCCACTAATCTCTGCTCTTCCTGCTTTGACAAGTTGTAGAGAAGATGGAGTCACCCTCTCTGTCTCTGTGTGTCTCTCTCACACACACACACACGCACACGTTTCTGTGAATCCGATTCCTCTGCTGCTGTCAGTCAATGTAAACAGAGTGAAACTGCCCACAGCCTCCTGCCGTTCCAGTGACTTCCTGTGACACTAAACAGCTTCTGTTAGGTCCTCGCACTGTTTCTACTCAGCTCATGTTTAGAATGTATTAGTATTTCTATCATTTCTTCTTTCTTATTCTTGTCTCCTCTCTGTGGTTGACCTGGTTCGTACCCACAGCTACGTTGTGTTCTGCTGGAGATGGAACATCAATGTTGTTGAATATGGCTCCTTCATGTGGGTCAGACTAGTTTTCTCATAAAATATTCATTTTCTTGACATGAGGACAGATGATCCATGGAGGCATTATTTTTGTTCTTAAATTCATGTTCTGAACATCTTAAATTTGCAATAAATGATGACATAGACTTTCAGTTTGCAGGTTTTCTCTGTTATTTGAGATTATTTGTTAATCTGCTATTTGGACTTTTATAAGAAATCAATCAAATGTATACAGTCATACATCAAATGCAACTCCAAGTGCTGAATGTAAAGAGTTAAAGAGAACATGGGTTTAATGAATACAAAATAAAAATCTGTAAACCAATAAAAGAAGTAGAGCATTACCATAGTCAAGTCCACTAGTGGTGAAAGTGTGCACAAGTTTCTCAGTATTGGTCTGGCAGAGGAACACACTTCCTCTTAGTCACAAATTAGAGTACATGATTACTTCGAGGTGCCTGAGACTGAGCGTCTGAGTCTACATCCACACTACTCGATCTCCGTCCACACGGCGTCTCAGCATCGTTTTCAAAATGATCTCGTCCAGACTAAATCGCCTGAAAACGAATATCACGTAACTATTCACGACCACTGGGCATGCGCCTTAGTGTCGATGTAAACAGGAAGTAGATTGGTTGCTTGGTTGAAAAAAAGAATGAAAGGTCGTGTTTGATACTTAAGATCTTCTCTAAAATCTTCCCCTATAAACTCAAACAGACACAGTTCATGGAAAGTTTTATTTTTCAGACTTAACGTTAGTTACAGCGCGGCAGGTCTTGTTCTCTCTCTCTCTCTCTCACACATCAAATTTACTTTAAAATCAGCACTTGCACATAAAGGTTTACTAGATTATGGTCCATAAATGAGGTGAACACTCGTTTCGTTGTTGTTCTGACTCGTAGCTCTGCTGGAGGCTGAACTATCTGTCCTACTGGAGAGCATTTACTGCTTTTGTTCCTTTACATTTTATCTGTGGACTTCACAATAGTTGTGCAGAACAAAATAAGCATCATCAAGGACAGGAAAGTCCTCCGTTTTGTGTCCATCGTCCTCAAAGCTGCTAACGTGACTTCAGACGTCTGCTCCGTAGGTCAGATAACGCCGCTGGTCACTAATCGCTCCAATAACAGCTGCTTCCTCCGTAATAATGCAGACTTTAACTGAACAACAGCTGCTAGTAAAGACAACAAGGTCAGCAACACCTGTAATCAGTTGTCCATGGTGAATTGACCTGGTAGTCGATCGGTAATCAATGTTGTTGTTTGTGAGCTTCCAGGTAAGGGTCACGTGATAGGGGTGTGACCAATCAGGGAAGGACACGTCATGACTGCTAAGAACCAATCAAGTAGCGAACGCGGGTGCGGGCGTCATCGTTTCTAAATGTATCCGTTTTCGACCGTCCGCACGAATACGCAACCCGGAGTTTTCAAACTGATCCGTTTTCGGTGCTCGAAAACTCCGGCGTAGTGAGGACACTCCGTGTAAACGTAGCTAAACATATGCGTCTTCAAATGGAAACGGAGTAGTGGGGACATGGCCTCAGTTAGAGGTGAGTCTCTCTCTGAGCCTCTGTACCTCAGTTCTGTCCTGGTTTACCATGTGGTCAACTGTTCATTGAAGTTAATTTAGGTACTAGTAAGGTATTCTTAGCTGGAACAAGTGAGAGGAATCACTACAGCGTGGTGGAGGTTGTTTTCTTTCAGCAGGTGTGTTTGCTCGTTAAAGAATACGTCTGTGATAGTCACCATGGCAACGCTTAACTAGCAGATTGAGATTTTACTGTTTTCTTTACATTTAGGGGATTCAAATGGTGGACGTCTACATGAGCTCAACTAAATGCATTGCTGTTTATGATTTAACCCCTCGGCTTCTGTCTCTCTCCTCTTCCTCTTCTTCTCTCTCTCGCGAGCGTTCATCTCGTGCCTAAATGGGTGTCTCATCTTTTTTTAAGGTTGGTAATCTTGAGAAAATAGCAAGAGTTTGCTTTAAAAGGTATCCAACCTAAAAATCCAGCGCAGTGCTAACCCGTCGCAACACTAGCTCCAAAAGGCTTTAAATCCCACAAGAAAGTTGCCAAGTCAGCAACACTGACAGCCGGTCCCTTCAGGCCACTCCCCCAAAATGATCATTATGAACATGGCTATTGCTGGTACTCACAGCTGTCAAGATAGCAGTTTGTAAAAGACTCCGTTGGCATGCAATGTTTTCAGAGTGAAATGTCCATCACTATTTGTTTTTTGATGCAGATTTGGATCCACTCATCAAATACCGATGTCAGGGTGTAGGGTTGGCCACTTTCACCCTGGAGACAGCTGTTTGTGCCCGGCTGAAACCAAGTCAGTGTTGACTAATTTTATCTTTCTTTTTGACATCATTTACGCATTTAACTAATACTGCATAGGCCTGCTTAAGTTATGTAAAAAGCATACTTATATTATTTAACTAACCTGCTTATTTCTACACAAACCTCCATTTTTTCAAAGTCGAACCAAATACCTTTTTTGCATAAGGCGGGTCTATGAAGCAGTTTAGCCAATTGCTGATTAATGTGTGACATACAATTTAGCCAATCAGCATCCTCAAATACATTCAGCTTGGGGCAGAATCTGTATCGCCCCAAATTGCGCGTTCTCGCCAGGAGAAGTCTCTACAGGCAAGCACGAGCACTACTCCTCCAAGACCCATTTGAGAGGAGAACTTTGGAGGAGAAACTGCAGTGAAAGAGCTGATATCAGATCAGCCTGACCTCACAATCAGACAGCAGACTAGCGGGAAAGGGAAGCAGTACATGTGAAGCTTCTCTACTATTTTTATTGTCATATACACATACACGAAATTTGCCTTCTGCATTTGACCCATCCCTGTATATAGGGAACAGTGAGCTGCCAATGATAGGCACCCGGGGAGCCGGGGGTTCAGCGTCTTGCTCATGGACACTACGACACATGACACGTCCCAGTCGAGAATCGAACCGTTGACTCTGCGATTACCAGACAACCCTCTTAACCCAGTAAGCCACGGTCGTCCCTTCTCTACTGTACACCAGACAGGTTTGGCTAGCTGCATGACGTCATGCTAATAACTTATTTAGCTTTTTAAAACAACGGGGACAGATCCAGCACGGACAGTTAGGGAGTGAGAGACATGAAGCACCTGCTGAGACATGATATATAGTTATGAATATATAATTATATGTATATATATATATATATATATATATATATTTATTTATACTGTATATACATGGAGAACTCTGTCAAGCAGCCATATTAGGCAAAGTGAACATCTTTTCTTGTACATAGTCTCATCTGCTTAACTTGGTCATGGAGGCATCAGAATTTTATTGAGATGTTAAATTAACAGTGAAAACTCATCATAGCTTGTGTATGAGTCAGTGGTGGGCCGTCAGGGCCAGCAAAGCCTTCTCTGCTGGCCCTGACGGAATCACTAAATTATAGCTATTTTATAATTTAATATTTTTTCATAAACACACTACACATATTATTTTTTTCCCCATTATCTTATTTTCTCATTGCACAGCTCCTGTCTTCCTCAGTTGCTCTGCTTCCAGTGCAGCTTGTTTTAAGTAGAGCTTTTATCCAATCAGATTTCACCTCTGTGTCTCTAGGTAAGAACAGAGGCCCGAGGCCTGCAGACTCACAAGTGAATCCATGTGCACTTTAAGTGAATGGGGACGATATTGTTGATTGTCATAGTGTTCAACCAATCAGATCTTTAGTTTGACATGTTGGGCGTATTCTTTGACGTGTCAGAGCCTGCTAGCTGGCCTACAAGTACATGATTGGTCAGTGGGCTAGCCTGACATGTTGGGCGGTGACAATCCCAAAATCTGCTGCCTCTGTTGAGTGGACATTTTCAGCCTCAAACGCATTAAAACCTATTGAAGAAATACAACTGGGGAGGCTCGACTGTCTTCACTGGCGTCCATGAATCCAGAAGGACTTCTTACTGGAACTAAAACGCATGGATGTACTGAACAACTGTGAGATTAAACTCTTTAACTCACCGACCCACTCCTGGACCCCCTGCAGTTCGCCTACAGAGCCAACAGATCTGTAGACAACGCAGTTAACTTGGCCCTTCATTTCATCCTCCAGCATCTGGACTCCCCAGGAACCTACGCAGGATCCTGTTTGTGGACTTCAGCTCTGCTTTCAACACCATCATCCCTTCTCTGCTGCACGACAAGCTCTCCCAGCTGCACGTGCCCGACTCCACCTGCAAGTGGATCACAGACTTCCTGTCTGACAGGAAGCAGCACGTGAAGCTGGGAAAACACGTCTCAGCCTCTCGGACCATCAGCACCGGCTCCCCCCAAGGCTGCGTTCTTTCCCCTCTGCTCTTCTCCCTGTACACCAACAGCTGCACCTCCAGTCACCAGTCCGTCAAGCTCCTGAAGTTCGCGGATGACACCACCCTCATTGGACTCATTTCTGGTGGGGATGAGTCCGCCTACAGGTGGGAGACTGACCATCTGGTGACCTGGTGCGGTCTGAACAACATAGAGCTCAACACTCTAAAGACAGTGGAGATGGTTGTGGATTTCAGGAAGAATGCAGCCCCAACAGCCCCTATCACCCTGTGTGACTCCCCCGTCGACGCGGTGGGGTCCTTCCGCTTCCTGGGCTCCATCATAACCCAGGACCTCAAGTGGGAGCTGAACATCAGCTCCATCACCAAGAAGGCTCAGCAGAGGATGTACTTCCTGAGGCAGCTGAAGAAATTCAACCTGCCAAAGACAATGATGGTGCACTTCTACACAGCCATCATTGAGTCTATCCTCTGCTCCTCCATCACAGTCTGGTACGCTACAGCCACTGCCAAGTTCAGACTGCAGTGCATCATTCGCTCTGCTGAGAGGGTGATTGGCTGCAATCTGCCGTCCCTCCAGGACTTGTTCGCTTCAAGGACCCTGAAGCGAGCAAGAAGGATTGTAGCCGACCCCTCTCACCCTGGACATGATCTGTTGGTGCCCCTTCCATCTGGTAGGAGGTTGAGGTCCATCAGGACCAAGACCTCACGCCACATGAACAATTTCTTCCCGTCCGCAGTCGGGCTCATTAACAGAGCCCGGGACCCCCACTGACTCTGTCATCCCCAGGACAAATTCCTACCGGTCACTCCCCTGCATCCCTTCTATTACACTCGACACTTTTACACTACACTTACATCTCACTTGTTTATAGTCCTGTCATCTGTTCGTTTGTGCACTTTATTTTATTTTATACTTCACTTTATTTTATATTCCACTTTATTTTATATTTTTCTGTAAATTTGAATATGTTTCTACTTTGCACTGTTGATTGTTGTTGATTGTTGTTAAATGTTATGCACCTCCCGTCATGTCAAATTCCTTGTATGTTCAACATACCATGGCAATAAACGGTTCTGATTCTGATTCTGATTTATTAACAAAGAAAGGAGGATGCACTTTGTCTTTAAATAGTGAACAGCAGCTCTGGTAAGTTAACTGCTCTTGTTTGTACATCTGCAGTAGCTTTAATATGCTTGTTTATATGTTATTATTTGTACAACTTGTTTTTATGAAGATGGATTTTTGTTTGGTTTTATATGTGATAGGAACTATTGTTACATCCTATGTTGCGCTGGGGACACATTTAGTCGGTGCACAGCAACAAGAAGACACGTGAAGCGGCAGAAGTCTATATACTATAGTGTTAAAGTTAAGTTTCAGTTAAAGTATTTAAGTGATCATCTTTTGAAGATTCATGTGTTTTCATATGGACTCATTTTCCCTCTCGGTGTTGACAGACGAATAAATCCGTCAGTAACAAGAACTATGGAGTCGTGTATTTCCTGGAGGAAGTGATAGGAGAGTTACTACTGTGATAATGTGTCTATTTAATATTGTTCCCTCTGATGTCAATAATATTTGAATGGCCCGTGCTCTTCAGTGTGCGGTGGAATACGTGTTTTAGCTCCGCATGTCCGTTAATGACGCAGCATCCCGTGCGCGTATTCATGTATCTGCACTCTGCAGTTAGTGTATTTGTAGGTGTTGAGCTTCATTTTTACACAAAACAAATGATAACCGTAGCTGTGGCGTCATGAGGAGGTTAGGTGGTTCAACTGCAGGACAGCAGTGAAGGCCCAGGTATAAAATGCACGGCCCACCACTGGTGTGTGTGTGTGTTTTACATTATACAGATTATTATTATATGATATATATATATTATACTGAATTGCCTGTGAGGGTGACAAGAGTAAGATGTCCTGACGTGTTTATCAAAGTGTTATTTACTGCTTTTTTTCGTGTTGGAATAAATGTTAAATATTTAACTGCAAAATAGTAATGCGTGTTTGATACTTTAATTTGTTTGCATTAAATCATACTGGGATGTTTGCTGAAACTCAGTGGCGGGCCGTGCATTTCATACCTGGGCCTTCACTGCTGTCCTGCAGCTGAAACACAGCTACGGTTATTATTTGTATAGTGTAAAAATGAAGCTCAACACCTATAGATGCACTATCTGCAGAGAATACGCCGAGAGTGTGTCTCCTCTCTTCTCTGACTGCAGCGTGAGGCTGCTGTGAGAGTAACCGTCTGTGAGTGCTTTGGTGCGGCTCACGGCAGCACCCGCTGCTCGTTCACCACAGTGCAGAACGTACGAGCTTTAACATCAGAGTCAAAACACCAGAAAAGTCTCTAGATTTGTCGCTAGTAGCTTTTGACAAAAAAAGTCTCCATGAGGGTTTGGAAAGTCGCCAAGTTGGCAACACAGGCACCGGCTAAATATGTCCCCAGAGCAACATTGTACGTAACAATAGTTCCTATCACATATAAAACCAAACAAAAATCCATCTTCATAAAAACAAGTTGTACAAATAATAATATATAAACAAGCATATTAAAGCTACTGCAGATGTAAAAACAAACGCATTTAACTTACCAGAGCTGCTGTTCACTATTTAAAGACAAAGTGCATCCTCCTTTCTTTGTTAATAAAGAGTTTAATCTCACAGTTGTTCAGTAGATCCGTGTGTTTTAGTTCCAGTAAGAAGTCCTTCTCCATTCATGGACGCCAGTGAAGACAGTGGAGCCTCCCCAGTTGTATTTCTTGAATACGTTTTAATGCGTTTGAGGCTGAAAATGTCCGCTCCACAGAGGCAGCAGATTTTGGGATTGTCACCGCCCAACATGTCAGGCTAGCCCACTGACCAATCACGTACTTGTAGGCCAGCTAGCAGGCTCTGGCACGTCAAAGAATACGCCCAACATGTCAAACTAAAGATCTGATTGGTTGAACACTATGACAATCAACAATATCGTCCCCATTCACTTAAACTGCACATGGATTCACTTGTGAGTCTGCAGGCCTCTGCCTCTCTTCTTACCTAGAGACACAGAGGTGAAATCTGATTGGATAAAAGCTCTACTTAAAACAAGCTGCACTGGAAGCAGAGCAACTGAGGAAGACAGTAGCTGTGCAATGAGAAAATAAGATAATGGGGAAAATATTATAATAAATTATAATACATGTAGTGTATTTAAGAAAAAATATTAAATTCTAAAATAGCTATAACTTTGTGATTCTGTCAGGGCCAGCAGAGAAGGCCTTGCTGGCCCTGACGGCCCACCACTGGTGAAATTGATTGGATGCGGCACAGCCCGACCTAGAACATTTTCCACCAGCCGCCACTGGTAAGGCCACTGACCAAGCGCCGGGATGTGACGAGTAGGCAGTGAGTATGTGTTGCCAGGGATGTTCTGGTCCAATCCTCCATCTCCACTATCTTTGCAAGGACTGGCAGATGTGACAACCACACTAACTACTGAGTGTGTGTAGCTGCTGGAAGTAGCACAAAGCCAGAGAGGAAACTCAGCCTGGACACAGTCTGTCTTTTGTTCTCCCAAAAACAATACAGCAAGTGTTGTTGTTTTCCCCATCACTCATACATTTCACAAGTGTCAGTCTTATACTTCCCATGTAGCAGATCAGTAGATGTTTGTACAGTTTAGTGGGCAGGACTGCTCTCCATATGAGGGAAAGGACTGCAAACACACTCTGGGGGATTTATATAACATTTACTTCTGATGTGGACACATTGTACAACTAGTAAAGGGGTGTGTGTGTGTGTGTGTGTGTGTGTGTGTGTGTGTCCGTCCATGCATGTCCATGCTTGGTTGCCATCACTAATAGCCCAGTCTTGTCAGCTGCTGTAAACAGTGAACCATCTCCAAACATTACCTTATTAAGACACAAGACACAGAACAGACAGAGAGAAGAGTTCATACCTGCCCCCCTTCTCTCTCACGCACACATCTAGTGACACATCTATTTTCCCCGGGCGCCTGTCATTGGCAGCCCACTGCTCCCTATATATACAGGGATGGGTCAAATGCAGAGACAAATTTCCCCCTTAAAGGGATCAATATAGTATAATAAATTTAAAAAAATAAATAAAATATTTTAACAGATCAGATTTAAATCATAAAATAGATTGCACTGAGAGCACAAAATATCCAAATATTCGAACCAAACTAAATAGTTCAAAAACAGTGACAGCTTTCCTCTGGATCAGAAACAATGCTTTCAAAGTGTGAAAGGAGACACACAGTAGGTTCCTGAAGTTTGACATCATTCTCCAACCTCAGATCCTCAGCAGAGCCCGGCCCTCTGGCAGCAAGTCAGCAGTTTAACTGGGAGCTGCACCATGTGCTTTAAAGGTCATCAGTCAAATCTTATTGGTAACAACTTAAAACTGGGCTGATGAGATGTTCTTGTAACATTAGGAAAGACTTCGGGCGACCAAAACAAATTATTTCTGATTTGTTTTCATTTAGCTGAAGAAGGTGTTGGGACATCCAGCACATACAAGATAATAGCTGATGGAAATTGCATTCACTTCTGGTTTTTAATGGGACATTAATGTGTGTGTGATGCAACAATGGTACTGAATATTGTGTTATTGTATGATATGTCCCAGTGGCATCATGTATACACAGAACTACAGGGGGCCAAGGATGGAGCCCTGGGGAGCTCCACAGTCACATGGGCCACAGAAGAGGAGGCATCACCGACTCTACTGAAGGAGTTCTGTTGGATGAATAGGATTTGAGCTAGTCTGAGGAAGTGTCCCTGATGCCAACACACTTTTCAATAGAAAGAATAGAGCTGTGTTAATGCAAACATATCCAGCATCAGCTGTGAGTAAACAAGCATTTGTTGCTTTAATGAGTGGAGTTTTGCTGCTGTGATGTGAACAAAAACAGCTTGAAATGTATCAAAGATTTTATGATTATTCTTAAAAGAAATCAACTTAACTAAACAACTCCTCGTAACGTTCAATAAAAGTCATTTACAAATGGGTCTAAATTCTATTTTAATCCAGAGGGTCGAGACTGAGTGGATGTCTACTGAGTGCTTCAGGCAGGCGGGAACACCACCAGTGGACAGAGAGCTATCTACATGGCATAACATAGAGGACAACCCTGTCCTCGCTGGTGATCCTGGCCGACATTACTGTCTTTACGGCCAGCTCTGTTTCAAAGCTAGAGTGAAGATACTGGTATATATAAAAGTAGACAGCGTTGTGGGCAACAATCATGCAGGTTTTGTATGCAATATAAATGTGTTATTTCCGCCTAATCTAAAAATGGTTTATTTGAATATGTAGGATAATCACAGCCTCATCAAGCTTTACAAGCACAAACTACAGACCTAGTGCATTCAGTGGGCGTAGGGATCCTCCAGGTATATGGACAATAAAAGGGTTTCTGAGCAGTTTTAGAACAGAATAGTTCACCATTCAATTCCCCAAAAATCAAATCTTACAGAAATCTCCAAATATCAGAAGATTTTGATACCAAATCACAGCACGGATTTTTCTTCGGTGTTCCTCAAGGTGTTGGTATCTTAATGTGGTATTTTGAAGGGATATTTGATTCTCGAGTAGTAAAAGAAAAGTTCAATACAGCATAACATAATACTGCGTAACAGATGGTATCAACCCAAGAACTTCTGAGACACGTGAGCATAGGAATGCTCTTCATATACTTCTGAGCCTTTTACACTCTCACATGTATTTGTACTATTGTTAATCTCTGATTCATGATTAGAACAACTTGACACACACAGCTGCATCTCAAATGAATCTTCAGGTGTCAGCTTTCAAATAATGTACGTGTATGTGGCATCTACTGTTGACCTTTTATCGCCCTCTAAAGATCCCCTGCCCCCCCTTAGAAAATACATAAACGGGTCTTTAAGGGTCTTTAAGGGTGATCAAATCCTGGTGAAATCTGTCAGGTGTAACATGTGAAGGCCTTGATGAAGGCTGTAGTTTGTTAACTGTGTCCTGTAAAGTGTGAAGAAGGACAAACGTTGCTCACAGGGTTGATGGTTTTGAAAATCAATGTGTGGTTATGACGGTTTGTTGCAGTGATTTAGGAGAAACATAAGTAGAAGCTGTGGGAGTAGGAGGTGGAAGGGCCTTTAAAATGGTTTAGCTTGGTGGTCAGAAACATATAAAGCAGCCTCATAGATCAGCCCTTTCAGAGGATAGAACAGTGTCCAGGGTGTGTCCCTTCAAGTGAGTGGGACCCTCAATTGACTTGAAACATTTTAAACTGTCTACATGTATATCAAACCACCTAAAATCAAGAGTCTACTAAAGCAAGTTGTAATGAAAGCCAAAAGATCAGATTGGCCACTATGTGAAATTTGCTTCCAAACCAGGCGCTCTTCCTTGGAGGTTGTTCAGGACTGTGGTCCACAAACCTATCAGTGACATCGCGGTGACTCCGTCCACTTCTTAAACAGTCTCTGCTTTGGACTATGGGGCGAAGCTGGAGAAGGCACGGGGAGAACTAACAGCACTAACCAATGCACCACTCTCAGCAGTGATGTCATACCCAAATACAAGAAACACATACGCTTCTTCTTAGAGTAATCTGTCTGTCTGTCTGTCTCTGTCTCTCTCTGTCTGTCTTCCTCTCTTTTTCTTTCAGTCTGTCCTTCTCTCTCTGTGTGTCTCTGTCTGTCTTTCAGTCTGTCCTTCTCTCTCTGTGTGTCTGTCTTTCAGTCTGTCCACTATCTCTTTCTGTGTCTGTCTTTCAGTCTGTCCTTCTCTCTCTGTGTGTCTGTCTTTCAGTCTGTCCTCTCTCTCTTTCTGTGTCTGTCTTTCAGTCTGTCCTTCTCTCTCTCTGTGTGTCTGTCTTTCAGTCTGTCCTTCTCTCTCTTTCTGTGTGTCTGTCTTTCAGTCTGTCCTCTCTCTTTCTGTGTCTGTCTTTCAGTCTGTCCTTCTCTCTCTCTGTGTGTCTGTTTTTCAGTCTGTCCTCTCTCTCTGTGTGTCTGTCTTTCAGTCTGTCCTCTCTCTGTGTGTCTGTCTTTCAGTCTGTCCTTCTCTCTCTCTGTGTGTCTGTTTTTCAGTCTGTCCTCTCTCTGTGTGTCTGTCTTTCAGTCTGTCCTTCTCTCTCTCTCTGTGTGTCTGTCTTTCAGTCTGTCCTCTCTCTCTGTGTGTCTGTCTTTCAGTCTGTCCTCTCTCTGTGTGTCTGTCTTTCAGTCTGTCCTTCTCTCTCTCTGTGTGTCTGTCTTTCAGTCTGTCCTTCTCTCTCTCTCTGTGTGTCTGTCTTTCAGTCTGTCCTTCTCTCTCTCTCTGTGTGTCTGTCTTTCAGTCTGTCCTCTCTCTCTGTGTGTCTGTCTTTCAGTCTGTCCTCTCTCTGTGTGTCTGTCTTTCAGTCTGTCCTTCTCTCTCTCTGTGTGTCTGTCTTTCAGTCTGTCCTTCTCTCTTTCTGTGTGTCTGTTTTTCAGTCTGTCCTCTCTCTGTGTGTCTGTCTTTCAGTCTGTCCTCTCTCTGTGTGTCTGTCTTTCAGTCTGTCCTCTCTCTGTGTGTCTGTCTTTCAGCCATGTAATAAGTTACACATGGTATTTCCCTTTGCTGTCCAGTCAGCTGCCTGATGCAGAAAAAGCCCAAATTTAGAAGAAATATGAACATTTTCAAACTTTTTTTTTCATTCACTGAGGAACATATACTCCCCCCAACACACACACACACACACACACACACACACACACACACACACACACACACACACACACACACACACACACTCCTCCTCTTTTCCATTTCTCTGTTCACTCTTTCTTCCCTTCTACTCTTCTTTCCTTATCTTTCCTTCCCATTCCTTCCCTCCTCTCCTTCTCTGCTTCCTCCCCTTCCCTCTCCACATTCCCTTTGTTTCTCAGCTTCTATCTCCTTCTACTTCTCCTCCTCCCCCTAAGGCCCCCCTTCTTTCCCTCTTTCACTCCCTCTCTTTTCTCATCCCCTTCTGCTCTATGTTTATCCCTCTCTCTCCTGTCCCCCCATCTTTCCCAGACAGACTCTACAGGTCACAAGTTGAGGCTTCTTGGTTCGTATTGCATCAGCCAATCAGTTATGTTCAGAGGGGGCATTCCCTGGTGGAAGTCCCGCCCCCCAGTGACCATACAAGGTAACGGTGGAATGCATGGCTTGGCAGTCCATCTGCTTCATAAGAGAGACACGCACAGAGAGCAGAGGGTGTCCCACACTGATGAGCAATCCTATTTCAGTGTGATCTGAACTTGGGCTTGCTGTGAGACTACTGAAGCTTTAGAAGGATGCCGGTGGACAAACCTGCTCTTAAACAGCTCTTAGACAAGTGATAGAACAGCAGTTTAAGTTGAACCTGCCAGTGGAGATGACAAACCTCAAGAAACCGCATCAGGCCAGCAGCCTGCCAGCTGCAGCAGATGACAGCTCCCCCTCAGAATCAGGTATGATCACGGTTCACTGCTCTACTATCTATGTGTATGTTGTCATCACTGACAATCGAAACATGTTTTATTTCATTTGAAATGTGTTTTTCTAGTTCACGTGAACATAATGTCATCATACTTGGATATTGTCAAAGTAAGCTTTTTGCAAATGTATTAGAAACATCTGCATGGCATTAAAATGCCAAGAAATCATCTGTTCACTCCAGTGAGAGCTGAAGTCCAATGAGGGAGCTCCACACTGTGTCATTTTGGCCCGTGCTACCAAAGTTGTCATCATGAGTAAAAGAGTGAAATACTTTGGTGTCAGTCCTTTGGGCTCACTGTGAGACACATCCACCAATGGCTGGATCAGAGGTTTGGTCAAAATGCTAGAAGCTCTGGAGTATAACTCAGTGTACGCTTGCTGTGGTCACACAGTGTGTTGGGGCCTTGAGATGAATCCCTCGACCACAGTGACTGACTGCAAAACAAAAGAAATGCGAAGGGTCAGAAAAATTCCTTCAAAAGTCTAAAACAGCATGGTGTAGTTTTATAAATGATCAGTCGTCATGCAAAGTCCACGTGACAAAGAGTGAAGCCTGGTATCCAGAAGCCCACTCACTGCTCTCCTCCTGGTTGAAGCTGCTACAGTGCTACCTGAGAACGGGACAGGACTGTACCTGAACCAGCCTGGACTAGATTTACATTCACTTTACTGGACAAACACACATAGACACTACCTTCTTATAGTGAGAGGTTCTTTTGAGAAGGGTTGGGACTCAACAAAAGGGTTGCAAGGTAAATGTAACGGCTCATGAGGAGATTAACATGATGGGGAAGTAAAAGAAAATGAATTTCAAAGCGTACTTTTGTTAATTTGTTATAAGCTTTGAATTTTTCAAAAATCCCTCTCTGGTTGAACTGACCATAAACTTGAGACAAGGGGTCCTAGAAGACAGTAGACATGGCTTTGTTTTAAGGTGTCACAGGTCGAAAAGGTTGGCCACTGATGTAGATTCTCCAAATTCAGCTCACCAGGAGGGAGGGGGACTCTGTGAAGTGTCGGCCTTAAATGGGAAAAACACAGCCCCCTACAGTATGGCTGATCTTACGCAGCATCTCATGTCACGCAGTAGACCAGCATCAATGACTGGGACCAAGTTCACACCATGGACAATAGGCAGGAGGTGTTAAAGGAGGAGGAAACTACTGCTAGTCATACACACACATAACTCATGTCTGTTTCCTCAGGACGCTGCTATGTGTCTTCAGATGAAGGAGAAGGTGGCGCGGAGGAAACACACCAGGTAGGAGCACCACACACACACACACACACACACACACACACACACACACACACACACACACACACACACACACACACATGTTAGTCTTTCTCTAATAGTGAAGACCTTGGTTGACATAATTCATTCCCTAGCTCCTAACCTGATAGTAGCCTTAACCATCACAATGACCTAAATGTAACTCTAACCTTCAAACAGTCCTTTGAAGTAGTGAGGGCAAGCCAAAACGAATGTCCTCACTATAATGGTTAAAACTGTCACTAGTCCTCACAAAGATAGCAATAAAATACCACACACACACACACACACACGTGTAGTATGTGACTTTTTCCTCTGTAGTGATGGCTCTAAACCAGCTGATACGACTGTGTGTCTGTTAGTAGCTCATGGTACAACGAGGCAGTCACATGTTGTGCTCTTGGATCCGTTCCCTCCTGTCTATATAGCATTACAGTAAGGTCTTGGCTGCTGACTGGTGAGTCTGACAGGGTTGAAGAGGTTAATGGTAATGCAACAAAGTGTCATATAGATCCAGCTAATAAAATATGTGTTGTAACGCCCCATGTCCTGCTGAAGACGGGAACGGACATGAGAAAGTGTATGGAGGGAGGAGAGGAGGAAATGCTGTATTTATTTACAGAGCAGTCAAAAGTCTTGGGGGCACTGGGTTAGGAGGACTTTCACATAACCCCTTACACACACACACTAACACCAGACCCCCTCTGGGAGCAAGAGACGCTGATTCCCAGGGTCAATTTCACATGGGAGGGGAAGGGGGAGGGGGGAGGGGGAGAGGGGGAGAGGCTTATGGAAGGTGAGAGAAGGGGAAGGAGAGGACGTAGAAACAGAGATGGAGAGAGAACCTCAGTCTTTGTTCTTCTTCATCTGAATGACTCTAATCTCACTGTCTTTATGTTGACATCTGATATCTGTAAGGATTGAGTGTCACTATGAGCTTCCTGCTTTCACTATATGCAGAATGCACACGCTATCTCCAATCATTCAATTCATCTGAAATTCCGATTGCTTCATCATTGACAGTTCAGCTGACATGTCGCCTGCGTTCAGCTCTCACTCTTGGCCTGTGCTTTTCACTGAAAACAAATGAACAATTGAACTGCCAATGCTTTAATTGATGCCTCGGCTTCTTTCACGAGTCAGTTCAGTGCTGCAACTTAAAGTGCAACCCCCATACAGTATTTCACAGGCAAGATTTGAAGAATTTAAAGCTGTTCATAGTGTCTGATCCTGCAGTGTTCAGTGTGATCTAGTTATCTTCTTCAATTCAAACAAATACAGGACTTTCACCCAGGGGACCTGCTGTTTGTGTCCCGTGTGAAACCAAAAGTCAACGATGACTTGTTTTGACATCATGTTAATGTGAGTGTTACTTTGTGACTTAAATAACATAGAGACATAAACATACTCATTTTAAGCCAAACCATGATGATTTTTACAAAACCTAACCAAGTAGTTTTGTTGCGCTTTTGTTTTGTTTTGTTTCAATTTATATCGATACGTGTTTCAAACTGTGACCGTAATCTGGGAGAAAATACATTTCCCTCCTCATGTAACTGAGGATGCAGTGTAGTTGTATGGGAAGGTATTCTGTTGGGAGGCTTCAGTGTTAGACTGGAGTACAGTTCAGCATTGCCATTTTTGGTAATTGATTTTAAGACCCACTTTCACAGTCACTTCTATGTGTACTTGGTCCGTTCTGTTTGATGTAGTCTGACACTGTGCTCTTCAATCAGTGGAGTAGGCCAGCTTACTCTTACATCTGTGAGGTTTGCCTAAAGCTTTAAAAAAAAAGATTTCACATTACACAGGCGTCACTCAGCTGTGTGTGTGTGTGTGTGTGTGTGTGTCACAGACAGACAGAGTAAATGGAGAAAGAGCTTCCTGTGTGTGATTTACAGAGCCAGGGGGAAAGAGAAAGAAGACCATATTAGGCAATATTTGGCTCAACAGGAGAGATTGGCTTTGACTGTTATCACAGCCTGTCTAAACACACACACACACACACACACACACACACACACACACACACACACACACACACACACACACACACACACATTCCCCCTCAGGGCTGGTAGCCTGTAGTCAGACTGTGACTGTCTGCACTGTAACACGTCCTCCATCACAGAGACGTCATATACTGATTCAATTTATACAAGTCAGCTTTATTGCTATGACACTAAATGAAACATGTTGAAACGTTTGGGATTTCAGTTTGTGTACTTAGTTTTTTTAAAGGGAGTTATTATAGGGTGATTTGATATGATATCATATTGAGTCCATCAGGTCGTATTGATACAGCGGCTGTACTGATGCATTGTTTTCCTCCTGTGCTGTCTGGAAACAGTTTTGTAGTGAAATCCTCCTTTAGTTGTGAGAGGATTCAAAGATGAAAAATGATCTCTTTTTACTTCACTTTTGAACAACATAATTTAGTTCAGCTCACCCTTTACAATAATAGCCATACTCACTTGAATTCTAGTTTTGATTAGCCAAGAGCAGAATAATGTGCAATGGAGATGAAGGGAATTTCATTTGTGGAACTTCATGCATAACAAACTATTGTTGATGTTGTTGTTGTTGTACTGGATTGCATTCCACATCTTTCAGCCCAGAGCAATTCAGCTGTGCATTGTTGTCCCTCCCAGTTGTCCTTATTTTTATACTACCTCCAGTTTCCAAAGTCAGGAGCACATGGCCAGTAACACATAGTAGCACATAGTAACACATAGTCCGTAACACAGTCAGTAACACAGTCAGTAACACAGTCAGTAACACATAGTAACACAGTCAGTAACACAGTCAGTAACACAGTCAGTAACATATAGTAACACAGTCAGTAACACAGTCAGTAACACAGTCAGTAACACATAGTAACACAGTCAGTAACACAGTCAGTAACACAGTCAGTAACATATAGTAACACAGTCAGTAACACAGTCAGTAACACAGTCAGTAACATATAGTAACACAGTCAGTAACACAGTCAGTAACACACAGTAACACAGTCAGTAACACAGTCAGTAACACATAGTAACACAGTCAGTAACACAGTCAGTAACACAGTCAGTAACACAGTCAGTAACATATAGTAACACAGTCAGTAACACAGTCAGTAACACACAGTAACAGTCAGTAACACAGTCGGTAACATATAGTAACACAGTCAGTAACACAGTCAGTAACACAGTCAGTAACATATAGTAACACAGTCAGTAACACAGTCAGTAACACACTCAGTAACATATAGTAACACAATCAGTAACACAGTCAGTAACACAGTCAGTAACACATAGTAACACAGTCAGTAACACAGTCAGTAACACAGTCAGTAATATATAGTAACACATAGTAACACAGTCAGTAACACAGTCAGTAACACATAGTAACACAGTCAGTAACACAGTCAGTAACACAGTCAGTAACATAGTAATACAGTCAGTAACACAGTCAGTAACAGTCAGTAACATATAGTAACACAATCAGTAACAGTCAGTAACACAGTCAGTAACACATAGTAACACAGTCAGTAACACAGTCAGTAACACATAGTAACACAGTCAGTAACACAGTCAGTAACACATAGTCCGTAACACAGTCAGTAACACAGTCAGTAACATATAGTAACACAGTCAGTAACACAGTCAGTAACACAGTCAGTAACACATAGTAACACAGTCAGTAACACAGTCAGTAACACAGTCAGTAACACATAGTAACACAGTCAGTGACACAGTCAGTAACACAGTCAGTAACACATAGTAACACATAGTAACACAGTCAGTAACATATAGTCCGTAACACATAGTAACACAGTCAGTAACACAGTCAGTAACATATAGTAACACAGTCAGTAACACAGTCAGTAACATATAGTAACACAGTCAGTAACACAGTCATGAACACAGTCAGTAACACATAGTAACACAGTCAGTAACACAGTCAGTAACACAGTCAGTAACATATAGTAACACAGTCAGTAACATATAGTAACACAGTCAGTAACAGTCAGTAACACAGTCAGTAACATAGTCAGTAACACAGTCAGCAACACATAGTAACACAGTCAGTAACACAGTCAGTAACACATAGTAACACATAGTAACACAGTCAGTAACACATAGTAACACAGTCAGTAACACAGTCAGTAACACAGTCAGTAACATATAGTAACACAGTCAGTAACATATAGTAACACATAGTAACACAGTCAGTAACATATAGTAACACAGTCAGTAACACATAGTAACACAGTCAGTAACACAGTCAGTAACACATAGTAACACAGTCAGTAACACATAGTAACACAGTCAGTAACACAGTCAGTAACATATAGTAACACAGTCAGTAACATATAGTCCGTAACACATAGTAACACAGTCAGTAACACAGTCAGTAACATATAGTAACACAGTCAGTAACACATAGTAACACAGTCAGTAACATATAGTAACACAGTCAGTAACACATAGTAACACAGTCAGTAACACAGTCAGTAACATATAGTCAGTTACACATTATCAGTTACACATTGTCAATAACTCATAAAGGAGATTCAATCTAATACTAAGAATAGGAATACATTATAGATTTTCCTTGTCTACCCCTCTCACACAGCAAACCATGGACATTTCATGTCACAATTTCATTGTGCTTTGTCATTACCTCCACTGAAGCAACATTTTACAGGCAGCTGCTAGAAAGTTCAGAGCCCTTACAGCAGCTCACCAGCTGCTCTGACATGATTCCAGGGCCTCCCTCTGCTCTGGAGCCCCAGAATTCAAAGAGGAACATGTCTCTGGCTACCAGCAGAAAGGGGTTTTATGTGAACGTTTCCCCCATTAGGAATCTCAACAGATGTACATACAATTGTTGTAAGGCACAAGAATGAGAGCAAGTATTTCTACTGATTCTTCTAAACCAAGTGTAGAGTGCATGGACGAGTTTCTCTGAATATATCTGATTTGGTTTTGTTTGGTAGATTATTGTTTGCAGATGGGATGTTGAAATTGTTTTGGATGAATAAAGGTGTGCGATACAACGTATTAGTTAGTGAGCTTTAGAGGTGTCATCTCACTCATCTCAAAATGTTGAACTGTTCCTTTTAAGAATATAAACTGGACGCTGGCGACATTTTCACCCTGCCTTGGTCTCAACCCACTTTTTGTTCAGAGGGCCCTTTGTGTTGTACTTGTGGTCCTCTGTGGTCCTGAAGAAAAGGTGTTACTGAAGCTCACTCTACTGATGGAGGTATCTTCTTCACAATCATATCACATTTCACACATTCCATATCTTATTTTTCATGTCATTATTGAATACAATTCTAACATGCAAACAAACATCTTTGCATTTAAAACCTCCACTCACATCTCATTACACTACAAATCCTCATGAGAACCAGTTTACACTGACACGAGGACACATACTAAACACTTACATACAACAAAATGTACTTGAACCAAAGCTGCTGCTGCTGCTGCTGCTGCTGCTGATGATGATGAAGAAAAGAAAGGGTGATGCATGTGGTCTGTACTCTGGAACAGGATTCAGGCTTTAATCTTGAAGTCATGTACCACACACACACACACACACACACACACACACACACACACACAGTCAGGCTGGGAGAGGGCAGATTTGTTTGTTGGATTGGTTCAGTGAGGGCAACACTTCCTGAGGACAGACATCAAGACATAGCCTACTGTGGGACTGTGGCTGTGTGTGTGTGTGAGAGAGAGAGAGAGAGAGAGAGAGAGAGAGAGAGAGAGAGAGAGAGAGAGAGAGTGGAGGTCTTTCTTCTTAATAAGGACTTGTTGGGTCCAGAGCAGAGGAAGAAGGACGGAGTGAGATGAAGGCCTCCTCTCCCTCCGCTGCCTTTTAAGTGAGTCTCTCCCCACTGTGACTAGAAAAGGGAATGAATGTAGCCAGCTGGAAGAAGAAGAAGAAGGGGGGGGGGGGTGGCTCTATCGGTGGGAGCGATCACAGACTGGAAGAGGGAATGTTTATCCAAAGCAGTAATCCCATTTTCCATGATCCCCAAAATAAAAGGCCGGCTCGGGCCTTATATGGACAGACTGGGTTCCAGAGCAGAGAAAACACCCAGCTGTTCTCTGTCTCCCTCTGTCTTTGTACGTCTCTCTCTCTCTCCCTCTCTCTCTCTCTCTCTCTCTCTCTCTCTCTCTCTCTCTCTCTCACCCCCTCTGTCTTTGTACGTCTCTCTCTCTCCCTCTCTCTCTCTCTCTCTCTCTCTCTCTCTCTCACCCCCTCTGTCTTTGTACGTCTCTCTCTCTCCCTCTCTCTCTCTCTCTCTCTCTCTCTCACCCCCTCTGTCTTTTTACGTCTCTCTCTCTCTCCCTCTCTCTCTCTCTCTCACCCCCTCTATCTTTGTATGTATGTCTCTCTCTCTCTCCCTCTCTCTCTCTCTCTCTCTCTCTCTCTCTCTCTCACCCCCTCTGTCTTTGTACGTCTCTCTCTCTCTCCCTCTCTCTCTCTCTCTCTCACCCCCTCTATCTTTGTATGTATGTCTCTCTCTCTCTCTCACCCTCTGTCTTTGTACGTCTCTCTCTCTCCCTCTCTCCCCCTCTCCCTCTCTCTCACCCCCTCTATCTTTGTACGTATGTCTCTCTCTCTCTCTCCCTCTCTCTCCCCCTCTCCCCCCCTCTATGTTTGTACGTCTCTCTCTCTCTCCCTCGCTCTCTCTCCCTCTCTCTCTCACCCCCTCTGTCTTTGTACGTCTCTCTCTCTCTCCCTCGCTCTCTCTCCCTCTCTCTCTCCCCCCCCTCTATCTTTGTACGTCTCTCTCTCTCCCTCTCTCCCCCTCTCCCTCTCTCTCTCACCCCCTCTATCTTTGTACGTATGTCTCTCTCTCTCTCTCCCTCTCTCTCCCCCTCTCCCCCCCTCTATGTTTGTACGTCTCTCTCTCTCTCCCTCGCTCTCTCTCTCTCTCTCTCTCTCTCTCTCACCCCCTCTGTCTTTGTACGTCTCTCCCTCTCTCCCTCTCTCCCTCTCCCTCTCTCTCTCACCCCCTCTATCTTTGTACGTATGTCTCTCTCTCTCTCTCCCTCTCTCTCCCCCTCTCCCCCCCTCTATGTTTGTACGTCTCTCTCTCTCTCCCTCGCTCTCTCTCCCTCTCTCTCTCACCCCCTCTGTCTTTGTACGTCTCTCTCTCTCTCTCTCTCACCCCCTCTATCTTTGTATGTATGTCTCTCTCTCTCTCTCACCCTCTGTCTTTGTACGTCTCTCTCTCTCTCCCTCTCTCCCTCTCTCTCTCACCCTCTGTCTTTGTACGTCTCTCTCTCTCCCTCTCTCCCCCTCTCCCTCTCTCTCACCCCCTCTATCTTTGTACGTATGTCTCTCTCTCTCTCTCCCTCTCTCTCCCCCTCTCCCCCCCTCTATGTTTGTACGTCTCTCTCTCTCTCCCTCGCTCTCTCTCCCTCTCTCTCTCACCCCCTCTGTCTTTGTACGTCTCTCTCTCTCTCCCTCGCTCTCTCTCCCTCTCTCTCTCCCCCCCCCTCTATCTTTGTACGTCTCTCTCTCTCCCTCTCTCCCCCTCTCCCTCTCTCTCTCACCCCCTCTATCTTTGTACGTATGTCTCTCCCCCTCTCCCCCCCTCTATGTTTGTACGTCTCTCTCTCTCTCCCTCGCTCTCTCTCTCTCTCTCTCTCTCACCCCCTCTGTCTTTGTACGTCTCTCCCTCTCTCCCTCTCTCCCTCTCCCTCTCTCTCTCACCCCCTCTATCTTTGTACGTATGTCTCTCTCTCTCTCTCCCTCTCTCTCCCCCTCTCCCCCCCTCTATGTTTGTACGTCTCTCTCTCTCTCCCTCGCTCTCTCTCCCTCTCTCTCTCACCCCCTCTGTCTTTGTACGTCTCTCTCTCTCTCCCTCGCTCTCTCTCCCTCTCTCTCTCACCCCCTCTGTCTTTGTACGTCTCTCTCTCTCTCCCTCGCTCTCTCTCCCTCTCTCTCTCCCCCCCCTCTATCTTTGTACGTCTCTCTCTCCTTGATGTCCTCTGTGATATAGATGATAACTGTCAGTGGTGGTGCTCAGAGGACATTGTGACCTCAGTGTATTCACATTTGTATCTTCTAGGTGCTGCTGTTGAGATGATGGAGATCAGAGATGGAGATCCAACAGCCTGCACTTTGGGTAAGAGAGAACAACTTTAAGACTCAACACAGTGTTGTCTGATTTGCACCTTCTGTTTTGTTTTGCCCTTAAGGATTGAATATGAATATGTACATTTGATATGAATCCAGAAAGGTTCCCACAGAGGCTTGTTGTCTTTCAGAGCAACACCTCATCTACTGGAGTGGCTGCCTCCACTCAGCCTTTGAAGTCCAGAGCTTTATCTGTCTCTCAGAGTTGTGCCATAATTCAGGGCAATATAGTTCCAGATTAAACGATGAGAACACACAGACCCACATCAAATGTGTTCATCAGGTGTAGTTCCACCACGAGCCTCCAGCTTCTCTGGAACGTTCTTCAAAAACATTTTCCATCATCTGGTGTTTTTATGGTTTGTTCATTTCATACTCATTCACTGTGAAGATGGATTAATTAAGATTCTTCATTAACTTAGATCAGTAAAACAAATCCCTCCCTGAGCAGCAGCAGCGTCAGTGTGAATGGGTTTGTCTGTTCAGAAACACTTTATATAAGTGGAGTCCGTTTACCTGTGTGTGTCTGTGTGTGAGTGTCAGATGTCTGTTGCAATGTCTCTTTTAACAAAGTATGTATGTTGTATTTCAGATGTCAGAGATGAGCATGTAGAGAGGTGAGTATCATCATTTTAAATGCTTTATTTGGGAGCGTGTGTGTGCGTGTGTCTGTGTGTGTGTGTCTGTGTGTGTGTGTGTCTGTGTGTGTGTGTGTGTCTGTGTGTGTCTGTGTGTGTGTGTCTGTGTGTGTGTGTCTGTGTGTGTGTGTCTGTGTGTGTGTGTGTCTGTGTGTGTGTGTGTGTCTGTGTGTGTCTGTGTGTGTGTGTCTGTGTGTGTGTGTGTGTGTCTGTGTGTGTGTGTCTGTGTGTGTGTGTCTGTGTGTGTGTGTGTCTGTGTGTGTGTGTGTGTCTGTGTATGTGTGTGTGTGTGTCTGTGTGTGTGTGTCTGTGTGTGTGTGTGTCTGTGTATGTGTGTGTGTGTGTGTGTGTGTCTGTCTGTGTGTGTGTGTGTGTGTCTGTGTGTGTGTGTGTGTGTCTGTGTGTGTGTGTCTGTGTGTGTGTGTGTCTGTGTATGTGTGTGTGTGTGTGTGTGTGTCTGTGTATGTGTGTGTGTGTCTGTGTGTGTGTGTCTGTCTGTGTGTGTGTGTCTGTCTGTCTGTCTGTGTGTGTGTGTGTGTGTGTCTGTGTGTCTGTGTGTGTGTGTGTGTGTGTGTGTGTGTGTCTGTGTGTGTGTGTGTCTGTCTGTGTGTGTGTGTGTGTCTGTGTGTGTGTGTGTGTGTCTGTGTGTGTGTGTGTGTGTGTCTGTGTGTGTGTGTCTGTCTGTGTGTGTGTCTATGTGTGTGTGTGTGTCTGTTTGTGTGTGTCTGTCTGTGTGTGTGTGTCTGTGTGTGTGTGTGGAATGTCAGAGGGAGCAGCAGCATGACAGGAAGTTAATATTATGTAGGTCTACTGGGGGTTAAAACCATTTCCTGTTTATCCCTCTCCAACAAAGATGTTTGTGCTGTGCAGTCTGTCTCTCTCTCTCTCTCTCTCTCTCTCTCTCTCTCTCTCTCTCTCTCTCTCTCTCTCTCTCACTCACACACACATCACACCCTGTTAATGTCTCACGCTGCTGTAACTGATCTCTCCACCATGTTAGCAGAAATGCTCTTCTGCTCTGTGTCTTTGCTTCTATCGTCTGATTGGCTCTGCATGTTTCATTCAGCTCTCATGACAGTTTTCATGTTTCCTCTTCTGTGTTGAAGCTTGTGTCCTTCATAACTTTATTGTAATGTTATCATGTCTCATCATAAGTAAAATATCACTCACATCAGTCTGATTCATATCAGCGAATGACGGCTCATCTGAGTGTTTGTGGTTTTGAGATTTAAAAAACTAAAATCAATAACTTTTGCATAATATTTCTTTGTCAGTTTGTATGATGTGCATTTGGTTAGTCATCCCTGTGGCCCATGGTGCAGTGCTGCATCTCTGGTCAGTTGGTAGTCTGAGATGAAGCACTGTAGCTCGGGACGGAGGACAGAAATACCAGTGTGAGCGTCTCCACAGGCAGCAGCAGGTCCCCAGGGCTCAGGTCTGCTTCAGACAGGGACACTGATATGAGACAGGAAGACACTGTGTGGCTCCGTGTCAGCTTGGGTTGTTGTTTCTGTTAATATTCATTTATTTAGAGGACATAATCAAAAATGAGTGTTCTAGAATTCATTGAAAACGTTTAATAATATGAAAATAATTGTGTGAATGACTTGTAAGAATGCTTAATGTCTCTATTTCTAATAAGAAACAATGATCAAATTGAACTTTAACTAGAGAGAGTGTCCAGTGATGAAGCTCTTGGCCCGCTGTGGTGTCAGGCCGGTGTGATCCCAAGTGCATGGATGTTTACAGAGAATGGGTTCAGAGATGGAGCTGCATGAGTATAAAATACAGATGAAATATCCCGGATCTTCAGGTGGTCTTTCACATCACTGGGCCCTTAGAGCACGGACACTAGAGTTTCCTCGGTCCAGCCTTGGTCTCCAGCTTATTCACATGAACAGAGGAAGGAAAATAACTCCACTGGGAAGTTGATTTACCTAAAAAGAAAGTTTATTTTCCATTGTAAGTCTAAGGGAAAAAGTCATATTGGGCCCAATGGCATCACACGATGGACCTTCAAGTTGTTATTTCACAGATCTGCAACTATTTAAGATCTGCTTCGAAGCCCGGCGCTCTTCATGTGGGCTCCTCACATCCTACCCCCCTACTTCCAGCGCCACTCCTCTGACCACACCAATCTTTGATAAATATAGTGAAACCCATGCAATAAATCATATGAGCCCTGTGTGTTTAAACATGACACCATCAGGAGAGGGAAAGACAACTACAGATTGGTTTCATATTTTCTAATATGCATCTACTTATGAAGTGTGGAAAGCACAGCTTGACTTCTGCATTGTGTTGTTCTGGTGATGGACGATCACACAAGAAAAGGAAGCTTATTGATCTCCTCTCTCCTGGGGTCCAGTTTTCCCAGGAATCCCTTGACCTATCAGAAAGGGGGATTCCTGGAAATACTGTTCTTGGGGGTGGGGCTTATCAGCTATTCCATGTACGGTATGTTAATCCATAATTATGTGTGTTGTGTGTAACAGCGTTCACATTGACTGTATTTGGCTCCTCTCTGATTACTGCTCATGGTTTAATAAACATTGAAAACAAAGAAATATTTGTTTGTATTGTCATTTAAACAATGCAGTAAATGAATACAGTAACACAACTGAACTTTATTCAACTGGAGTAAATGTGCATCCAACATCAACACAAGGAGCATCAAACGGGCTCAACACGTACAAAGTAAATGATCTGCAAAATAGAACAGGTTACATCACCAATCAAAATAATCACAAAATATGTATATGAGTAATACGCACAGTTGGATAAATACTGCTTTGTCACTAGACGTGTTCAAGTGTATTTTTGTAAAGAATCTCTTACATCATATGTAATGAAATGAAAAGACCATAGAAGTAAATAAGCAAGGGCAAAGAATGTTAAACACTGCATTGCTACAGATACTGCCTCGTATAGACTGTCTTTCATCAGGGCGACTGTGGCTCAGTCCTTCAATCAGAGGATCGGTGGTTCGATCTCCGGCTCCGCTGGGCTCCATGGGCTGTGTCCTTGGTCAAGACACTTAACCCCAAAGTGCTCCCGTAGCTGTGCCTACGGTGTGTGAATGTTAGATAGTCCTGATGGGTGTGAATGGGAACATGTGGTGTTAAAGCACTCTGAGTAGTCGGAAGACTAGAAAAGAGAAATACAAGTACAGTCCATGTACCATTATCATCACTTAAAGGTTTAGCAATTTAGGAATAATTAAAGGTATGAGTTTAGGTCAGAAAAATAGTGATGTTTTATCATACTCATGAGTATGAGTATGATAAAAGATCTAGAGAGGTTGACTGGACATATCTGTGAAATTAACGCCAGCTTCTCCTCCACATATGGACAACTTTTAGATTCAGTCAGAGGAGCCTTCAGCTTCTACTTTGAAGGATTTGATGAATATGCTTGTATGCTCAAATATATATATCATATGCCACCAAAACAGACGTGAGTCGTTATAAGGTGGATTCATGCAGATGGAGTGGCTTTAATCACAGACTCGTCCTTCATATGAAAAGTTCATAGAGCAGCATGGTGGCACATTCAGCACAGATGGAGAGGATGTCTCTATGAGACCAGTCAATTATGTCATGAAGCCAGTGGCGGGCCGTGCATTTTATACCTGGGCCTTCACTGCTGTCCTGCAGCTGAAACACCTAATAACCTCATGATGAGCCACAGCTACGGTTATTTGTTTCTAGGGGTGTAACAATACACGTATTCCTATTAAACCGTTCGGTACAAGGCTTACGAACCGAACAATACGTTTGAATAATACTAGTGCATTTTGAAAATGCAGAAGTTTAAATTGTGGGAAATATGTTTTCTGCGCTCACGTAGGAGACAACGGGCTGTGACCTCTGAACCCGGAACAATAACAAAAAACAGCTGAGGCCCCGCACTTCTGGGAGCCTACGCTAAACTAGCTTAACAAACAATAACTCCGCGCATGACGGTATGCTTCGTAATTAACGGACAATGCATATTATATAATTAACACAATGACAACAACAAACTCACAAGACCCAGTCGCATATATTCATATGACAACAAAGCAGCAAATCAATCCAGCAGACCTGCAGCAACACGCATTCTGCTACACACTGGAGGGCCATGCAGATGTTAGATGTAAAAGAACAAACCAGTTGACTTAAAGACAAACTGCATCCTCCTTTCTTTGACAAAGAGTTTCATCCCAGTTAAATACCAACTCACAAATCCGTTTCTCCTCCTTCAGCCATTGAGTGTAAAATAATAATAATCTACACCAAGCAAAATGCAAAAAATGTCATAATTTCTTCCATATCTTTCAATTTGAACTCTTACTACTCCGACTAAGCCTCTGCTTAAGTTTCGTTTTCCAATAGTCACGTGCTCGCCCACTGACCAATCACAGCACACGCTGCACCTCACTGCAGAGCTGCTCCTGGACACTGAGCTGCACGTAATGCTGACGAACTTGTAGGCCAGCTAGCAGCTCTGACACGTCAAAGAATACGCCCAACATGTCAAACTAAAGATCTGATTGGTTGAAGACTGACAATCAACAATATCGTCCCCATTCACTTAAACTGCACAGGGATTCACTTGTGAGTCTGCAGGCCTCGGGCCTCTCTTCTTACCTAGAGACACAGAGGTGAAATCTGATTGGATAAAATCTCTACTTAAAACAAGCTGCACTGGAAGCAGAGCAACTGAGGAAGACAGTAGCTGTGCAATGAGAAAATAAGATAATGGGGAAAATATTATAATACATGTCGTGTATTTATGAACAATTATTAAATTATAAAATAGATATAACTTTGTGATTGTGTCTAGGCCAGCAGAGAAGGCCTTGCAGGCCCTGACGGCCCACCACTGATGAAGTAGAGAAGC
This sequence comes from Anarhichas minor, assembly GCF_050575085.1. Lineage (NCBI taxonomy): Eukaryota > Metazoa > Chordata > Actinopteri > Perciformes > Anarhichadidae > Anarhichas > Anarhichas minor. The sequence continues at coordinate 1,648,770 of NW_027466461.1, read as the reverse complement.
TGTTTCCAGGAGAGAGGAGCTCTGCCCCCTGTCCTGGACCTGACTGGTTCCTGGATCAGGTTTTGGGACGAGTTTGGGCCATTTTCTTGCATTAGGCCTTGGCCTTGTATTATGCCAGTTGTCTGCTTCAGTGAGTGTCTTTGTGTTGCAAGTAGACACATAATCCTCATTAGCATGTTGAGCTAACCGTCAGTAAGGGATCCAATAAAGCTAAAATATAGATACTGATTCAGTTCTCAAATTTGGGAGGACGAGTTGAATCAGTTGGGTCCAGTCATAAGGGTCTCAGGTTTAGACCCGCGCAGAGTTTATCAACCACTGCAGCTAACTACACTATGACCCAGTGAGGTGTGTATGCTGTATTAGCCTGATTATCTATTAGCCTCAAAATGAACCATTGAAATGATTCATGATTCAGCCAAAATTACACTTTGCATACACATACTGTCGGATGAGATATGAGCCCCTCTCTTCAATGTTAAAAGTCAATCACAGGAACGCCATGAAAACATGACATTTTGTCTGACAGACCTGAAGGTATGTGGTTAGTGTGCACCACCTCCTACTACACTCTGACACTGTCGACACACACTCAATCCCTTCTTATTTTCAGAAAAACAAATCTGTTTTTCACTATAGTTATTGGTATTAATTGAATCATTATTGCTAAATATATTCAAACATTTAAACATCCAGACTGTGGTTACCATCTCCCTCCATACCTGAGCTGCTCTACCATCTGACTGGAGCACTGTTTGGACAACTGTTGACAGGTTGGGGCTGCCTCAAAAAGTCACATGATGATGATTGTGATGTGTGACCACAAGGTGGTGCAGTTGTAGCGTGTAGCAGCACACAGGCCCTCCTCTTCCTCTTCCTCCTCCTCCTCCTCAGCAAACTCCACTCCAGCCATGAAGAATGTGTGTTTCCAGGATGTTCGAAGTCATCAACCCGATGACTGTGTCCCATGCTTTCACCTCATGACACGTCAACTGTTGTGTTCAAAAGTTTCTCAAACAGAGGAGAAGAAGCCCCCCCCCCCCTGGCACTCCTTCTTTCGTTAGCAAACAGGGCCGGAATCAGCTGGTCCAGGTTCAAATCAAAAGGAATTTAATATACTAACAAACGCAAAAGCAGTTACAAACCGAATCAAACTATTAATAACATAATATTTCATGAAATTGAGGCCCAATCCGGGCCACCCAGCAGAATGGTGTGTCTGCCCGATGGCCCCCAGAAGATCTGAAGTCCTTCAGAGTTCCTAACCCTTTGTCCCTACAGAGTCTCTGAAATGTCTCATATTACACATTCCTTAGCCCATCGATCAGCTCAGTGATTGGCTGAAATCCAAGAGCTCCTGCTGGCCTTTGACCCGATTGTCAGTCCTCTTCCTTCCTTGAAGCAGCATACACCATATCCTCGCTCGGCCATCCTTCGTTGCAGCAGACTCTACTCGTGTCCTTGAATGGTTGAGAGCTGAAGTCCCCTCACTCTCCTAACATCAATCTAATCTCTCTCACAGTTCAATAATTCAACTTCATTGACTATACTTACAGTGTTCAATACATACAGTGACTATACTTTTAGTTTAATACATGCAATGATTATGGTTTAACACTTCTATAAGTAAATATACTGTAACATATAATATCCACCACTAGGGGTGCTATTAAACATGCTTAGAATGCTTTTAATACTTCAATTCCTCACACAAGACACAGAGCTCCTCCCATGCTGCTGTCTGATGTATGACACCCGGGTCCTTCCCCTTCCTCTCTATAAGACAACAGCAACATGGCTGTCTCACACACACACACACACGCATTTGGACATGTGGACATAATGATAATGAGCTCTCTATGGACTTGGTGTACACGTGTTTGTTTAGTGTAATTGGGTTAAAACGCGTCAGATGACTGTTGGAATGGATCCTAAAGTTAGAGTTAGAATGTTCATGTTTCAGAATTTGGAACAGTTGTGAGCGTGTTGCTTTCTCCTCACTTCAAACAAATCTATTCTGTCTAACACCTCCGATACTGCCAGCTTCACAATCAGTGTGAGGAAGAGGAAGAGGAAAACACGAGCAGTCAGAGGAACTTGCACTGAGCTGAGAAATGCACCAACGGAATGGGACAGTTTATTGCATAAGACGGAGAGAAACAAGATGAGGCAGGCTGATGGTATTAGCAGCAGAGCTCCACACACACGCGCACACACACACACACACGCGCGCACACACACACACACACACACACACACACACACACACACACACACACACACACACACAGGTAGAATATCTCCTGTTACAGCAGCACACAAATGTTGTCACGATGAAGACAAGCCGTGCCCTCTGAGCCAGGAGCAGGAGGAGCAGTTGTACGACTCTAGAACAGAGCAGTAGAGTTACAGAATGAACCTTCTGTAGAATGCACATTGAGTATACGTTGTATGAATATAGAATTCATTTGAAAACATTATACGCCAGAAGAAGATATTAATTGGGGCAAAGAATACAGACACTTGTGATACCAGTTCTAATGTAGTGAAGAGAGATGTACTGGATGTCTAAGAGTCGAGGAACACCAGGAGAGAGTCAGTGCAGCGCAGTGACTGATGTCGGGTGGAGCACATAAACGGATAAACGCAAGAATAAGTCCTACACGCTTTGAAAGTTTAAAGAATCATAAAGATAACGTCTCTCTAAACATCCAAGTTAAATGGGAATCAGAGTTGAATGCAGAGATATCAGAAGAGGATTGGGATGAAACACAACACACCAATAATAGGAAAAAGGGAATTTGGTTGAAAACCTTTGCTGTTGTTTTCAATCACATCTCATATGAAAAGCAAACAGCTTTGTCCACAGAGCAGCGTGCATACTAACCGTTCCCTCATCTTCAAGGAGACATCTAGGCTCTGAGCTCACAGACAGTCAGCTTTTCTATCTCGTTTTGATACCAGAAGAAGTAAGAAGAAGCTAAAGCTGGACCTGTTGTGTGTAACAAGCCAATAACTAAAAGCTGGAGGAAATCTGAAGATCTAAAGATTCAAACAGCAGTGCAGTAGAAACTGAAGATCTTGTGTTTTCAAATACTATTCAAACTTAAATGACTTACATTTTAATAGAATTTGAGTACTTTCACTCTATAGTCACTCATTACTTTGCTTTTTGTCTGTTCCCACTAGGCCAGCAGATCATCTGTTTCCATCCAGCTGGTAACCTGGGCCTACTACACAGTATATAGTACATCCTGCGTTCATCAGTAGTATTATGCATACTAGAGTCAGAGGATGTCATAGAGTAACATTGAGTGTGGAGGCTCTTATTCTCTTATTGGATTGTAGCTCATCACTACGTCAGCCACAAGAACAAATGTACACATGTTGCACATCGTAGCATCCAACAGAAATGTAGCTCTCAGATATGTCAGTGATGTAACAAAAAGCTGGTTAGACAACATGGAACTGGATGAAAATGTGTGTGTGTGTGTGTGTGTGTGTGTGTGTGTGTGTGTGTGTGTGTGTGTGTGTGTCAACAGGTAAAAGCATGTCCCACAGTACATACGTGTCACACACACCTGACGTCAATAGTCTGTTGAAACTCAGTGTGAAAATGTGTCATAAAGGAGTGGCAAAGCAACACACACACACACACACACACAAATATATCCTTCACCAATGTGCATTCAAACGGATACACACTCTGCTGGGTGTGGTTCTCCTGAACCTTCACTGAGTCACTACATTACTATGGACACACACACACACACACACACCGTTCACAGGGGCGTAAATATACACAGAGCAGGTGAATAATGGAAACAGGTATGTGGAGGTTGAGGACGGTAGGTGAGTTGAGATTACATCTGTCACACACGTAACTGACTTTTGTCTAGAGATCGTTGGAGTGTGCGACCTCTGTACTCGTTCTGTGAAGCTCTTTTTAGATACGCAAGTTGAGTTAGTTTTGTTCATTTTTGTTTTTACATTCTGAGAAGCTTTATGTTGCAAGTGAAAATAAATGACTGTGATATTCACCTCTACTTCTTCTTTGGTTGTCGTGTTATCGTCTCGGTTATTCCCCAAGTTTCAAAAAGAGGACTTAACATAGAGCAAGATGAAAGGCTGATGTCTTGAGGCTTCAGATGTCGTTTTTTTACTTGGCCAAGAAATAGAATAGTTATGAATCAACCACGTTGTTGAATGAAATATGTGCAGGTGTGTATCTGCACTGTGTCACTCTCTGTTTACGACACAGTGCTCATCTACTGCCCTCCTTTCATGTCACTGAGATGTGCACTCTTTACAGCACCCTCAACATATTACAAGGGAACAACTACTTCCTGCTAACAATCCCACAATGCAATGATGGGTGTGAAAGTGACAGTCACATGACTTATTGGATTTGACATTTATACAGACCCAATAAACCTCAGCAGCAAAACGACAGAGCAGACATCTATGTGCTGAACAAAGAAACAAAGGAATGATTTCTCAATGAGAAATTGTGATTTGACACTGTGCAGTGTAAAAGGTGACATGATGTCCATATCTGAACTAATCCAGAGCGCTACATTTCATTCTGTGTCTGAATATCAATGTCCTGCTCACAGTAGAGTCAACTAGTGGAGCAGTGTGATCTCAGACAGCTGGACACTGTTCTACACATGCTGACAACTAAAGCAACACCCCCCGCTGCTTTAAGTAGATTTAAAGGCTTCTATTTGTGCTCTATGTGTTTCAGTCTACTGACTGCAGAGACTGCTTACATGTGCTTTATTTTCCTGAGTATCCCATCAGCCAAACTGACAAACACAGACACAGACAGTGTGTCAGGGTCAGTTGAAGGCTGCTGCTGTGAGGAACGCCTCCTCCCCACTGTGGTCAAAGTCCAGACCAGCTGCCTGCTGTGTCAGCTGAAAAGACAGGCATGGGCTGCAGTCAGCCTGAGGACCGTTAGCTGCAGCCTGTTTCAGATGTTGACGTTTTAAAGGTGCTAAATTCCAAATTCAGAGCACATGTATGATTGAGCGATTGCCTCCACGTGGCTGGTGACTGGCAGCTAACTGTGCTAACAGTCCTGGTCGCTGAAAGAGTTAACCTCCGTATGTTGTTCCATGGTGACATTTTCTGTTTGAAAGTAGATTTGTATTCTTATGAGATATTTAGATATTTAGATCTGACATTTGAAAAATTGGTTATGTAATTTGAGACTACAAAAGAGCTAATTACGTGTAAAAATAACACTAGTGAGGTTTATTTTCCCAGAAGGTGTTTCAGTGACACTGATCATTGTGAATGGGTGTCACTTGTCAGAGTCACTCCACCCTCCAGTGGTAACATTGAATAGCTCGGGGTGTGTTAATGAGCACTGTAATCAAACTCTCTCACAGAAGAGTGAATTATATCAACAGGACTGAGAAGAACATTTACACTCTCCAGAGTTATATAACCTGTAGTGTTAAGTTTCAATACCACGATACAGTGGATGCCAGTGTTCATTTCTTATTCTATTTAGAGTGAATTGACTCTAAGATGTTCACACGAGGGCAAGAGTCAATCTAACACCAACTCCAGGTGGGACCAACACACTATGAAGTGTTAACCCGGTCAGGAACCTCTGCTGTTTCTCACACAGGGCAAAGGATCAACCTTGTTTGCTTGCTGATTGTTTACATCAGCTTGCATTGTTGTTCTCCTCTGCACTGGTGCAATGCTTTGTGTTAGCATCACCATCTATCAATATGCATTCCCATGTTCTGATCTGCAGTCAGCACAAACGTATGTCTGGTGTCCACTGCTGGTGCAGAGCAACGTTGTGATGAACAAGGTAACTCCGTCGTCTGTACCTTGGTGTACCAGGATCACTTGGTTTGGCCCAATAACACAACTACAGTCACACCTATTTGGTCAAGGTTTGCCTCGGCTTTCAGGGCCGAGATAAGGATCAGCGGTTGATGACGTTTATTTTCCTATCGGTTACACTTGAATCTGTCATTGTGTCGAGTCGGCTGTGGCTCTCGAGAGGTACGGCCGACTCCTGCAGGGTTTCATTCACTGCACTGAAGTACTGATCTCCATTTTCAAAACACACCTGATCGACTGCTTTCTCTGTTGTCCCTTTGGAGGTGTGGCTTCACAGGTTTTACCGGTTTCTACAGGTTCTTACCATTTCCATCAGTCAGAGTGGCAGATACAACCTGAGGCTCCAGCACAAACTATTTTCAAACAATTATGGCTTGTCGCCCCTCTATTTGACAGATGGCTCCTCACGCCACCTTTGGGTTCAGCCCTTCTGAGCACTCCTGCCTTCAAACGTGGTCAGGTGACAAGTCGTACAAAATTATTCTTTCCAAGCATATCCTGTCTTAAAAGTCAGGATATGCTGGCCTCTGCTGCTTCAATTTGGACATCTTGTGAGTCCCCCAACACAATGGAAGGTGGACTACCCATTAAGTTAGTTACACCTGCAGCAACATGACATGTTAAAGCTTTCAACTGTATACTGCTATTTCCTTCACTTAAAAAACGTTTACATCAAAAGAGATGAAGTTAGCACAGGTTGTGAAGCAGGTTTTATTGGGGCAACAGCAATAACAATTACTACTGGACTTTTGCCTTTGCTGTGTAGCGTACATAGCACTGTTGTGACATTTTATTCTGACATACGGAAGGGAAATAAACTAACATAAAGGAGTAAGTGAAGACATGAAGGTACAGGAGGCCAAAACACACAAAGTGAAAACACACCGTCCTTCACCTGCTGAGGGCTACATGGAGGAGACAGAAGCCTGAGAGCTGACGACATCGTCGTTTCAACAAATCCATTAAACCAACATGTTTGCATTGAAGTGTGAACGCCCTCGAGCAGCTGCAGGAATCAAGACGGTGCTCCGTCGGAGTAAAAGGGGGAAGTAGTGTGACGTTATTACGCAGCCACAAAGTCCACAGAGGGAGGAGGTCGGGGGGGGTGGATGGGTCAACACAGTCAACACTGATCATGTGTAACCGTGGCCATGACCCCCGTTCTACAGACCATGGACAAACAAGCTACTTAATCATTGAATTGGGAGGACGTGATGGACACTGCACTGTGATTGGCTGAATCCATCCAGAGCTCCAGAACATTGTGAAAACAGAAAATACAGCAGTGAATGTTTTGAACACATCTTTCTTTTTTGATTTGAATCTACTCCGACTATCCGTGGAATTGAAACCATGGACTAACACAGTATTTACTGCAATCAGATGCATTTACCTTTACGTCACTGCAGCACGGTATGCAGATATGAAGGCGGTGGCTGACTTTGTGCACTATGTGAACATGAGCCTGTTTTTGTTCATCAATATCTCCCTTTTTGATCTACTTCTTATTATCTATGCCTCACGAGTTATTTAAAACATTGTGTCATGCTCAGGGGGCATATTTGCAGACATTTCATTCTGCTTATTCCTTGGACCTACTGACCAACTCGTATGAATATTCTGTTGTTTTATGAATACATGCTGATGATCACAGCTAATCCTGTATCATTTTAGCTCTGCCCATCATTCTTACGAGCTGTACTAACCTTTAAATGACCATCGTCATTGCTAGGAACAGTCACTACGGAAAACAGTATTTTCTATTATCGTTCAGACAAATACACTGCTAAGCCATATTATCTGGGACTAATTAACACCCAGGTCTGCAGCCTGAACCATAACAAACACAGCTTATCAAATATGTTGAAATGATCTGATGGGGTAATAACTACGTATCTTTGTTTTCATTTCTTAAGTGAATAAAGAGGTTTCGGTTCTACTGTTGACCCAACCTCGAAACATATGGCTATCCCATCCGTCTGACGCCGCTGAGCCTGTGGGGACGAGGGGCTTTATTTTGGGGGTTCTGGTGTAGCCAGCAAGCCCTGTTTCCACACAATGAAAGTGCATTACGTTTGCATTTGACATGTCACAAATAAGTTTCAAATGAGTTCTCGAAGGCCCACATAGGGAGGAGGTTGTGCTGTAAACATATTTGAGAGTTTCATTTGAATACCAAGATCCTGTCCCGTTGCCTACAGATTGTACATGTTGATGCAGAACCTGTTAATAGAGATGTTGACCTGTCTGATGGCTCACACATTCAGACACCTGTAAATCTGTGGAGCAACACTGCTGTATGCCCATTAATTAGCTACAAAGAGTAGTGGATTATTAACCTCTCAAATGTGTTGTAAGGAATTCAATGACCATTGGTCAAGCTACAGTGAAATCATGCAAGCATGTTGCTGAACTAAGAAGCAACAAATTGTTACTCAAAAATGGTAAATTAGCAAATGAGTTATCCATTAACTGTGGTGATTAGGTCAGGTTTAGACCTGAGTCATGTCATCAGCACACATACAGAGGCATGGATGCAGACCATTGTATCACTGAATGGTCTTTTTCCTGTAGAAGCTTCATTGCTGTATGCTATATCTCGTACATTCAGCAAAATATAAGTCATGCCTACAGGTGCATGAAACAGCTACTACTTTCACACTTGCTTTGGATTTGAACATGGATTTCATTACTAAGAATGGTCTGACGATACGCTTACATTAGCCTCCATACCAATCATACTGGATATGAATGATGATGAGTCTGGTAGTGTTAGACTGTACTGGATAAATAGCCATAGTAATTGCCATGGTCATCTGTTGGACAATAATGGAAAATACAGTAAATAGTGCTGGATAACACACACCCTCCATACTTCTATTTGATGTTGCACTCATTTCTGAAGATAAATAGAGCTTATGTATAACATTACTGTTGTATTGTCACAAGTTGGTTAGTTACATGGATACCACAGACAGGGAGGTAATGGCAGCCTGGACACCTTGAAGACTTCTTCCTGTTGATGTAGTGAACCCAGAGCTGCTGATGAGTTAAGACGTGGTTCTTGATTATGTGTCTTATGCTCACTGAGCCCAGTGACAACAAAAAGGTGGTTCATGCAGTGTCACTGTGTCCACTGACAGCTGTGGATGTACACTGTGATGGGGCATACACCTACTTGGTTTATCTATTCATGGGATCCATGAGACAAGAGCCTTCAACAAGGCGCTCCTGTCATGGATCACTAGAACGAGTCAAACAGCCAGAAGATAACAGAAAAGAATTCGGCAGGTATTATTCTATATTTTTCTTTTTAAACCGTCCCACAATGCTTTGATTTCTCTTTGGCTGGAGCAAACTGCCTTAAGCCCAAGATGGAAAACAGCCCACAGATCTATGGTTTGATTTAAGAGGAACTCAGTGATGGTAATGAAGGAACATGGCACAGTTCAACAGTGTGAATCACTAATGTGTTTTAAGAGCTTCTGACAACAATGGAATGGCACTCTGGCACAGAGGAAGACGGTATATCAGGCTTTGCACCTTGTTAGGAGTCTGCACATAGGATTAGTGGAAACATATACAATACCATCAATGTGAAAAAGTATTTGGCCCCTTCCTGATTTCTTTTTTTTTGCATATTTGTCACACTTAAATGATTCAGATCATCAAACAACTTTTAATATTAGACAAAGTTAACCCGAGTAAATACAAAATGCAGTTTTTAAATAAATTAATTTATTAAGGGAAAAAGGCTATCCAAACCTACCTGGCCCTATGTGAAACAGTAATTGCCCCCCCCCCCCCCCACCCTTGATAAATCATGAATGAACTGTGATTAACCACATTTCACGAGCCACACCCAGGCCTGACTACTGCCAGACCTGTTGAGTCAAGAAATCTCTTCAATAGAACCTGTCTGACAAAGTGAAGGAGGCTAAAAGATCTCATAGAGCAACACATCATGCCGAGATCTAAAGAAACTCAAGAACAGATGAGAAACAAAGTAACGGACATGTATCAGTCTGGAAAGGGTTGCAAAGACATTTCTAAGGCTTTGGGACTCCAGCGAACCACGATGAGAGCCATTACCCACAAATGGAGAACACTTGGAACAGTCGTGAACCTTCCCAGGAGGGGCCGGCCTACCAACATAACTCCAAGAGCGCATCGACGACTCATCCAGGTGATAAAAGACCCCAGAACATCATCTAAAGAACTGCAGGCCTCACCTGCCTCAGTTAAGGTCAGTGTTCATGATTCAACAATAAGGAAGAAACTGGGCAGCAATGGCCTCCATGGGAGAGTTCCAAGGCCAAAGCCTCTCCTGAGCAAAAAGAACACAAAGGCTCGTCTCACATTTGCCAAAAAACATCTTGATCCCCCCCAAGACTTTTAGACAAATATTCTGTGGACTGACGAGACAAAAGTTGAACTTTTTGGAAGGTGTGCGTCCCGTTACATCTGGCGTAAAACTAACAGCCTTTCATAAAAACAACACCATACCAAGAGTCAAAGTCAAAGTCAAAGTCCGGGCTTAAATCCAATTGAGATGCTGTGGCATGACCTTAAACAAGCCGTTTCTGCTCGAAAACCATCCGATGTGGCTGAATTAAAACAAGTCTGCAAAGAAGAGTGGGCCAGAACTCCTCCACAGCGATGTGAAAGACTCATTGCCAGTTACCGCAAACGCTTGATTGCAGTTGTTGTGCCAAGGGTGGTACAACCAGTTATTAGGTTTAGGGGGTAATTACTGTTTCACATAGGGCCATGTAGGTTTGGATCGCTTCTCTCCCTTAGTAAATGAAATCATTTTAAAACTGTCTTTTGTATTTACTCGGGTTATCTTTGTCTAATATTAAAATTTGTTTGATGATCTGAATCATTTAAGTGTGACAAATATGCAAAAAAATAAAAAAATCAGGAAGGGGCCAAATACTTTTTCACATTACTGTATACCTTTATTGATCCGGCTGCTACAATCCGGATATCACAACCAATACTTGAACAACTTGTGCTGTCACATTATACTTTGGACCAATTCATTGATCAAGTAATAAATCATGAATGTGTGTACTATGAGCAACAGCGATGCAGCACTGTGTGTGTTGCTTACCTCGATGAAAGGTGTCAGTTCACCCAGACCGTATCAACACTCCACCTCACTGTGCCGGCTGCCGCTTTTACTGTGCCTCCATCGTTAGACGAGTTATTTTTAATGCTCACAATGTCGATGGAGAACATTTTACGTTGCAATCCCTACACTCTGACATCGTTGTTGGCCCAACATGTAATTTAGCTTTGGTAGCCTGTGCTGCTCATTGCTCTAAATGTTGAGTTATTTAGTCTCATTATCCACAACACTTCAAACAATAGCAGCATTAATATAATTCATTCCATGTGCAGCAGCAATGTAGAGTTCCATTGTTTTGATGCTCATCGTCATTCAGGTAGAAGAGACACGTTGGGTACTACACGTTGAACTTCAATATTTCAGATAATCCTAACTGCTTTCTGGGTACTCGGACTGGATATTGTTCAGTTCTGCATGTATACGTTTGTACTCTCAGCCAATCAGAGTGCAATGGTGGCAGCTTTAAGAGGATGAAACACATTAGCAGTGGAAGAGGAGGATCACAGAGTTTACACAGAGAATCATACAAGTGGGATGTGATGGGGGGGGACTTTGATTATTAACAATTCTATTTGTATGAGAAAAAAACACACGCGCGGTGACGGGTTTCATTGTGCAGATGGTTGATAATAACTTGTGCTTGGAAGTCTGAGTTATGTCATGTTTTTATTGGTATTTTGGAGACCATTTTACAACAGATTTAATAATAATTCAGAGCTCTAGAGAGAGAGCCAGAGTATCATTCTATCATTGACTGTTGCCATCAGCTGCTTATATTGTCAACAGGCAAACTCCTAATCACCATAGGAAAACAAAAAGAAAAGAAAGGAAATCCAACATTTCTGATTTCTTTTGTAAATAACATCCAGGGTTGCATCATTCAATTATTTCAGAAACAAAAAGGGAGAAACAGTTCCGTTTACATGTTTTAACATTTGCTTGGTAAAAGGAGGGAGTGAAATAATTGAGGAGTGAAGAGGGGAAAATATGCTTTGAGATGTTTCCACTGGGAGAGAAAAATAGAGGGTCAGCTGACTATCTTCTTAACTTCAGTTCCCAAAGAAACCTTACAAAAAGTCAACACTGAGAGGAGGACAGAGACGGGGTGGATGGGGGGGCGTGTGTCTGGGGCGGGGGCAGGGGGCTACAGCCTCCACATCCAAAAAAACCTGCTTTTTCATTCTTCTTTTCTTTCGGAGTGCAGAGTTTTATTATATATACATATGAATATATAGATAACACAGCTGACAAAGGCGTGTGTAGATCTATACATTTCCATTACATAGATAGTTATTATGGAAGGAGAGACAGACTCTGTTTGTCGCTTGTCCAGGAAGAGAGACTTGTTGGTCCTGGTCACCAACGCTTCTGCAGCTCTGCTCTGGGCAGAGAGAGCACTCAGAAACCTACAGACAGACAGAAACAGTGTTCAGTTGTGTCACAGCTACAGACGGACAGAAACACAGTGTTCAGTTGTGTCACAGCTACAGACGGACAGAAACAGTGTTCAGTTGTGTCACAGCTACAGACAGAAACAGTGTTCAGCTGTGTCACAGCTACAGACAGAAACAGTGTTCAGCTGTGTCACAGCTACAGACAGACAGTGTTCAGTTGTGTCACAGCTACAAACAGACAGAAACACAGTGTTCAGTTGTGTCACAGCTACAGACAAACAGTGTTCAGTTGTGTCACAGCTACAGACAGAAACAGTGTTCAGTTGTGTTACAGCTACAGACAGAAACAGTGGTCAGTTGTGTCACAGCTACAGACAGAAACAGTGTTCAGTTGTGTCAGAGCTACAGACAGAAACAGTGTTCAGTTGTGTTACAGCTACAGACAGAAACAGTGGTCAGTTGTGTCACAGCTACAGACAGAAACAGTGTTCAGTTGTGTCAGAGCTACAGACAGAAACAGTGTTCAGTTGTGTTACAGCTACAGACAGAAACAGTGGTCAGTTGTGTCATAGCTACAGACAGAAACAGTGGTCAGTTGTGTCATAGCTACAGACAGAAACAGTGTTCAGTTGTGTCATAGCTACAGACAGAAACAGTGTTCAGTTGTGTCATAGCTACAGACAGAAACAGTGTTCAGTTGTGTCATAGCTACAGACAGAAACAGTGTTCAGTTGTGTCACAGCTACAGACAGAAACAGTGGTCAGTTGTGTCACAGCTACAGAAAGAGGACCCCAGCAGCATAGTGTCTGAAAGCAGGTGGTCAGCAGCGAGGAGGGATACACCATTTAGTACCCATTTGAAAATAACAGACCCAGATCCATCTCAGTGATGAGTTGCAAACAGAGAAACGGAAGTTGATCGACACTATCTGTACACAACAGTAACCCTACAGGCACAACTGTGTGTTACATGTTGGAGGTGACAAACATTTAGCTGAGGTTGTTGTAACACCATTTCATAAACGTCTATGTAGAACAATAGAATGAATGTGGCCTAAAGAGAGGTGGTGCATGTTACCATGTGTAGTTACAACTGTGTTCCTTATACACTAAAAACCTGCGTCTGCATGTTTCAAACTCCCTGCAACCAGATCAGCATCACCATTCTTTTCAGTTTGGCTTTTTGTTTTCATTTCCGTCAACACCCTTAAAAAACATCGCTGCGGTTAGAAGCTCAGAGACACCTCTATGAAAGCCAGCTATGGCTGCATTTCTACACATGAGCACACTCTGGCTCCAAAGGACGTCACCAGCGCACGATGGCAGCTTCTGCATCCACGATGGTTGGGCTTGGCTTTGTACAGTGGGAGGAGGTAAAGACGCATGTGCATCTATATATACACAGTCTATGGCAGGGGTGATCAGTTAAACGAGTTCAACGAGGTCCAGTTAGACAATTTCCTCATTAAAAAGGTCCAGAACATCCTAATAACGTCTCACCTGTTCTATGATTTAGTCTCATAATTATTATAGTGTGTGTATTCAACAACTGACTGTCAATCAAATAAAGAAAGTTCAATTCAATAATATCATAACATTATTTGTCAGATTTCAAATTGAACTGGAATAATTATAAATCCAATAATAAATAAATGTTGCTTCAATTAAAATATAAAGATTTAAAAATTAAAAAAAACAGAAAGCTTTTGAAAAATGTGGCTGTTGGAGTATTTTAGAAAAATGTTATTCATTGAATTGTTCTGCAGCTTTAAATTTAGTTCATTCAGGTGTGAAGTGGTCACCTAAAAAAAAACATTATTTTCATCTTCTAAGAGAAATGTGTGAGCATGGACTTTATCTGTACTTACTAAACCACTTGTTTCAGCTCTATTCTCTGTTAACATCATTGTTGGTCAGTGAATTCATGACACTGGTTTTTAACTGAACATGTGAGACACTGGTTCTAAACTGCCTGTGGGAAGAATTAACCTTTAAGACATTCTTGGTTAAAGGCTCTGGTTAAGCTGTTCACATTGCTCTTTTTCGAGCATGTTATCTTCTGACTCATACTTTCTTTGACTGTTGGGTCTCTCTCCATCTCTCCCGTGTGTGTGTTTAAATGTCACTACAGTCGGGGCGATGCTTATCGGAATACACGGGATTGGCTGAACAGCATCACATGACATACTTTACAACGCATGCAATTGGTTGGTGCGTTTCCTGGACCACTGAACGAGTGCCGTCAAGGCTGGAAAAGATGCACCAGTTAAAATAGAAGTGCTCCATCAAAATTTTATAATTCTCAATTATCTATCGGTTGTAGGTCCAGGGTCCAGACCTATTAGTGACCTCTGGTCCATGGTGTGAATGGGTGTCACTTTTCATAGGGAAAACCAGTGTTTAGCCCACATTCAAGCCTGGTAGAGAGCAGGGTTATGAAGCCAGGGTAGTTAACAGATTCACCCATTTCAGTCAAAAACAAACGTGACTTTAATCCAAGTGGTTGTTGAAAAGGGTTCTGCACTGTCTGCATGTATTAGGACTGTGATCCAAACACATGTATATCAGCTTTTGGTATTAAAACCTATTATGGGACCTTGAGCCTTATGAGATAGGTAGCACAGGCATCATGGATGCTACCATTGGATACAGTTCATGTCAATCAAAATAAAAGAAAGGTCACTTGCTTTTTAAATTAGAATGTGTTAGAAAGAATGTAAATGACTAAAGCAGCGACTCTGGGTAGAGCTAAAACAGTGTGTGCTGTACGGCGGAAACGTGAACACCTTTGAAGACCACCAAACAACAGATTCCACTTTACTGGAAGATTCTTCACTCTTCATCCTGCCAGTGTTGGATCACTCAAGTGTGGAAAGTAGTGACTGATTATTCTACCAGAATCCACAATGAAGAAATTAATGGATTAAATGAAATCTGAAAGCTCTTTAAGCATTTTATTCAATCAAATACAATACAGGTCTGAAAGTACTTGGAAAGGGGCTACCATGCAAGGTGCCACCTGCCCATCAGGACTAACATTCATACCTGCAGAAACAGCCTACAGGACCAATTTGGGGTTACAAGGACACTTTGACATGGACTAGCGGAGCCGCTGATCCACAGTCGCCCATGTGCTGCAAAGTTTTGTCAGAGGGGACTGAAAAGATTTGAATTGCATATTCACACTACTGATGGTTGTTGAGTTCCCTAAAATAGTGTGAGCTTTATAGCCAGCAAATAGGTAAAAGTAAAGTGTTGGGTGGAGGGACAGATGGGACATGTTGGAACAGCTTGTAAAGAGCCTTCGGCCTCAAGAGAAGCTTCCTTGTCAGGAGAGGCTTCTCCTGCCACGACGCTGAACCAGAGTCTAGTAGAGATGCTAATCTGGTACGCTAAGCTAGAAATCTGGCAGGACCATACAAGTATTAGTCTACTTTTTAGAGCGTTTGTTTAGATTTTGTCCTTTAAAATGTTTTTAGCAAGCAGCATTGTGTTGAAGTTAACACATGACTTTCTGTAGGTGCAAAAAAAGTAAAAGACTGAGCAAAGCAGCCATTGTGGCCGCAGACGTGACAGAAGAAGCAGGAAGTCTGCGGTTACCTTCATGGTTCAGAGTAGGTACATTCAGGCTCTTTCTAACTTCTAGTTTTATGTTTTATGAACTATGAAAGTGAAGAGTTGCAGTGTTGACTGCAGTTTAGGTAGACTTGAGATCTTCACAGCAGTTATTCTGTGCCACTGCCATCACTGACTGCTCAACTGGAAATAGATGGGAGAGAAAATGAGAAAAATATATGACTTAATAAAAAATGAAAGAAAGCTATTAGAAAGCACCAGCATTATATCAGGTTTTTCAGCATGACATGTTTTAAACTGTACAATACATTGTACATAACATTATTGGAAAGCTGGCTTGCTGCCTTTGATAGAACCTTTACAGCTTGAATAGCCATGAAACTGACAGCATTCAACTCCTGGTCTTCTGTGCCGAGGTATCAACATTACACCCACACAGTGGAGAGCAGCCCCTCTGCTGCATCATTAACACCAGAGAAATGATCTTAACGTGGCCGGAGCTGATCCGTGAGCTGCTGGTCTGGTTTGTAGGAGTTTGTCTCTGCTCCATTCCACTAACATTGGCTAGTCTCAGGGTGATGGGGTACCAAGAAACCACAAACAAGTCTTCAAGCTAGAGGTGAAGGTATCATGTGAAACTAGATGACCTAATGAACTCATTGGTACAAACTATGTCATGGGCTGAATGATTGTTGTTGATCGTCTAATGTTATGCACCACCTGCCATGACAAATTCCTTGTATGTTACATACATTGGCAATAAACGGTTCTGATTCTGATTGAACGCTCCCAAGTTAAGCTAAATCTTGGAGATGTTAAACTGACCTGGTGTTTATTAAACCGTGACCTCTCACCTCAAGATGAGAGAATGAAAATGGGTCCTTTGGGTTACCCAACGAGATTCCCCTTTACAGACATGCCCACTTTATCCTAATCACATTCAGTGTGGTGCAAAAACCATGCCGGCATACTGGGTGGAGGTGTGGAAATGTCAGTTTTAAGATGCATAGCGATGTGGACATCAGCGACCCTCTCGTATCCATGCAGTGCAAGATGCCATGGGCATTCAGTGCTGTGTCTTACAGTTGTTGTGCATTTCCATAGATTACAGAACACTTGTAATGTACTGCACAAGGACATAGGTTTGGTTTTTGTAATGTTTATGTAGTGAGGTGGCTCACAGGATACTGAATTGAACAAAATGCAGTTTTTTTATACTCTAGACTGTTGTCTGATTTTTCAAAGTACTCTTGAAAAGTAGCCATATGCAGTAGTATAGTTGAAAATATTTTTCAGGACAGTGGTGAAAACACAAATAGTCTGGAGCCTCATATAGAAACATCTCTCAAAGTTCTATTTGCACCCTTCATCTCCGTTGATCCGAAACGGTCCCAACCACGAGTTCTGTGATCAGTTGCCTCACCGATATGTTTGTTTTTCAGGGCTGATACAGATATTAATTCTTAGTTATTAAGGAGACCAATAAGAGATATTTAAAACAGATATACATTCTAAGTGGAAATGAAAATTCACAATAACACAAACCTTTGTTTAAATGTCTTAAAGCATTATGCTTAATTAACTGCTACAAAAGACAACTGTTCAACCTTAAAGATCATTGCTCTTCTCATGCTGACATCTCTGCCTTCCCTTGTGTTGGTTGTGTTGTTGAGTGTAATACTCTCATACTGCACTTTTAGAACTTGTCAAAATCCCAATATCCTAAAAGGGTATTCCTGGTTTCATTGGTTACTTATTGGTACACAGCTTCTAAACCAGATTGTGAAGTTGTTTACATGACCATGGAAACTTCCACACAGCAACATCACAGATGACCAACTTGGCTCAGGTTGCTGTCTCTAATGAGTCACAACTAGTCTCCATCTGCCTGATACCATGTGTGGATCATTAATGTCAGTCAAATAGCACGGAAAAACAAGGGTTGAGTGAGGAGGGGGAACAATAAAGATTTGAGTGGGAATGTTAATAAAGACAGACTGCAGAGGAGTCAGAGTGAGTTGGTCAGCATTAAGACAGAGAGCCTTTTGTCCAGCCCCAACAAAGGAACAGAATAGCATGGCAGCAAAGTTAGTAGTCAAATTCCCCAAGGACGTCTTTGCTTCTGCAAGACAGACCAATTGTATCAAATTCTTTTATTTGGGTTTTTCTGTTCTTTTAAGGTGCCTCCTGAAACTTGTAATGCTGTTTGGCTTCATCATTCCAACAGGAAT
Organism: Anarhichas minor; assembly: GCF_050575085.1. Taxonomy (NCBI): domain Eukaryota; kingdom Metazoa; phylum Chordata; class Actinopteri; order Perciformes; family Anarhichadidae; genus Anarhichas; species Anarhichas minor. Next base: position 1,630,567 of record NW_027466461.1, on the reverse strand, counting down.
AATAAGCTTTATCTGCTTTTGATTTCCAATTTGGTGTTTTATTCTTTAAAAAAAAAATAAAAGTGGGCACTGGGGTGTGGGTTAGGGAATAAAACAATATCTAATAGTCCTAAATACAATCCTGAATGAATATATCAGCAATTGGTGTCTGTAAAAAACGTCGCTTGGCTGTTTGCTACTAACCTTTCATGTTAGGCTTGGGTTTGTCAGTTTGCTTGCCTGTGGGGGTTTGTGCCTGCTGGCCCTGGCCCCCGGAGGTGGCCCCCTGCTGGGCTGCTTTTTGTTTCAGCATGGTCCAGTCAAATGTGTAGTCATACTGGTGGTTCAGAGTCCTAAAATACAAAGAAAGACATTATCAGCCCAATATGACCAACAATCAGCTGTAAAAACAGGTTATGGAAGAACAGCAACATGGGAAAGAAGGAACGAAGCAAGCAAACAATGGCATAGGGAACGAAGCAAGCAAACAATGGCATAGGGAACGAAGCAAGCAAACAATGGCATAGGGAACGAAGCAAGCAAACAATGGCATAGGGAACGAAGCAAGCAAACAATGGCATAGGGAACGAAGCAAGCAAACAATGGCATAGGGAACGAAGCAAGCAAACTGGCATAAGGAACGAAGCAAGCAAACAATGGCATAGGGAACGAAGCAAGCAAACAATGGCATAAGGAACGAAGCAAGCAAACAATGGCATAGGGAACGAAGCAAGCAAACAATGGCGTAAGGAACGAAGCAAGCAAACAATGGCATAGGGAACGAAGCAAGCAAACAATGGCATAGGGAGCGAAGCAAGGAAACAATGGCATAGGGAGCGAAGCAAGGAAACAATGGCATAGGGAACGAAGCAAGCAAACAATGGCATAGGGAACGAAGCAAGCAAACAATGGCATAAGGAACGAAGCAAGCAAACAATGGCATAGGGAACGAAGCAAGGAAACAATGGCATAGGGAGCGAAGCAAGGAAACAATGGCATAGGGAGCGAAGCAAGGAAACAATGGCATAGGGAGCGAAGCAAGGAAACAATGGCATAGGGAGCGAAGCAAGGAAACAATGGCATAGGGAGCGAAGCAAGGAAACAATGGCATAGGGAGCGAAGCAAGGAAACAATGGCATAGGGAGCGAAGCAAGGAAACAATGGCATAGGGAACGAAGCAAGGAAACAATGGCATAGGGAACGAAGCAAGGAAACAATGGTATAGGGAACGAAGCAAGGAAACAATGGCATAGGGAACGAAGCAAGAGACTGGAAGGCCAGATGAGACGGGACAAAGAAGAGGGAAGGAAGACAGAAGGAATAGGAGGAAGAAAAGAAATAATCCTGTATGGTGATGGCTTAGAAATTCATCTGAACTTAATATAGCATGCTTTGTTTGTGTATTTATACTACAACTGAGTGACAAAGACTTATTCATTAATAGAGATCTTTAGGGTCTCATCAACAAATAGTACATGCACTGTACTTTTACATCGCTTTTCTAGTCTTCAGACCACTCAAAGCTCTTTAACTCTACATGTCATCATTCACCCATTCACACTCTTATGGCAGAGGCTACCATGCAAGATTCATTCATACACATTCACACACCGCAGGCACAGGTTGCATGAGCACTCTCGGGTTAAGTGTCTTGCTCAAGGACACATGACACGGACTAGAGGAGCCAGGGACCGAACCGCCGATCTACCTCTGAGCCACAGTCGCCCCTATACTTCTTCAGTCTATTATTAACCCTCATCGGTTCACTTTCACACCTAAATTATTGCTTTCTAATATATTATTTAAAAAAAAAAGAATACATTCTGAAAAGGATTGATTGTATTTTGAATATAACTGTTGTTTCTCGAACAAAGTCATTAAATAAACTCAATATCTGACTGGAAACAAATCTAAAATGTAAATAAATAAACCATATGTGTGAGTGAAGCGCTGGTAGAGGGGGGAGGGGCAGCTTTGTCTCAGCCAGCTGACAAGTTCACAAGACTTTGCCAAAATGAAGATGTGTGTCCAACTAAGCTCAACAGTTAGACTACAAAAAGACGGGCTTGTGTTTGTTTGGAACAGTTTACCATCAGTGGAGCTAGCGTGCTGTGCTAGTGTTAAACAGAGGCAGTGAATGAGAGACGACATACTGAACTAATTAATATTGCTCCGCTACATGTTTATGGTTGTTGAAAAGTTGTATTGATGAACACACACACGTGTGTGTGTGTGTGTGTGCACAGCCCTGACAAACAGAGCAGAGGAGGTGCTGCAGCGTGATTGTAAATGAACGTTGAAATGTATGGCTAAAACACCCGGTTACGTCAGAATCTATCAATACTACTCGTTAATAATTGAACCCGTTAAATATCGAGTTTCAGCAGCCATCCCATTAATATATTAGCTGCAATCGATGGCGACCGCCGTCATTTTATCCAGCTCAAGTGATGGACTGGAGCAGACTACTTGGCATACAATTAGGTTTATTATGTCATAAGTAGCACAAAAGACAGGGCTGAATGAACGTTAGCACCAAGACAGGCCCTGGCAAAATGGTGTAGTATGCGACGTCCATTTACCTGAAAAGGATGCGGAACAGTTGGCGCAGGTACATGTAGTCTGGAGCCTCCTCAAAGCGTAATCCACGGCAGTAGTTCAGATACATAGCGAACTCTGCTGGGAAACCCTGGAAACATGAATTCATACAATTCAGCTGAGTGAATGTGGCGTAGGACAACTTTTACCACTGTCCCTGTTGAACCTTTTCTTACCTTACAGAGGACCTCAACAGGGGTGGACATCTTTTTCTCTGAGATCTTCTCATACTTCTGCTTCTTTGTGGCAGCCTGACAAACACACAAATACACTACTAGCAACATACGACCACTCAAATGGATTTTCACCTTTGTTCCGTAAGTGCAGTATCTGAGTTATTATATCTGCAGCATAATAATCATGCAGGCACCACAGCTCCCTGCAGTTGTAGTAGCTCAGTAACATAAATGTGCATGCTTTGTATGTACAAGTAACCGATTTCAGTATCCACACATTGCGGCTGACCCCCAGTACAAGTGCCCTCTGTGTTTCAGACCTGGGCATGTCAAGTGGACCACTGACCAGGTTTAAGATATGCTCGGCTTTAAAAACATCATGCTCACCGTAACTCATACAAGAATAATTAGCTGTAAAAACCACACCTACAAAGAGTATTTAAATGTCACTAAAATGAACAAAAAGAATAGAGTTTGAGAATAGAGTTGGATAACCACAGTCCGTTATATGTTCATACCTTTAATCCCTGCCACGGCAAACTGGTTCTGTTGAAGTACATCAGCACGTAGCCTAGCGACTCCATGTCATCACGGCGACTGCAGACAACAGAATGAGTTGTTGAGTAAAGAAGCAGTCAGCACTGCCTCTCTGACATATTTTATATTCAGAAACATTTGGTCTTGAGATGCACCGACTGATCGGCAGCCGATCCAAACCGCCCTGTTTTCAGCTGATAGGCCATGACCAGCCGATCAGTGTCATAGATCTGGTTTTTGCCGGTCACATTTTAACACGTGTGCCGCTACCGAATGCCATTTTTACTTCGACACAGCGGAACATGTCCGTGTGGAAGACGGTGCAGCTCAGATTTTGTCGTGTATTTGGTCTTGGCATTCAAACATGGGAACTGGTTTCTCAGAGTTGAGCAGAGGTCTCTCACGCATGCACGCTAAAACTGCAAATTTCAAGATCCTTTTGCATTACATTAAGAGTCTTTGATGGTTTACGCTGACTTTAGAGAAGTTGAAAGCATTTTTGGGGAGGTGGAGAAAAAAAAAAAAAAAAATAGTCTGGAGCCTTGTATACCAGCTGCTAAGAAAAATAAATTGTATTTATTGTATCTGTATTGGACAATATGGATCATCGACAAACAAATGGTGTCGGTGGCGAAAAACAGGGAAACTCTAAACGTTATATTTGCTTCTGTTTTTCTGCTGATCCGTCTGATCTGTCTAAAACCGTCAAACGAGACCAACCCCAAATGTTGAGATCAGCAGCAGCCCTAATCAGTCTAACTGGTAAATAATAGTCAAATAAATGTGGTGAAATTACACACTTACATAAAGACAGTCAGGAAAATACAATGTTAAGAAGCTGGTGGCACCGGTGTAAAACCAGATACCTGTGAAAGTCAACTCAAGTCTTCCTTTGGTAGCTCTGCTCAACTGAGAAACAGTCCCCATGTTTTCAAATGCCTATTATGCCAATTATCCAGAAACATGCATCTTAAAACATGGAAGAAATGAAGAAGAATTTCTTTGAGAATCCGATATGAGATGTGTGCACGGACCTCTGTTCAATGCCCAGGTGTGCATTGATGGAGGCATAGCGTGCTGTGCCAGTCAGGTTCTTGTCTTCTCTGTAGGGGATGTGCTGTCGTGTTCGGTTGTCTCGGTACTTCTTCGCCAAACCAAAGTCAATAAGGAACAACTGACAGAGAGGGAGAGAACACATTGTGGTTTTCCGTCAGTGACACCCCACAGCAATGATAATCCAAGTTAATCAGAAATAAAGATTTTAAAAACACAGGAAATTAGCTGAGTCCTGTTGTAAATCATGAATGTTGAAAACATTGTATTGATTGAGGAGATCCTTGTGACAACATGAACATGCATGGGGGGTGGGGGGTGTCACATCAACAACTACATCCCTAATAAATAGTCACTTCTCGTAGCTTCACGGTGGTAATAGTCTTACACCAAAGTCAAACTAGCCAACTTCCAGACTCGTTCTCAAGTTTTTACCTCCCTCGTACAGTACCATAGTGGCAGTGCATTGCTGTTTTCTTTTAAGCATTAAAAGAACCTTTTAAGTTGTATTCCTTTAAAACACATTGTGGTCAATGGGCTGTGAGAGCACCCTCAAATGTTCCGTTTGATGGCCGACGCAACAGTTAAGTGCAGCGGCTACGAAAGACGAAAATGAATGATTTCTGCATAAGAGATTCAGAAGTGGAATACAGTTAGTTTTGTTGGACCATCTGACAATTAGGCCACTTAATTACACTAATTTTGAGAGGTTGTGTTATGCGGGGCAACCAGCAATGCAGTCAGATGTCATGTGTAATTCTAAAGCACAGTCAACATCCAGGGTGTACTCCACGATCATGCACAAGTTGAACACTTCATGAAGAAGTGGACCACAAAAACACACCGAACCACCCCACCCTCACATCCATGCATGTGTGCTAACTGCTAATTTAAACATCAAGACCACCTGGGGACCCGAAGCAAGAGTATCTGTTTCAGAATGACAGGAGTTCATTATGGCATAAAATGACAGCCTCGGGACTCTGCCTGTCTTTGTCAGCTTATCGATCTACATACATCCTCAATAGTTAAGACAAGCCCTGTTGTCCCATAGACCTCAGCTGTTTGTCGGAGCAGTCACTGTGAAAGAAATGTGTTACTGGTGTAAAAGTCCAGGGAACACACCTCTGCAGTGAAGGTCTAACAGTTCAATCGTATTTTAAGATTACTGTCACACTCCACCTCCCAGGCTTTATGCTAATAAATAAAACGCAGTTATTGGTCAATTTAAGGTCTATAAGATCTCTACAACTGGTACATTTCGGGAATGTTTTCATCATCCGATTTCTACCCACATGAAGTTCAGATCTCTAAAAAGTTGTATTTTATTAATATTGTCATACAGGTGTCAACAGTATATGCCATGTTGTTTGTGAATGTAAGCAGAGCAGATCATGGTCGACATGGAGGTCTTCTCATACAAACTTGATACCAGGGCCTATATTGCCATTAAGTGAAGAACAGAATACTGATGTGACATCTTTAACACAACAACTAATTTCCAACCCTATTACAGGCACTTTCAATAGAAAAACAACCAGAGGTGAAACGGAAGTTTTGAGAATCTCCTTTCCTCCAAATCTACACAGTTATGGAGAAACTTTATTGGAAAAAAAAAAAAAAGCGTTTCAAACAGTCACACCACCACAACATGGAAACCAAGACAAAATGACACTGCCGCTTTGCACAATATATGGACATTCCTGGTCCATGCTATGACATAATGATACCGTACCAGACAATCTGGAATAGCAGCTTAAACAAGCGTCTTGAAATTCTGGTAAATTCAGACAAACTAAAGGCCTGAATAGAATACATTTCTGAGATTTCAGGTGCACCTCCCTCTCAGCACACCTGAAGTACAACACCATTCTGGCCAGTCAATTATAGAAGAGCTCATTTATTAGGCTAGCTGCTTCAGGGAAACGTTCACCTATCCCCATTTAAATGTACAGTTGTAGTTAGTTTCAAGCCCTGAATGGAATAACATTTTCTAGTTAGTGTAATTTAGGCTTGCTCAGACGGATCTACAGTGCTGCAAATGAGTACTTGTATTTGCACAATTTCACCAACTCGGAGCGTAAAACACATACATTTTGAATGAAAACTATTTTAAAATCAGAGAAAACCCTGTTTGGACAGCAGAAGCAGCCAATGTAAAGCATGTGATATTTACATTGGCCTGAGAATAGTCTTAGGACCCTCTGGAAAGAAAATAACCATCTCAAATTTAAAAATATGTCGCACGCTGCCAACCAACTGCCTGCTGGAAGCCATTTGGGGCTAGTGCTACATGAAAGAGTCACGTGCCCTTTTGACACCCATGGAAAATGTAATTTTGACACTGATGGAAAATTGAATTGCAAAGTTATGCTAAGCCGGTGCAAGACATTAATTGTGAAAGATAAAGTCCTTAAAAGTTTGCCGTCATCAGTCACCTCAATGTGAGCATTTTCACGTGAAGCAGCTGAACAGGGCTAAATGGATAAAACTAGAACGGCAAGCAGTTGGCTTTTTTAACAAGAGGTTGTGACAGTTTACTCCATATTTGATTAAGCAACTCCATTGTAGCTCAGGTTCTCTTTGCATCTTAAAAAATAAGGCTTGCAGGCTTGCTTAGCATTTTAAAAAGACTTGTTTTGTTCTTCATTTGCTTTACACAACTTTTTTTGTTAAATATGCAGCTCAGCTGGGATCTCATGAAAAGATTAAAAAAATGCATTGGATATAAGACTATTATGTAGTACTGTATGTTAATAGTCATCTATACATTTGGATGGGATGCATACTGATTTAGTATTTATCAGTACGATTGAAACACGAGTTCTGGGAGCCGAATTGCTAATTCTTAGTTAGATATCCTGCTTTTGAATAATATAAGGATCTAGTTAAATCAATATGGTCTTGGCTCTGAGATCGGGTTTGATATGAACTACTATCAGGACATCACAATAAAGAGACAGAAACAGGCTTTTAATGTCGGCAAGAAGCCAATTGAGCCACGATTGGAGGGACAACTAAATGGGACAATAGCCACTCCCTAGGCAATGCTGGTGGTAAGTTTGCTATCCTCTCCCATTGTAATGTGTGTAAGTGCACACTGGGTGGGGGAGTACATACATTGGGTATTATGAGTGCAAGATGGGTGCTGGTGGTCTGATTCACTTTAAACCAGTGTAGTAGTTAGGTATGATTGCAAAGCGACAACTGCTGTTGTGAGGCAGCTGGTGTTGTGGTAAAGGTCACACCTGGTTTAATCCTGAGAAAGATGGGTCCTGAGAAGAGCTAACAGCCAAGCTTCTTTTCCTCTTCCCCACTGACGAGTCTAAACACTAGGGCAGACAGTAGAGGGGCAGGGGTCAAAATCACACAGCCTCTATCCACCTTCAGTCACAGTTAGCATGAGTACAACAGGCACTTCTGGTTGCACCCACATGGTTATCTCCCTTTGATACAACTAACAGTGTCCTGTACAGCTAGGATAAGCCCATCGCAGGCTGGACCTACACTGGCAAAGTATACACTTTAAGTCCTTGTGGTACAGATGTGATCATTCTAGAAGAAACCACATGACTAGGAATTTCTTCTGTCAGGACAAGCGTGGTAAGATCAACCCTGTACAACAAGCCCAAAGTGTCTCATGAAACGTGGACATGTTGAAACTTCAATATCATGTCTGACAGTGACAGTAAAGGCCAGTGCAGACAGGCAACACCATGGCTCAGAAAAGACCTGGGGGAGTGAGGAGATGTCGGCAGCAGATGGTAAAGACAAGAGCCCATGGTTGTCCTTCCTCCACCAGCAAAACAAGTAGTTCATATTAAATGTCCGGTAACAAAGAAAGATTTAACAGGCCACTGGTGAGATATTATCTTAACCAAGTTGTTCACAGACCACCACTTACTACATAGGGAGAGTTCCTGCCTCTTGTTTACATGGAAAACGTCATCAATCATACGCAGCTAAGCAGACATAAGGGGTTAAATCTGTACTGGAGTTGAGTTAGTATTGGAGAGAAATGGCTGTGATCACCTGTATCACATTAAGGCATCTTCAGGCTCAGCAACTCAGACTGTTCTCTCTTATCTGTCACTATGATGGATAAAAGCACCACGCATACGGTTAGCTGTGATATAGTGCTGGTTTATTCCAGAGATTGTTAGCATTATCAAACAAATAAATGAACAATGTACTACAAGTACTTGTGTAATGACATAGGCTAAACCATAAGCTGTGAAACAATGACACCCAAAAAACAGCGGTACCCGCTTCGGGACAAACTAAAACATGTACGTTCTAGCACTGCTCTGGGGCATGATCCCAGAACGGTGGTTACCAAGTCATAGTGTTATACTCAGTGTATACTTCTAGTGTTTTAACTTCCCTGAAATCTGAGACATCAACTTGTGCATTGAGACCCATTTTCCAAAGCAAGCATTTGACCTAGACTAACCTCAGTCGGAGGTGTAAATGACAATCAAAATAGTGTAGAAAAAAGGTTTTAAAAAAAGGTGCAGAGGCTGAAGTGATATAGCTTATTAAACCATTCGGGAGATGCAACAAGATACTGAACAGCACCATTTTGCCCTAAACACATCAATATCAGCACGAGCACTCATCAGGTGCTGGTGCCAATATAAAAAAAATCAATTTTTCAGAATACATTTACGCGTTGACGCACATATTGGCACTTCAAAACTGATTGAAAAGAAAATCAGTAGTTTATGACCAACTACGAAGGTGTTGGAGATTGTTAGTCCAACAAGGTTCTTTATCCTCACCAATGTGAAAAAGAGACGTTGAGGACATTTGATGCCCAAGAAAGAATAAACTTAAATATTTTACGTCTATCAATCGGTAAGCCTTGTATTGTTAAGCAAACCATCCATGAGTTGACTGTACACTTAGTACTGACAAAATGTTCTCACAGGCAAAAGGTGTTGCAACAAAAAGAGACTACATTTGGCTAAAAATCCAACAAGATGCCTAGAGAGAGCTAATTCCATACAAAATACCATAGCTAGCAACTTCTCTAAATGGTCATGCAAATGTGGGACAACTATAATGTTGGCCTCTGCAGTCACACTGGTTTCACTACAACCATGTTTATTCCTTTTTTTCTTTACAAGAAATTGCAATTCATGTCTAATACTAAAGTGATACGCAAATTTAATAATTATAGCAGAACACGCCCCGCCATACATTCTCTGAAAATCCGGTGTAAATGTACATGAAACATGTTACAAAGGTTGTAGTCTGGCGCTGGCCCATGCAGAGAACATCATAACGTCAAGTGACCCCAGCAAACAGCCTGCCAACTGTCAACCCCTGCATGTGCATTAACGTGTGAAAAGATCAAGCATTACGACTTCAGTTGACACTTCCAAAAGTACACAGTAAACTCGGCTTTGCTATAAGATGGACTAATACTACTGCGTCATGACATACAGCTGTCCCACTCTTGTCTTGAGTATGTAAAAGTAGTCATTTAATTGATTGTGCTATACAACTGTAACAAGTTACCTACCCAATTTTGCAATGGAATAATCATCAAAGCCATTACATCCTATTTAAGTTAGTCCATATTAGCCATAACCCTAACTTGAAACAAACAAACGTAGCTAGACTGCAGCTTCAGGGATGAGAAGCAGGCTGCAGCAGGCTGTCACTAAGCAGGACAGGTCAGTGGTGGTTGGGCACAAAGGTAAAACATACATCACATGCTTTAACTTAACCAGACGTTGCCTGTCTGCAAGGGCTCAAAATAATCTGAATTTCAGGCAACTTCATGATACACACCTCTGACCAGACTCAAACAAATGACATCACAAGACAACAAAATCACTTCAATGTGTGTTGTGTGTGTGTGAGTAGCTAGAAAACCAGCATCATTGTCAACAATTCAGTCAATTCTTCGGCAAGAATTCAGCACACAGAAACTGGGCTACACCACCCTGCAACCTTTACTTTTTATCAGCAATTATCTGTATAATGAAGATGGAATTACATTATTTAGGGAATAAATGTTTGTCTAACTTGATTTGATCATTTTGGCCATCATTTATACTTCCCATCAAGGTATGCCTTTGTACCGTGTGACCTGCTTTATGGAAAACCAAACACAAAAACACTGGGGACTAAGATTTTGTTGTAGATCGTTAAACTTTTCGTTGAGCATATTATGGTGGACGGCAAACCTTTGGAAAACAATTTAAACACACGGGTTTTGAAACTTTTTACAATTATCTAGATTAATGTAGACAGGCTTAAAGGGCCAGTACACCCAAATTACACAAAAACCTTTTCTCAGTTGAATCTGCATCACTCAGATACTAAAGATTTTATTTTCACACCTAAAGAAATCATTTATAAGGGGCAAAATTAACAACAATTGACGCTAGGGAATTGATACGGTCAATTACACAGCTCATGCTGAGCTAGACAGCAATTATGAATGACTCAAAGTTAGGAGTTCTTTAAGGATCAGAAATGTACTATGTAGTACTATGCAGCTAGTTACTAAACATTTACTAATTGAATGCTAACTCTAGCATGGTTGAGTTTGTGTCTGTTCAGCATAGACATTACATTCAAAGCTCATAACTACTTTGTGCAAGAAGGTGGAGAAGTGGAAGAAAGAAGAACAGCAGAAAACAAAAAAGAATTGAGGCTAAGAGAAGCATCAGCAGAAAGTGATCGGGAACGCTAACAAGGTGAACTGCATTGTTAGTGGAACATTAATAATAGTATTGTCAGTTTAAATCGGTCTTTTAAGCATTTAGTCAAATCAAAGACTTTTTGTGTCTAAAGTAAAGCATGTGATTGAATTGTTGGCCGTTATCAAATATCTTGAATCATAACTCCTCAGAAATGAATTTACTGTATTAAAACAATTCACTTTTGCCCTGCCTAAGCAAATAGAACCTTATAATTAGTATTATTATTATGATGAGGAAGGTATTTTACGTTTTTCATCCGATATTTATTCATCTATTTTATCAATATATTTCATTACTTGGCTATCTATTTAATTGGAAATGTATTAATCATTCATGTCTTTATTTGGCTTCTCTTAACACACCTGCTCTTCTATAGTTGGGTGCCTGCGGACCACTTGGCGATCAATAGCCACTCTGAATGCAGATAGAACCATATAATCCCACGGTCACAAGTTTCTGAACTTCCATTTCTGATTTGTACCGATAGCTGGCTAACCATCATGCACGTCTGTACATGATCTACATGCAGCTGTTCACAGTTTGATGCGATAGATTTTAGAGATTATAAAACTGATGTGCAACAAGACTTTGGAAAAACTATGGAAACCTCAAACTTAAAAAAAAGAAATCCAATAATGTATGTGTCATATTGAAACTTAATGAAAGACTTTGATGTTCCACATAAACTAACACTTGAGGGGCACAAGATAAATGAGTATTACTTTGTACTTTTATTTAACTGTGGAAATGTGGCTTCAACTCCTCCACCGCCCATAGTCATCATATATGAACAGATTCATATGGAATCGCACTAGTTATGCGTCCTCTTCATTTGGATCATATTTGATATAAGACTGTTACTCGTTGATTTCTGCTGTGCTGAGAACAGGTAGTAATGTTGCCGTCAGTCAAACGAGTGATAACAGTACAACATTTGATACCATTTGCAGGCTTACAAAAACATGCCGTGGATCTGAAACAGCAGAACAGTGTCATAGCCATTAAAAGCTTCTTTTAGAGGCAGTAATATAGCATATGGAGAGTTCACCATTACTCAAGCTACATTTGAGGATTGGGGAAGAGACCAGGACTGTGAAGTTAACATGGCCACCATGCCAACAGCTCTATTGAGAGCTTCAATAATCCATACTTACTGTGTAGGACTGAGACGGGTCTTACCTTGTTACAGTGACGGCCGATGCCCATGAGAAAGTTGTCTGGTTTGATATCTCTGTGGATGAAGTTCTTTGTGTGTACATACTCAATTCTGCTGATCATCTGAAGATGAAAAGAAAGCCACGGTTACATATTTTAAAGTTATGACCACTCTGCATATAACATACTAAAATATAGGTCTTCATTTAAATGAATATGGGCAATTTAAAGTCACCAATACCTAAGACTGAACTGGCGAACCCACAGGAAACCCAGGCAGAGCCCATGCTTACCACTGACTCACAAAGCTAGCAGGTTGGAACCAGGACCTTCTTGCCGAGAGGCGGCACCCCCTGCTGCTTATATTTAACCAAGCTCATTGCTTCAGAACATTGCAGAGAGCCGGATGTGTGCAAGTGTTAGATACCTGGTCTGCCAGCATGAGGACCGTCTTCATGGTGAAGCGGCGAGAACAGAAGTTGAAGAGGTCCTCCAGACTGGGTCCAAGCAGGTCCATGACTAGGACATTGTAGTCCTTCTCTTGGCCATACCACCTGGGGACACAGTAGTCATATCATGAGGGTGGCTCTGTCTCACAGCACATCGTCTGAACCAACTTCTCAGTTTGAAAACAGATCTAACACTTCTCTGCTTAATTATCATAAGGATAATGTAGAGGTATTGTTTCATCAATACACGGATAGACATGCAACTTTATGGTCGTTTAATTCGGATGATAATTGGTGACGGTCACCATTTTATTTTTCAGAAGTCAAAAACCAGGTTCTCTTTCATCCAAATGCCAAGTTGCAGGTTCAGACTCCTGGCTATGCCTACAAACAGCTGTGTAAAGGGTAGGGCTAGGCAACAATTCAATAAGATAATTGTCTTTCAATGAAATCTTATTGTGATTAAATCATATGTAGAGATATCATGATGCAGAAATAGATAATAAGCACATACCGATTCAAATTCCTCAGAAAAGTTTAGCTCTGCTTATGGGAATACCCCAGTGTAGTTAAATCAAACGATCTTCTTAATGGGATTACTCTGTATTAATGCATGTATGTCAGCAAAGTCAGTGTGTAGCTGGAAATACTTTTCCCTCCACAATTTCACTTAAGAACAGTTTTGTTCATTTTGCACGAAAGTTCATATTAATATAATAAAATTAATTATAATTAGTTCTGGGCAACGATTCAAAATTTTCATCGTGATTAATCGCATGATTTTTCTGCGATTAATCTCATTGTTAAGCGCAAAATTCAATTATGAATTCAAAAGTAGTGTATTGCGCACTTAATAACATTTGGTTTGCAAACACTTTAAACACATCAGGTTCTTGTTAGCAGCAGTATTCCCTTTACACAGTAGCAGTTATAATACAGTTATGATTCTGATCATAGATATTCAGCCGGTGTTCACAACTTTATCTTCATGCGTGTAAGAGATGACATTTAAATATACACCTTGAAAACTGAAAAACCTATCTACGTCATGTTTTATGTTTGTTAAATTCTCAGTAGCGATAACAATGATGCTTATTATACATATTACAAACAAAAACACTTTAAAAACTAATATAAATGAATCATTTATTTTTATATTTATATAGCGGCAGCAGAAGGAAGTGACGCCACACAAATACAGCTGTTCACCGCTCGCTGCCCGGTTTTTGTGTTAAAAATGTCCGCTTAATAAAAATTAAAAACCGGCGTTAACATAATTGTCGGCGTTAATAAATGAATGCGTTAACCCGTTCACTTGCCCAGCACTAATTATAAAATAATTTAAAAAAACATTCAAATTAAAACGTGAAAGTAGTCAGTACTTTTAGTCAAATATTTAATTCACACACAAGTATATAAAAAAATGTTTTAACATGAGGTTATTTCACATCGACTATTTTTTGAATTATCGGAAAACAAGCTATAGGATGATTAGGAATGCTAATTTTTATTTTGTTGTTTTTCTGACCCTTGTTAACAGTATCTCAATAGATTGAACTGCATCTCCTATATCCTGACACGTATTGCATCGCCTAATACACAGCCCTATGTCCACCCAGCCTAACTTTTGTTGTCTGGACATTTGCCCTCCATGTTATTTTAATACTCCCTCTTCTCTCACCCTGATGTGCTTGTAACAGGCCTCCTATGACAAGTGGCCTGTATGTTGTGATAATGGTTGATATCAGACTGACCCAAAGACAGTAGTGATGTTCTCGATGTTAGACTGAAACAAGTCAATTGTCCTACAGTCTCAAAAACATCAATCAGTTAATTGCAATATTGACTTCTATTGATTACATCTATATCAGATATTCTGCTACACCCACACCCACACAGTCGGTTAGCTGGCAGCTGTTCTCAAAGCATATACTACAGAGCAGTACCATCAAAGGTAATCAACAAATTCAGCAAATTCTTCACAACATCAAACAAGATGATAAACAAACACTATGCCTTATGTGTGTTAAGCATCCCCAGTGCTCTACAGCTACCCTAATAATAAATCCAACGGTCTTGGTATTTTAAAAGGAACACACGTGGGTGTATTTAACAGATAATCTATATTCTGTCAAATGTCCTAACCCATTCAAGGAGGCTCGGTCAAACCAATTGAAGGGTCAACAAGCGTCATATTGTCGATTCCACATTAGCTAAAGACATTAAGAAAAAAAGTCAAATTTTTCAGATTGGGAGGAGTGTTTTAAGTGGGCACAGTGCACAACACTAAAACAGCATGTGCTTGTTACATTACTTGTACTAGCTTGGTATAAATGGTCCATGACCTTTTGCCAGCGTATGCTATTGCCAAGGAGAGAGAAAAGCTGAAGTGCAGAGTAAGCCTTTCCTTACTCAAAACACGGTGAATACTTTCATCTGAAACAGCCTGGTGATGTATCCACAATGAGGATCTCAGCCATACGCACACACCTAACACGGTTTTAAAAAGGTGCATTACACTATGGAAACAAGTCAATTCTAATTCACCATTGGGCTTATTTCGTTGAACAGAATCAAAACCGTTTTGCCGTTTGTCTCATTCTGCAGGCATTGCATGAATGGAGCATATGGGTGGGGATAATGCTTGGGGGAATGACCCACTGTATCACGGTATCTTTTAACATCCTAGTGGTTTCCCCATATATTATGTTATTTTTTATATAGGTTTATGGTGGCTTATACTACAGGAAGGAGGTCATAGAATAGGGAAAACATGTTTATGTCATCAAGTATATATTGAAGGGTTTATTTACTATAAGTTTGCTTGGCCCCAAGAAATGAAAAAATCTGATTGCATGAAACGGTTGCAGAATGTTAAATCTTCTTGTGAAAACGGCAACATATCTAAAAGCAGGAACTTGAAAATAAAGAATTTAGATATGGCAACTTTTTTTCCAAAACAAAATATTTTAAGATAATTGTATAATGACTATAAACTGACCACAGGTCTGTAAAGTGGGCACCTTTGTGTCAATGTTGTTATAATTGTGGGATAGCAGTCCACGACTGGAATATTTTAGCCTCGGCAAGACATACGTTGAACGCAGTTCTCAACTGCCTGGAGCGGGACCCTTTCCCTGCATAGGTAGGTTGGAGCATTTGTAGTTTCGCCCCACCACTTGCTTTTCTTGTCATATTCAGGCCATGTCTGACCATTTAGCTTCGCCGTTTTCACACTCGCTAACGTTACAGGCGGCCTCCAATCCGACGCACTCGGGGTATTTTGTGCCGAGGTGATGGAAGTGGTTAGTCTTAGCTGGAAACGGTGGCTACAACAGACACAGCTCCTCTCTAGGACACATGTTATTTTAGTGCATCTCCGGTGTTCACATCCAGTTGAAAGTTAATCATCGTAACTTAAGGTTAAATAACTGATGATACGATATAAAAAAACAAACACTGATACCATTAAGTCTTGCATTCAAAATGTGAATTATAAAAATATAATTAGGACTGGCCAGCCTTGTGTGTTTTTTAGACCACTTCTTAATTGTACTTACTTTCAATCAAGTTATGTCAAATGCAGGCTATTATATGGCTGTTTAAACATGTCAGGTAGGTGTTCTGTATGGCCAGAAGTTTCTTAATATTAGCGGGAATATCTGCCATAAAAAAAAAAAACCTGCTCCCACACATGCGTGTCTTTTAGGGCCGTCTGTGTCTCAAGTTGGAGAATAAAGACGCCACCCTATGGGTCACTATTGTATTCCTTCAATGCAGCACAAAACAGTTCCTCTTTGTTTCTGACGTTACACAATTTAACGACTGGATGAAACAGTTAACTAAGCATTACTACAAGACATTCTGTAACAGACTGTTGCAAATTCCAGTTGCATTTTTTAATCAATTAATTTCTTACATTAGCCCTCGATTATGTTCTTGCCGCCATGTAATGGGTTAGAAAACGATTGGCCAAACTTGCATGCCAACTGCTGGCCTCCAATAATGAAGACGTAATCGGCAAGTATGTTAATTCAGATTATCCAGCAAGGCCTTTTGTTGGTCAGTCAGAAACATGCAAGTAACAGAATAGCATGTCCTTTGCAGTGCCATTTCATGGAGGTACAATGTTTCAGTGGCATATGCTGTTTTGTGTTTGCTGCTGCTATGCTACGGTTCTTGTACTGGAATGTACAGCACACCACCTATATGGCACATATGTGATTCTTACACACTAATACTGACTCAACTTCAAATCTTTAGTTTTTTTAAATTCTACAGGTCAATTGCACCAAAAATATTTTACATTTTATTTTTCTCACAAAAAAAACCTAAACACTATTAGAATCCATAGTAAAGAGAAGAAGTGGTGACAGGAAGAAAAGCTGTTCTTGTTTAAAGTAGCCTCCTTAACTATATTATTATGATCAATTGTGGGTAAAAATTTATTGCAACAAATACAAGAAAGGACGTTGTTTCAGTTGGTATGAAAAAACAGGGCGAGAATGAGGAAACACTGAAACTATGATAGGCGGTGACTGCATAAAAGGTGAGCCAGGTTGTACTATGAGTAGAGGAGTGGAAGCTGGACCAGCAGGTTGGACAAGCTTAAACAAGACTTTGCTGCAACAAAAGTCAGCATTACCGGTGCAAAGATTCAATCAAGTTCCTGCTACAGTAAAGGTGGAAAAGCTTTGCTTCAGAACCGACAGGACCCGTCACTATTAAGACCTCCAATTCATGATACCAATGCTTTTACAACCCGTGATCAGAACTCCTGGTGCCTACCAAAAAAGCTGCCGTCATTAGGACTCTATAATGACCATGACTTGCACACAAAAATGCACAATTGGCATCCAACCCATGTGTGCTTGTATCTATGGCAATGGTTACCTTACAAAGCACTTCTAGATTGTAAAGAAGGTGTGTGTGTGTTCAAAGTTCAGGTTTCAACAGAGTTACCATGCCTTAATGGCTCCCCGGTCATTGTCTCATTTCAGCCATGTGCCAGCTGTACTGTATACTGTATAAGGCTGTGCATGTTAGCGCTGTTAGCCAGATATAGAACAGGGAAAGGAAAATCAACACTAGTTAAATGCTGATATTTTCTGTCCGGTACACAGGCAGATACTTTGTCCTAAAAAGTAGCCATGCTTAATGAGGTTATTTTCTAACAAGAGAACAGTATCAGTATCTTCTCCAACTCAAAATCAACCTGAGCCATTCCCAGTTCTGTAGATGATTATAGGCAGTAACAGCCATGTCAAATATAAAAATATATATATATATATATAAATAAATAAATATATATATATATATATATAAATAAATAAATAAATATATATATATATATAAATAAATAAATATATATATATATATAAATAAATAAATATATATATAT
>NW_027466461.1:1532500-1610000 GCF_050575085.1 Anarhichas minor | reverse complement strand
AAATGTGCACGCTTTACTCCACCTTCAACACTGTCTTAGTATTCAACAACAAAAATCTTCCGTAATTCAAACGCTATCAAAATTAAGTCGGAAGCAGTGAAACAGTAATGTTTATAGGAGCCGTGTATTGTAAATGTGGTGATTAAAACACAAAAGGCACAATAGTATATCAATTCAAAAGTATTTTCCATTGGCAACTACAGTTTGTCACAGGTAAGGTGTTCAAACCCATCAGCTGTTCAAACCCATCAGCTGTAACACAGCAGGTACTTTCTCCTGATTCCTACAGCAGTCAATTAAGAGAGATTTACTGTTCTCTACTGTTGCAGAATATTTTTACACAACACCAATTGTAAAAGTTGTGTTTTGATTGGGGGTTTACTTTAAGTACACAGGGGAGACTGCAAAGCCTATGGTAGAGTTTCTATATTTCAAACTAATTATGTTCAAAATAGAACAGATAAGGGTTGGGATACTTTAGTTGACACAAAAGCATTAACATTTCCTCATCAACACAAGAAGAGCAATGGGAACCAACATGACCCATTTCGCTTTTTAAAAGTATGCACCAATATTAATGATATATGTCCAATGGACTTTCCCTTAAGTTGTGCTAAAGATAGAAAAGGGTACAAATAGATATATGCAACAGATTCTCCAGAATCTGCCAAATGAGTATGTGAGGTGACCAATCACACTCAAACTGAGCCATAGTACTGAATAAAGCTGAGCAAACCTGCTCCATTGTTTGAATGATAGCACGCTTCTCCTGTCACCTGAACACAAAACCGTAACGAATGCCATATTCAGTTTCACTTTAACTTTGTGGCAGAAAACATTAAAAACATGGAGTAAAAAGGACTGAGTTTATTTCATTGGGACTGGTTAACTGAATAAAAAGAACAGTATCAATATCATTCAGAGGTAAACAGTGTCACTTAAGCGCTTGATATATCTCACTCAAACTAAACATTAGTATACCAAACAACCCCAGAATAAATAATTTATTTTCTTTGTTTCATCCTGGAGAAATGACTTCTCTTAACATGTGAAACAATAGTATACTATTTATGTTGAGGTGTGCACAGCACCATATTCATGTATTCGCTGTACTTCCACTTTTGTACATGCAGTGGCCAGAATTAATCTCCCCCTCAATAGCCGCACACACACAAACTTCTCCTTTAATCCAATATACTAACAAATAAATAGCTCAGGCTCCTACTGTCAGCAACTGCTCAGCAGTAACGAGTCAAATTCACATGCCCATTCATCATATGAACATGAAAGTGAAACAGCCATGTGAGCATTACTGCATAGTGTATACTTTACAGTTGTAGTAACGGTGTGAACTATGGGACACAGCGTGTGTCTCTAAAACGTCACCACATGCTCTGTTCAGCTAACGTTACATCCCAATGTCAACAGCTAATTCAACACAACTAAACATAGCGAGTGACCCGTTACAGGGAGCGACGTTTAGGGCTGAAATCACGCGGTGAAAACACACTTCTACCGGGGCTCTTAGGTTGTTGTTTTCGCTTCTGTGCTCCGCCGCCATTTTCTAACAGAGTAAGGGAAGACATGTTGGGAGCTAACACAACAAAAGAGGAGCGGCCATTTCCAACCACACAGTTGGTTTTCCTCAACACTAACCACCGTTATTCATGATAAAAGGGCACGGGTGGGCTCTAAACACGACTGATACAAAGCACCGTGTGCAATGTACAGCCGACGGGCTTTTTAAGCGACCACGGAAAACATCGTTCCTAGAACAGACTAAGTAACGTTAGGCAGATTAGCAGGCCTAATGCCGACCAGCCTCTCTGACGTTATCGTCAGTTGTCCTTTTTCACCGTACACTTTGCCACAATAATGTAGCCAAACGAAGACATATTTATTGTCCGTGACGAAAGTCAGTAAGCTGTAAGGTAATGACTGTTCCCCTTACCTGATGTGTGGAATCCCGACACCACCTTGGAGGATTTTGTACAGCTTGCTTTCGTATAACAGCTGTGGATGTCTGGCTTTCTGCGATTCCAACTTTACAGCTACCTCCTGAAAATGACACAAAAGATAACATTCATATTTCATACTCTGCATTAGTTACAGCAAAGACAAACGCTTTACAATGAATAAAGCCAATTCATTATCGTGAAGCATCTTTTACTGAATACATTTTACAGTTCAATAACTACAAGTTACCGGCTAACTTGCAAAGCTATGTGTCAAGTTGACTAATACGTTTGACTCAGTCACGGTTGTGTTCACAAGGAAAACTCACAACCGATTTACCGACAATACCGATGTTGTTAGACGTTGAAGCAGTGAATTACCTCTCCATTTGTGATGTTGATGGCCAGATATATGTCACCGAAAGATCCTGATCCAATTTTTCTGACCAGCTTGTATTTTCCACCGACTATGAATTCGGCCTTGGAGCCACTGCTGCTCGCCATAATATCCACCAAATGACGATCTCCACCCGATTACCTTTAGAAAACTCTGTGGCCGTGTAGCCGATTGTCAGCAGAACATACAGAATCCTGTGTGTGCGATAGTCGTTGATGAGGGAAAGTATGGACTAGCTGTAAACGTTACTCCAAAGATCTTTTTCGACTATTAACGTACCAAGCAAGTTGGGAAGTGGATTTCTCCCGAATTTGTTCGCTTTATTCATAGGCTACCGGCTACAACGGACCTTCGTTCGAATAAAACCTCCTCCGAGAAACACTGAATGCCGTGTCAGTATCGAAGTATATACATCCAAACTAAACCCCAAAAAGCTTACGGCCTTCAACAACCACCCAGCTAGCTCGTAGTAGCAGCTAGTGAAAACTAACGTTGGCTAGCGTTAGCATCAAGCTAACGCTGTAGCAAGGACCGCCGCGGAAAAATGTCCGGACCTCCTCCGTGCTGAGTAGCAAAAAAACAGCCCTTCTAATTACACGTCCGATGGCAATGTTGCTTTTTTTATCGTTTCAGTCCTTTAAGGGCGTTTTCAGCAAACTTCAAGGGTCGCAACCGTCTGTAGAAAGCGCAACCCACTCACTCCGCCATCTTGTCTTCTCTACCCTTTCTCTCAGCTGGTTTCCGTTGGAGGCGATTAGCTAAGGTTAGATATCTCATGACCCCTTTAGGTGCGATGGGAAATATTACATCGAGATTCACGACATAGGCGTGTATATGGCTGTATGTGAGCGCCTCAAAGTGATATTTAGTTGTGACCGATAAAGGGAAGCTATTGTCTATGATACCCCTTAGTCAACAACTGAAAAGTTAAAAAGAGATTTGTTATGTAACCATTTTATTGTCAATACAATGTTAATGTATGCTAAATAATCAATTGTGTGTATTTTGCCTTTACTTTTTGTGTGTACTTTTGTGCCCAGTGTTTTTTTTGCCTGATGTTGTATTGTCAAATTCAAACGAAGCGACCATGAAAGCAGCTGGAGACCCTCTAATTATGTACGTGTCAATTTTGTATGTCAAGTCCGACCCCAGCGCCCTTGAATGCACCCACAGGTGGTATTTACGACTGACGTTAGAAGCGTCGTCATGTCTCAGCACAATCAGTACATTTTCAACCTTTTTCAGCCACATTGTGCTGAATTTTCTTACACTTGTATAGTTTTCTCCTTTCTTACGCGTTGTCTCATTTTCTCTTTAAAGTGAACCCATCAGAATATACATCTCAACATCCGCTGCTTTGTTTTATTCACACAATCACAGCATGACCCGATCATTTGCCCAGTTAAAGATATCGGGAATTGTTTTAACAATTAGCCTACTACCATTTGTGTAAACGACTAGTTTCAGCAAACCAGTAGCAAAACGGTTGCAAAGCCACAGTCACTGTCAGTGTAAATACAACCTTAATGGTGACACTAGCCTCCACTGAATTAAGCTTGTACAAAAATCACGCGGTTTTGTCTAGTTTGACTTGTTAACGAACTGCTCTTATATGTAACACAACAAAAGCTAGTATAGATTATTTCATCATTTCCAAATCGTTTATCTTCTTCCCATTCTGACGGCGTTGCTTGAACGCAGCATAAGGGTGGGGACCATGTCGGTGTGGGCATGCTGCTTCAGGTACAGGTGAGACAATCAAATGCGGTAAGTCCTGTTTGAGCGTTAGATCCCGAGTTTGAAGGTTTATCAGACACCAACACACAGTTCCAACACACGCTTCTTACCCCAGAAAAAACCCATATATAATATACAGTAGTCACAGGAAGGATAACATTGTGTTGATAAAATCAATTGTGGGTTATTCACTAAAACATGTTTTCCAACAAATATTAGAAAGGAAGTTGTTTCAATAAAAGGTTACATAACTACTGCTGGAACAGTGCACATATTTTGCTGTTTTGTTGCAGGGCTTTTTTTGGTTGGTTTTGTTTAATTTTTGGGAAGTATATTTTACCAAATAAGGGTATGGTCACTTAAATGAACATTATCTGGATTTCGTTCTAGGAGGCTTCCATGTGTTCACGCCAGTAAGATGATGTCACTGATGTTCACTTCTAAAAAATGACATTACCCTGTCACACTACCAAGTGTTCTCATACAGACTAGGACTTCTCTCCAGTGTCAACCCCTCTGTACTGCACAGCTCAGTGTTACCCAGTCCACTGGCACCACCTACTGTTGGTCCTCTTTCCACCACACACTGCATGTAACGGGGAGGGGAAATAAACTAGTCATTCAGAAATGTCATAGTGTTATACGTTTAATTCAGTTCAATTCAATACAACTTTCCAGCCCTGAAAGTGCATTGATAAGCACCCTGATTAAGAAATACACAATAAATAAGGGTTGAAAAAACATTGTTAATCACAAACAGATATAAATATCCAAAGAAAACACAAAGCAATGAGGCCATATAAGGGATAGTATATTGTTCAGTACATTACAATGTCGTATAATAAAGTATAATACAACAGACAGTGTATTGGACAATAATACAGTAACGTCAGGGATAAAAAGATCGTTAGAATATTTGATCATCAAATTCTGAAAAATGTTAAAGAAAATAGACATTGGGCCTCAACCACCAACCGTTCTTAAATAGAAATGTCTTAAATAGGCAGTTTTCATTCACTGATGTTTTCTTCTTTAGGATCTGTTGCTAGGTAACAGCAGAATGTACACACACTCAAGAGCTCACCTACACACATGTGAGTGCTGACATGTTTGTGCAAAGTAATTGGATATTGTGTTTTTCTCAGTTCTATAGTTTTAGAACACAGGATTAAAATGACAATAATCATCAATACCATTGCAATAGTTTTATATTTCTTTAAATATTGTTTGAGAATTATGTTTTATTATTTTACAGAGCAACATGGTCTTTTAAAAGGAATAAAGGTTACACGAACACTACATTCAGTACTATATCCACTACTGAAGTGATCTCTGTAGTCAGGTTGTGCATTCACGTGTAGAACCTGCTAATAGGTCACTTTCACTACAAGGTTTACAAAAAGTGAAACCTCAGCTTTGTTTGTGTTTACAACATTATTTTAGATTAGTAAAACTATACATTCTTATCCTATTCCACTAAATTCATGTTGTCTCTCAAACAACATCTGAATACAGCGAGGAAGCAGATGATGCTGTGCTTTAAATGATCTGAGCGGCTTTAAGATCAACTAGATTACAACATTTCAAAGCATGTGAATTAATAAATGGTGTATTTTTAGGAGCCATTGGTTATGTCTGTGTATTTATGTCTGTTTATATTGGGAACCTCACCCAAAAATGAAAGAGTGATTGAAGCGATTAAGAAACATGATCTTCTCCGCACCCAGCCGAGTGCTGCTGGAGTTAGTCCCTATAGTCTTGGTTGTTCATAATAACCTGATCAGTTAACTATTGATTGAAGACATTTTTGTTTTTACATTATTAATGTGTGCTTTCCAACATCATTTATGATCAATTATCTTGCCCAGAAATTTAATTTCATACAATTATTCTATTCCAACATCATTTATCATAATTTTTACTTCAAATATTATAAATCTTGGTGCGATGCTTCGCGCTCTTTAGACTTTTGTTGGGGCATTCTTGATTTGATTCTCTCTTTGATTTCCGTGTGTGCACACGGCCCTAAAGTGCCATGCCCTTTTAAGGGGATTGGCTGGGCGTTTCCCTGCTGATTAGGATCAGCTGACACGTACGAGGACACTGGGATTCATCGTGTAGAGCAGGAACAACAAGTTCTGTGCTTTAAGAACACGTCATGTATCTGACGTAGACTTTGATCGGAAAACTTTCTCAAGAACAAATTTAAGAAAATAACTTGTGTACAATGTATTTAGATAGAAGTGAAAAGGTTAGTGAAAATGTATATATTTTAAAATTATAAACATTAATAATATTTACAGAGTATATATTATCTGTATACTGTATAATATAATCTATTATAATACAGTATAATATATATTATAGTACAGTATAATACAGTATATTGTAGTAAATTATATCATATTTTACAGTATAATATAGCATATATAACACAGTATAAAATAGTATATCCCAGTACCAGTGGTGTATAGTAACGAAGTAGAAATACTTCGTCACTGTACTTAAGTCGTTTTTTGGATATCTGTACTTTACTTTACTATTTATATTTCTGATGACTTTTACTTTTACTTCACTACATTTTGCAAAGAAAACTGATACTTTTACTCCGATACATTTCCCCTGAAACCTTCGTTACTCGCTACAAAATCAAATCTATCTTTAGAAACAAAATGAATCATGAGACCAACGTCGGGGACTGTGGTGGAACACAGACTGCAACAAGCAGGTTTGGTGAATCAGTGGTGCTAGCTTGCAAGTTAAATCATTGGTTAATCACGTTAATGCGCAATTGCAAACAAGTGCTCTCAAAGCCGCGGTGTTTTGATTCCCAGTGATGCCCAGGATGCTACATGCTATAGCTAGCGAGACTACATGAACAGAATTCCACTCTACGACTGATTTCATGATGGAAGCAGAAATGGAAGCACCGGCTACTCCCGCAACAAACGACGGTGGTGACGAAGACCAACACCCGTGGATCGCTAGCGAGTTAGTGAGCTGAGGAAGTGTTGACAGTTGTGCAGCACTAGTTGGCTAACGTTAGCTAACTTAACGTTAGCTAGCCACCACACCATAGGATTGACAGGAGCCGCGAGAGCGCAGCATTAGTGTTAGCATTAGGGTTAGCATTAGGGTTATCATTAGGGTTAGCATTAGGGTTAGCATTAGTGTTAGCATTAGGGAAATCCTTCCCAGCTGTGCGCAAGCTGTCTGTGAAGCTGAACACACCTCTACCTGCCTCAGCGGCCTGTGAAAGGCTGTTTAGCATCGCAGGACTAGTCTTCAGCCCAAGAAGAGCGAGACTGAATTCTCGCAATTTTGAAAACCAACTTCTTTTGAAGATGAACAGGACATTTTTCAGGTTCAGGTAATGACTGTGTTGTTACTTTCGGTGCTGCTTTAGTATTGATCATGTTTTGATATTTGAGTCATTTTGTGGATGATCAGATGGAGTTATGATGGTAGCAGTCGCCCAATTGCAGATTCAGCTTGAGACAAACCTTTGCCTATTGTGTTCAAATCAGGCCCATAGGAGTTTACAAGGCAGGCGTCCTTTCTCAAAACACTGACCTGATGCATCAAGTGGATATTTTTTGCTGAACACAATATTATGCATTTGCCCTCTACATCCTCTAGTCGTAATGAGCATACTTATAAACGCACTGTTACAAGTCCTTCATAGTGTCATATTGCTTTTCGGAGAATTATGATGATAAGTTCATAGTAGATGCAAAAGTATACTTATGTACAATATATTATGTTGAACATTGTTGCTCCTGGATGGATCACAGCCAAACCAATTATTTTCAACACAGCTCCATGTCCTTGGTCATGGTGCCACAGCACTTAAAAGAATAAACTTCATAATTCTGACCCTTTGCTTTTTTACTTTTACTTTCAATACTTAAGTACATTTAATATCAGAAAATTACTTTTGATACTTAAGTACAATAAATATCAGATACTTTAAGACTTTTACTCAAGTAGTATTCTAATAGGTGACTTTTTACTTTTACTGGAGTAGTTTTCCAGTAAGGTATCTTTACTTTTACTCAAGTATGGCTTTTGAGTACTTTATACACCACTGGCCAGTACCGTATAAATGGACTTGCATCTGTTTTTTTCTAGTCTTCCGGCCACTCAAAGTGCTTTGCATCATGTCATCATTCACCCATTCACACTCATTCATACACTGATGGCCGGGGCTACCATGCACCATCGGGACTGAAATATTTCAATTCACACCCATTCATACACTGATGGCACAGCCTGCGGGACAGTTTGGGGTTCTGAGTCTTGCTCAAGGACCCTTCAACATGGTACCATATAAGACATGGACTGGAGGAGATCGCCGATCTTCTGATTGGAAGACGACCCGCTCTCCCTCTGAGTCACACTATGATATAATATAATACAGTACATGATAATATAGTATTTTACAGTACAGTATATTCTGGTTTATAACAGTACAGCATAATATAGTTGATTATAGTACATTTTAATATAGTACAGTATAGTATAGTTTATTACAGTATAATATAGTATAGTATATTATAGTACAGTATAATATAATATGTTACAGTACAGTATAGTATAATACAGTACGGTATAACATTGTTATACAGTACAGTATAGTATGATACAGTACAGTATAACATAGTTATACAGTATAGTATAGTATGATACAGTACGGTATAACATAGTTATACAGTATAGTATGATACAGTACGGTATAACATAGTTATACAGTACAGTATAGTATGATACAGTACAGTATAACATAGTTATACAGTATAGTATGATACAGTACGGTATAACATAGTTATACAGTACAGTATAGTATGATACAGTACAGTATAACATAGTTATACAGTATAGTATAGTATGATACAGTACGGTATAACATAGTTATACAGTACAGTATAGTATGATACAGTACAGTATAACATAGTTATACAGTATAGTATAGTATGATACAGTACGGTATAACATAGTTATACAGTACAGTATAGTATGATACAGTACAGTATAACATAGTTATACAGTATAGTATAGTATGATACAGTACGCTATGATAACATTTTTAAAGTCCAGTATATTGTATATTAAGTACAGTGTGATATAGTATGTTACATTACATTATGATATCGTATTTTACAGTACAGTATAATATAGTGCATTGCAGTACAGTGTATTTAAGTATGGTATAATATAGTATATTATAGTACAGTATGTAGTATATTTAAATATAGTATAGTGCAGTATAGTATTGTATATCATGGTATAGAAGCCTAAAGTACGATATTACACTGTACTGTAACATACTATATTACAGTACAGTGTAATATAGGATATTTTGTGCAGTGTAATATAGTATGTTACAGTACAATTGAATGTAGTATATTATTGTACAGTGTTGTATAGCATATTATGGAACATAGTAGTGCATTACACATAGTATATCATAATAGCCTATAGTTACTACAGTATCCTGAAACAACATCTCAGTACATACATGGAAATACATTCTTATAGAATATATACAGTACATCATTTGTTTGTACCTTTACACTGTTAATACTGTATTCAGTATTTAAACTAATCTAAAGTCTAGTTACTAACTTTCTCCTGAGCTTTCAACTGCATCTCACTATATACTATATACTATATACTGGCAAAATCATTAGTCAAACTGCAGTTTATTTATCTCAAACTATTTCCAAAGTCACCGATGAACTTTAGCCTGCTTCTGTAACTGGATGTTTGTTATTGCTTTGGCCGAATGGCATTATTTCGAGAGACAAATGATCAGGTTTGTGTCACCTGGCCTTTACAATGCAGCCAATCAGAGCACAGCTACAGCCAGCTCAACAGGTTGTGCTTGAAAAGCAAACATACTGTGTGAAACACACACCTGCTGCCCTCAGAGACACGTCCACAACCTGAAGTCATGAAGCTGACCGTGCTGTTCTCTTCTGTTCTGCTGCTCTCTGTCTCTGGTGAGTTCATTCACAGCATAAACTCATCATCTCTACGACTCCTTTACTTTCACAATTGTTTTGCCCTTTAAACCAGAAACAACTGAAAGAGTAGCAATTTTCCACTCGTTCTTGGAGTAATTCTCGTAAGACGTAGTGCACAGAATAAAGCAGAATATTGTTGTCTAGAAAAATCTGGAAAAAAAACATATTGAAAAAGGATTGAATAATATCACCACACTTTTTTAAGAAGATAAGATTTTAGGACTCATTAAGGGACAAAGTAATTTGTGGAGATGAGTTTTTTGTCAGTGTATTGTTCAGAGACTGTCATCTTTATATGTAAAACAAATAATCTGAACATTCAAATAATACGGATATTGGGCATTTTCATCATCTAAAAGTGGTATTTCCAATCACACTGATTACATAACTAACGTATGTGAGCCAAAGGTTTTTATTTGATTAAAACAGAACTAAAAAGAAAGATAAGTGTGTTTTGGACTGGTGGCGTGACAACACTTTAGCAGTGGTGGATCATGTTGTTCTCCCTCTCTATGTTCAGATATTAACTTCCATGGCTAATATGAACTAACTTAAGCAGCCATGCTTATTTACCGATGATGCTACAGGCCAAGACCTCACCACATACAGTCGAAAGTCAGGTTTTAAGAAAAACCGAGGAGCACAATCTGACTTGATCTTCATTGACAGTGGAGATGATGACAGTAACAATCAACTGGAACCCTCTTACCAAATGGCACACATAAAACTGGGCCTCGTTCACCGAAGTTTGTTCTTAAATTATGGAGAAAGGTCCTAAGAAAAGTCTACGTCACACTCATAATGTGTTCTTAAATAGCAGAATAGTTTGTACCTGTGTTCTTAACATGATGAATCCCAGTGCCGTGTGCCTTTAATTGATCCTAATCAGCAGGTAAGCACCCGGCCAATCCCCGTAAGAAGGCATGGCACTGTAGGGCCGTGTGCACAGAAATTGAAAATAGAGAAATAAGTCACGAAGACCCAAACAAAAGTCTACAGAGGGTGAAGCACCGGACCAAAGTTTACAATATTTGGTAATCTGCAAATCAATACTCAAGTAAAAATTATGATAAATAATGTCAAAGTAGAAAGAGTGTATAAAAAGACATTTCTGATAATTGATCCTAAATCATGACATCACATATAATGTAAAAACAAACTTGGATCTTGAATATACCTCCTGTAATATTCTCTCATTGTTCCATTTATTACTTACTGTGTGGAGATTTGAGGAAACATACAAAACCAACACTAATCACATTTTCATGCGTACAGACGAGAGCGATGGGATTTGTAAATTGATCACTTTGTAATCTAGTTGATCTTGAAACTGCACGATAATGTAGAGACACAACATCATCTGTTTGATATTAGTGAGAGCAGCTATGAATTTAGTGGAATAGTTATGTTTAACATGAGGAATTAAGAACATGTAGTTCACTTTGCTAATTAAAAAACTAAAATAAGGTGGTAAACACATTATTATTTTGTAACGGTTCTGGGGCAGAGCAGGGACTTAAGAGCAGAGATAACAGGAGACAAGGTGAGGTAGCAGGCAAGGTCTTTTACTAGGCACCAAGCAGTCATACACAGGAAGTCAGTTAGACACAATAATGTCAGGGTGCCGGGTTTGGACCAGAGCTTCAGTAAAGAGGTGAACTGACAGAAGTCAACACTATCAATACCAGACTTTTCATTAGAAATGGAGTTCTTTATCATGCTGTAGCTTGAACGTCAGTCCTGAGACACTTTCTTTTCTCAGAAAATGTAGCATGTTCAGTTTCAACATTCTACAAACAACAGAAGCAAAACACAAAGAGCAGCAAAAGAAAACAAGACGAAGGATTGTGAGACTTTGCTGGGTGACATTCCTCTGGAGAAAAAGCTGGTGACATTGTTAGATTCTCACAGAATGGATTTGTTTTGTTTGAGGCGTGATGCAGAGAGAGATAGTGTGAACAGTATGTACGTGTGCATATTGGGAATAAGAGCATTTGTCCAAACTGAGGACATTTTGTCCAGTCTTCATTTCTTCAAAGGGCTCTTTGAGGGTTCGGACTTGGTTTTAAGGATCAGGTTACAATCCATCCTTCGCTAAATCCAGAGTCCGACAACTATCCCATTCTGCTCCATAGACTCCCGCAATGATTTCAC
The DNA here is from genome assembly GCF_050575085.1 of Anarhichas minor. Lineage (NCBI taxonomy): Eukaryota > Metazoa > Chordata > Actinopteri > Perciformes > Anarhichadidae > Anarhichas > Anarhichas minor. Next base: position 1,597,731 of record NW_027466461.1, on the reverse strand, counting down.
ATTTCCTTCATTTCCAGGCTGGTTTAGTGGATTTTGAGGTGGTCATGGTTGAAGGTTATGTAATAGTGATACTCGTTACCCGTAGCGGTTGGAGGGAGTTATATTAACGTTTGTAAAATGTTACATATCTATCTAAAAACCAATAATTAGCATTAGCACTTTTATGCTATGTTATCTACTGAAGGTATACTTCAATTTCAATTTCAATTTATTTTGTAGAGCCCAAAATCACAAATTTGCCTCAGAGGTCTTTACGATCTGTTCACATACGACATCCTCTGTCCCAGGACGCTCACATCGGAACAGGAAAAACTCCCCCAAAAAAGCCTTTAACAGGGAGAAAAGAGGAAGAGACCTGTGGGAGAGCAACAGAGGAGGATCCTCTAGGATAGATAGAAGTGTGATAGATGTCATGTGAACAACATAACAGAGTTACAACACGTTCATACTGAGTGTATACACATGCTGCCTTTGCTTTTTATGATCTCTTATGATATGAACAGTGAATAAAGACCTACCCAGCATTCCAAGAACAGTGGTGTTCCTTTAATTCTGTGATCTGTAGCTTTAGCTTCTATCTTTTAAATCTTTTTAACCTGTTTTCTCTGCTGAATCACTTTGACATCCTATATCCTTCAAACACATATTGTTGTAGACCTTTCTCTCTGCTCCTCTTTGGAATCGCTTTTTTGTTTCTCCCAAAATTAGATCATATTTATTGCAGTGCAGTTAGTGATAGTGTGGGCGCCATGGAAACGGAGCTCTGACAACTTGATGGAGTCGCAGCAGGGGGCGGGGCTTAGTGAAGGGTTAATTAGGTTTAGGTTAAGTTTAGGTTTAGGTGTTATGTCATTGAGGGTTCTCACAAGTATATAATTTAATGTGTGTGTGTGTGTGTGTGTGTGTGTGTGTGTGTGTGTGTGTGTGTGTGTGTGTGTGTGTGTGTGTGTGTGTGTGTGTGTGTGTGTGTGTGTGTGTGTGTGTGCAGTCCTATCCCTGGAGGATGACGCCCCTGTGACAACGACATTTGGATCACCAAAACAAACCGCCCAGACTGGACCCACACAGGTGAGACTGCTGGGGGTGTTGATCTAATTCTGTATTTGTTTATTGACTGATAGTTTACAGTACAGATGCATCGATACCAATGCTGATATCTTAACGGCTTTTCAACATGTCTATGGCTAACGGTGCTTACAGCTCTAGCAGTGCAAACTTTGGCAATGCTGACAGAGCTAACCGTTCTAACCTGACGGGGACCTGGAGGGTGGATGCTATGCTTCTGTATGCAGAGCAGCGGCTGTGAATTAATCAGTGGTGCACGCTCACATGCACTAACATGCACCAACATGCACTAAAAGCACGCCTTGGCCGGTCCGCCTATGTCACCAAAATACAGAGAAACTGATAACACACAGAGGGAGAGACTTATTCTCTGCTCAGGTAGACATTACTCCTCTATATCTTTACATTGATAGTAGTTGTTTGCTGCTATATTAATGTTTAGAATGTTAAATAAATGGTGCTTAAAACACTGGTATCAGTTCGGTACTCGATATCAGATCGGTACTCGATATCAGATCGGTACTCGGTATCAGTTCGGTACTCGGTATCAGTTCGGTACTCGGTATCAGATCGGTACTCTGTATCAGATCTGTACTCGGTATCAGTTCGGTACTCGGTATCAGATCGGTACTCGGTATCAGATCTGTACTCGGTATCAGTTCGGTACTCGGTATCAGATCTGTACTCGGTATCAGTTCGGTACTCGGTATCAGATCGGTACTCGGTATCAGTTCGGTACTCGGTATCAGATCGGTACTCGGTATCAGATCTGTACTCGGTATCAGTTCGGTACTCGGTATCAGATCGGTACTCGGTATCAGTTCGGTACTCGGTATCAGATCGGTACTCGGTACCAGTTCGGTACTCGGTATCAGATCGGTACTCGGTATCAGATCTGTACTCGGTATCAGTTCGGTACTCGGTATCAGATCGGTACTCGGTATCAGTTCGGTACTCGGTATCAGATCGGTACTCGGTATCAGTTCGGTACTCGGTATCAGATCGGTACTCGGTATCAGATCGGTACTCGGTATCAGTTCGGTACTCGGTATCAGAGCGGTACTCGGTATCAGATCGGTACTCGGTATCAGTTCGGTACTCTGTATCAGATCGGTACTCGGTATCAGATCGGTACTCGGTATCAGATCGGTACGCGGTATCAGATCGGTACTCGGTATCAGATCGATACCGAAAACCCATGTATCGCTATCTATATCAAGACTGAAAAAGTTGGATCAGAGGATCCTTCGTTTACAGAAAAAAAGATTTTAAAAAGATTAGATTTTCTGAGTTACTGCTGTTGCTGCTGCAGAATTTAACAATGCTGAAGGGTATTTACTGAAGCCATAACCAGAACTGTGGCATTGGCCTGCATTGCTTTTAGCTAGGTCTACCTAATAAACTGGCAAGTGATCAATAGCCAAAGAGACCTCGATCTCTCAATTATAATGTCTGAATAAATAGACCAACTAGCTATTACAAGCTGGCTGGACTCCTGGAGTACTCTGTTTATGGCTCGCTCCACTCACAGATCATTTTGAACACATCACTCCCCTTTCTGAAGTCTCTGCACTGGCTTCCATTTAGTTTAAGATTGATGTTCTCATCTCTAAGGGCCCTTTTACAAGTACAAACCAAGGTCCAAACCAAGAGTCACATTTTTGTTACATTTGATGGTTTCACATGGCGGTGTGCCGGGTGATGCACACTGTCCTCTTCATTGTAATGAAGTAGATCCATTACAAGCAGTGGGCCTGATGCCCGGGAAGCCTCATGTGTGACGACAGAGGTAGAGACACATGTCTGCTCTCACCACACACACACACTTGGCTTATGACTGAGATATTCCTTAAAGGAGCTGTGCTACTCTTATAACATGACTGGCCTCCCGGTGTCTTCTGTTTGGTTCTGTTTGTTTTGGCCTGGGGGAGGCTTCACTTTCCCTGTCATTTTGTTTTTGATCAAACTGAAAGGTCAGAATGTCCGGACCAAACTAGGTAGGTGTGAAACGGCCCTACATGTACTTATGGACTCCACAGAGAATCGGCCACTCTCCGTACAAAAAACAAAGGCAAAGACATAGAGTGAAACCGCTTTCTGTAGTTCTGGATCTATACTGTAGAATCTCTTGTCACATCATCATTAAATGCCTGTTAATCACTGACAGGAAGTGCAGTTATTTTTCAGAATATGATTCAATTATTGTTGAGTACAATCTAAGTTTATATTGCCTAAATGTTATTAATCAATAATCCTGTAACTACCTGTGTTTGTGTCCAGTCTGACTGTGACAAGTATGGGGACTTCTGCACCAAGCAGTTTGATCCACTATGTGGCAGTGATGGAAAAACCTACAGCACCGAATGTGTTCTCTGCCAGTACAACAGGCATGTAACATGTACCCACACACACACAAACACACACACCTAATGAAGAAATTAGGGCTTTTCAAGTGTTAGTATTGGGAAGTTGATTTACCTTAGAAAATATATCAGCTGATTTACAGACATCTCTTTCACAAAATAAGTCTATGGGGAAAAAAACGTTTTGGGGCTGAATGACATCACATATTCCACCATGTAAAATTGTCTTCCAACCACTGGACTGGTCCTGCATCCATTTCTTTATATATCCATGGTCTAACACAGGGGTCTCAAACTCAAGGCCGCCGCGGGCCGAATTCAGCCCGCCACGTCATTTTATGTGGCCCGCGAATCCGCCAGCAAAAAAATAAATTAATAAATAATAATAATTAAAAGTTAGACTTGATAATAAAAATATCCCCGTAGTCGAAATGATGAGATAGAAAGTCATAATGATGAGATACTTAAACACACAGTCACAGAAGCAGCTCTTTGGCTGGTTACTGTACACTTGAAATGTAAATATTGTGAGTACATTGAAGACTACTTTAAACGTGGCTTTAAAACACATGAAACACTTCACGTGGGATTGTGCAAACGCACCCTTGAAAGGATTTTAAGTATTGAACAAAGTTATTGTAATAACTTGTTTGATATTTGTCTTTGCTATTTTCTTTAAAAGTTTGATCTTTGATAGAGTAATGTGGGTTTCTTAACCCTAAATTAAAAGGATCTAAGTTATAATAACAGAAATGTGCTTAAATATATTTTTACATTAATAACTGCATGTACAATATTTTTACACTTGAATAAACAATAATCAAATGCAGAGACAGTTATTTACCAATATGTTAGGAGTAGTTACATTTACAGTCTTACATTTACAACCGGCCCTTTGAGGGCGACCGTGATGCTGATGTGGCCCAGAGTGAAAATGAGTTTGACACCCCTGCTGTAACAGGACGACACTTCACTTGCAGGTCAAATTAAACAGGTGACTTGTTGCCCTGCGTTTCAGTTTGCTCTGCGGGGAAGTCTCCCAAAAGTGAGCATGAGCAGCTTTGATCATCACGAGCATGAGAATCCCTTTAACTGTTACACAATTCCTCTTGCATGTTCAACTCATCTGTTGCACTCATCCTTCCGTCCTACCTCAAGCTCAAACCTAACTGTATCTTACACATCTGTGTCCAGATTAGCCTGGTGCAGGTTGTTGACTAAAAATGTAATTAAACATGCATGCTGCTGTTAAGTTATAAGTTATTAGTAACACGGTTGTTTCCTGCAGCCTCTAATGTTGAACGATATACATTTGTTCACAGAAACAGACAAGACGCTAATGCCAGCAAACCCCCCCCCCCCCCCCCCCCCCACACATACAAATAATAATAATGAGGATCATGCACGTCCATTGTATTAATAGTAGCCAGCATTTACTTACTGTGAACATTGTTTCAGGAAGTGACACTGATTGCAGTGCTAAAGAGCTGCCAGTCACCCGTTAGATGAAAGTCATCACAACACCCACACCTGTTTCTGCTTGTTGCTGCTTGTATTACTGCTACAATAATACCCCCATACACATACACACATGAAGCAACCCGCAATGCTGTAATGTCTACTGTTTTTTCTTACAGAGAAAAGAAGACGAATGTGACAATGGAAAGCAAAGGGGAGTGCCCTTCTTAACTGACTGTGTGGCCCAGTGACACACACACACACATACACACATACACATCTGGCTGTTGAATTGGCATATCATATCCATTCCCTGTATCTTGCCTTCTCAATAAAGTTACATACAGCAACATGTGTATGTTTATTCAGCTCATGAAACATTATATCAATTCTGGTAAATATATCCAAAGTTCATTTACACCCTGACCTCCGTGTGATCCCTCTTCAAACACCTTGGCTCTATATACAATAAGAAGTGTTGCACGTGGCAGTCCTATACTTCTATGGTTCCAATAAATTGGGCGACTCATGAGAGACAGATATTAACTAGAGACCATCTTGCAAGGGGATCACACCAGCCGTGACCCCAAATAAAGAGCATCAAATCCTCACTTCCTACCCCCTTACTTCCAGCACCCTTCCAGACCGCACCCATCTTGGAACTCTGCCTTCATTTTGATCTCAACTACACGCCTGCAAAGTTTTGTTACTGCATCTTACACAGTTGTGTCGCCATCGTGGGGATAAAATCAATACATATAAACATTAGAATTTCTTTATTGTCATTTCTTACAACGAAGTTCAGGCGCACCGCCATAGTGGAGCTCAAATGTACATGATGTAAAAAAAGATCCATGAAGTTCAACCTGCATAAAGAGCTGCTGATCCACTTCTACGCAGCAATAATCCAGTTTGTTCTCTACACGTTCATCACTGTGTGGTTTGGATCAGCCACCAAACAGGACAGTCAGGACTGCAGAGAACATCATCGGTACCAGTCTGCCTCCATTCAGGACTTATCCACCTCCAGAGTCAGCAAACATCACTGCAGACCCTTGTCAACGTGGAGACAACCTGTTTCAACTTGTCCCCTCTGAGAGGAGCTCCAGAACACCGTACGCCAACAGACACAAGGACACGTTCTTCCTGCAGACCGTCACTCTGATGAACATACCCGGATGAGTCACAGTGTCAGCAACAATCCCTGTGCAATAACCCTGTAACACTATCATCAGCTGGACCTGTGAATTATATATGTTTAAATGCACACATATATGGACATATATTTTATATTAAGGAAAGGGATCTGAACTGCTCTTTGAGTCATGATCTAGCTCTCCATAGGAAGTGTTGATGGTGTCTGCCTTGGCACTAGTAGAAATTGTGAGGTTTTCTATATGAAGGCTATAAACAGAATATATATATATATATATATATATATGTATATATATATATATATATGTATATATGTATATATATATATATGTATATATATATATATATATATATACATATATATATATACGTATATATATATATATATATATATATACATATATACATATACATATACATATATATATATATATGTATATGTACAGGCACTGTCGCCTCACAGCAAAAGGCAACAGGAACTGGGTTCGGTTTCCAGGCCGGCTCTTGTGGAGCCTGCAGGTTCTCCCTGTGTCAGTGTGGCTTCTCTCTGGGTTCATCACAGGTGTGCATGTGAGCGTGTCTCTAGGTTCCCTGCGATAGTCTGGCATAGACATCAGACTGAAGCCATGTTTTATTCCTGTTTGCTTTTTGCCGTTCTTCTTTGACCTACTTCGTTTAGTGTTGGCTTTGGCTGTTTCTGTGTCCATCTACATGTCTTTACTTGTTCAGTAATCACATAAATGACATGAATAAATATGGAGATCAATGCTAGTTTTGACACTAAAGGGCTTGTACATGTATATTCATATGCATATGCTGTGTTCACACAAAATAGAAAAGTTTGCTTTCATGTATCAGGCTGTATCAAAACTAGTATTTGGTCGTGTAGTACTGCCAGAAGTATTGATACTTACCCATGACAGAAACTAATACACGAGTATCAGCTTGTATCAGCATCAGTCGCTTTTGTTGACTTTTTGTTTGATAGGTGTGCTTGTGTGGGAAAAGCCAACGCACGGCCCCAGCTGTTGAGACTATGTGCTGCAGGGAGGGGAATGCCTTCTGGGCCCTGGTGGAGAACCTCACCCCCAGACCAGACGTACTGTAACATGCCTGATACTGCACCCAGGCTTTGAAGCAATTTCAGCAAACATCCCAGAATGATTTAATGCAAACAAATTAAAGTATCAAACACACATTACTACTTTGCAGTTAAATATTTAACATTTATTCCAACACAAATAACACTTTGATAAACACGTCAGGACATCTTATTAATGTCACCCTCACAGGGAATTCAGTATAATATATATATATATATACAGAATAATATATATCATATAATAATATTCAGTATGATATAAAACACACACATGCATATATATATATTTAGATATATACACAGTATATATCTAATATAATATAATATAATATAACATGTGTATTTATTGAGATGCCCCTATGGACCTTGTTATAGGAGGTAAAGATCAGGGGAAGTAAACATGAAGTGTAATTATGAATACTGATGTTAAATTAAGCTATGATGAGTTTTCACTGTTAATTTACCATCTCTATTAAATGTTGATGCCTCCATGACCAAGTTAAGCAGATGAGACTGAGGACAACTATGTAGAAGAAAAGATGTTCACTTTGCCTAATATGTAGCTTGACAGAGTTCTCATGTGTGCCCTGGTGTTCTCATGTTTCCTTACCTCCTCATCCCTCACTCCCTACCCTGGTGTTCTCATGTTTCCTCATCCCTCACTCCCTAACTGTCTGTGCTGGATCTGTCCCCATTGTTTTAAAAAGCTAAATAGGTTATTAGCATGACGTCATACAGCTAGCCAAACCTGTCTGGTGTTCAGCTACTAGAGAAGCTTCACATGTACTGCTTCCCTTTCCCGCTAGTCTGCTGTCTGATTGTGAGGTCAGGCTGATCTGATATCAGCTCTTTACCAGCTGCGCGTTCTGAGACGTGTCGTGCACACAGGCGGAGAGCACGAGCAGGAAAAATATATAGTTTTAATCATTTACTTTAGTTTTGACTTCACCAGATTTGTCATGAGGACATGAACGTGGGTGAATTAGCCGTGAGCTAACCTTAGCCTGGCTCAGAGCGTTCAAACCACAGCTTTAAAACAGACACCCTAATCTCCCTGCTGTAAACACTGGGCCCTGCTGGTTTTTTGGAGATGTTAAGTTGATCCTGGGTCGCCCAAATCAGTTGTGGAAGAAGTGCTCACAACTTACCATCGAGTAAAAATACAGTAAATCAGTAAAAGTCTTGCATTCAAATCTTACTTGAGTAAAAGTATTAGAATCTAAATATACTTAAAGCTACTACAAGGAACTTTCATTTTGTGTTGATTTTGGCGGCCCCTGTATTGTGTTTCCGAGCCTGCATCCCTTTTGAAAATCTTTCTTTACTGCAGCAGGGCCTGACAGTCTGCTCAGCACAGTGCTGGTTCCGGTTCTCCTGTGTCTCATCCCTTCCATAGACAGTGGGCCCAGCAATACAGCTCCCAGCAGGGACCAGCGGAGCAGAGACGAGAAGCTCTGCTCCCGGCCGGAGGAGTTGCTGCCGCGGAGCGCTGAGCTCCCCTCCTCCCACCGGAGCTCCGACTGCAGGTCCTCTGCTGGAGGATCTGGGTCTGTCCACGGTGGACCGGTCTCTGCTGGAGTCTGAGCTGAAGGAGTTTCTGGTGAACCTGCATGATGTCATCTGGTTTCACCAGAATCTGACCCGGTGGCTCCAATAACTAAATAACTATATAGAAATAGACAATGTTCGTCTGATGGTCTCGTTTACTTATGGAGGTCGTAGAGGATCAGGAATACATAGAGACTCAAAAGTACTCATTATGCAGAATGGTCCATTTCAGAATATGCATTATTATATTATAGTTATTGATGCATTACTGTATATACTTCACAATATTTTAGGTGGTTATGGTGTGGCAAAAATACATAGCAAGTGGCAATCTTGAAGATTTTCAGTTAAATAACATGGTGATTGAGTCTACCGCCCACTGATGACGGTATTGGAATATTTATATATTTATATACATGCACAATTCTGAAAAATAGCATGTTAATATGAAATTTTGGACGCAGCTCAAGACTCCAGACTGCTAAACTCTTGTTTTCACTCAAATAGAAATTGTAAATCTCCCAGGACTGAAATCTAAAGGATTGCAACTTTATTCTACAATAATATATCATAATTAGTTGATTGATTAGTTGATTCAGATTATAAATACAAGATATAAATCTGTTAAATAATTACAGCTGTCAAATAAATGTAGTGTATATTTACCACTGAGGTGTAGTAGTGTAGAAGTATAAAGAAGCATATAATAAAAATACTCAAGTCAAGTACAAGTACCTCAAAATTGTATGTAAGAACAGTACTTGAATATACGTATTTACATTCCACCAGTGGCCCAAATTAACATCAATGCTGTGAACACATCCGGAACCACTCTGTCCCTCACATAACATGACATCCAAACGATGCAGTGAACGCTCCCTCATTCCCATTTTCAGTTCATACCGCCACCTGCTGGATGTTTGTTGAACTCTCTTCTCCTTTCAATCACTTTCAAACTATCAGCTGATGCATGACAATTAGTAAGTATGTACATACACTGAATATATAGAACAATTACTATCATTACACACAGAGTTAGATTCAGGCTTCCACTACAAACATAAGCTTTTATCATTTAAAAGGTACCTTTGAAAAAAAAGACAAATGACTAGATAAAATGATGGAAGAGATGATTTATTCAGTGAACTAACAAAACCAAAAAAGGTAGGACAAAAAAAGCACAAATACATAAATGAAATGAAACACCAACAACATGAGTCATCAGCGAGCAGCTCCTCCTCCCAGTCCTTTGTAGCAGTCTGGACCCACAGCCCTGCCTTCTCTTTCATACTCACAGAAAACATTTATTCAAGACAATTTGCCTGATCGTAATGGGTTGGCATGCAGAAATATTTAACATTAATGAGACTCCAGGTGGAGGTGGAAGTTCCAGCAGCTGGATGATAAGGCAATGATGGTGTGCTGAGGTTGAGAGGCTGCATAGCAAACAAGCTGGGGGGCGTACGAGGAGCAGCAATGGAACATGTTTTTCAATAAATATGAAACAAAAACATAACACCACACTAAGTAATGGTTAGGAGCTCAATTTAAAATAACAAGGAACAAATGCCACCCTTTTGCAGAAGACAGTTTCTTTTATTATTTGTATTTATTTATATTATATTTCATTTATATTCTTTTTGGTGTACATGTGTAGACATGTTTGAAGATATATATATATATATATATATATATATATATATATATATATATATATATATATATATATATATATATATATATATATATATATATATATATATATATATATATATATATATATATATATATATATATATATATATATATATATATATATTAGTGCTGGGCAACAATTAAAATATTTAATCGCGATTAATCGCATTGTTATGGCAAAGTTCAATAATGAATTCAAAAGTAGTGTATTGCGCACTTTTATTTTAAAAGTACTGCTATATGAACAAAAGGGCAATAACATTTGGTTCACAAGATGCAGGTAGCATGTTTTATACTTAATGTGAATGTAATTCATACTTTGTTGGCATCTTATTCTGAAAACCGGATGTTCGTCTGAAGAAACCGGATGTTGTCTCACGTTAATCTTTCTGCTAACTTTCAAAGTCCTTCGCTCGCTCCCGATCTGTGCCGTTTAAATGAGTTTACCGTGAATTTCAGCATATAGGTGCAGTAAAATGACTGACTACAGGATGTTTGCTGGCTTTTATCCCACTGTTCTTGTCATGCTCTTGTTGTTATGTATATGTATTGTCTCTTGTCTTTCAATTAACAAAAAAAATAAAAATTTAAAAAATTTAAAAAAAGTTAAATAATACATTTTAAAAATGCGTTAACGCGCGATAAAATAATTGTCGGCGTTAATTAATGAATGCGTTAACGCGAAATTAACGCGTTAACTTGCCCAGCACTAATATATATGTGTGTGTGTGTGTGTATGTATGCATGCATGTGTAAGTGTATATATGTGTGTATTGACTTTAACAAACATCGAATTTGATCTTAAAGCCACCGGGGGGGGGAGAACTTGTTCGGACGCCTGTTCAAGGCCACAAACAAATCACTGTCCAGTGCGCTGTATCTCTTTCGATCTGTTGATCCATTTATTCCGTTGCACATTGACACCATATCATTAAATCAGCATTGTTCAATCTTACTTGTATCAGTACATCTTAATTGCTGAGTAACAGAAGACCACAGGAGAGGACAACACGCTGACACGGTCAAAAGCAGTTTGCTTCCCGTCCACACACCTGATTCTCATCACCAGCCTATATGCACTTCTACATCAATGCGCCACCCTGTGTTCAATGTCAGAACTGCATGTCTAAATTCACCTCGTGTTTCCTCAAAGATAAAAGAAAACAACACAACTACATTATGGCTCCAACAATGTGTATATATGTATTCGCTAGCTAAACTATTAGTACTATTAATATGTTTATCATGTGCCTTGTTTTTTTAAGTTACATGTCAGGACTCTTCCAGTTTAAAAAAAATGTAAAAATACAATAAAAAGTAAAAAATAAATAAAAGAGGTGATAGAATAACAGTGACGGACACAAAATACAAGACACATGTCGTTAGCTATATCGCTAGCCTTGGCTAGTGAAAACAACCATGTGAAGGGCTGCCATTACACGGCCTGGTCTTACCTATGTAGCCTGAAACGTAGAGTTTGAAGCCCTTCTTGCTGTTAGTTGCTAACATGGCACAATGCTTCAATCACCTGCTGAGGATAGAGAATAGCTGTCGGAAGTGACAGAGCTGGTTTACTCAAAATGCGGAAGTGAGTGTGTGCATAGCCTGTTTACTGAAGTTATCTACTCAGACAGTATTCTGCTCCATTGTCTGCACACTGATGAAGGCTGTGGAAGGCAACCGAGAAAGATGGACAGTCTCAGTTTTTAGGTTAGGTCACAATCCGCTCAAACATTAGCAACACAAAGCGTTTAATACATGTAAATAGTTTCGTATAGTACCTTTAAGTTTATCAAGAAGGATTATACCTTCATCACAATGCGAAATACCCATCCATTTTCTACATGCACTGTTTATGGTCTGTTACAGGAATATATGTATATTTCAAGCCTGTATGTATATGTATGTGTGTTTGTTCAGTATACTTTAGCCTCTGGTGGCCATCATGAATATACAACACTCAAAAAGGAATATTACATCACTTACAAAATTGTATCCTGACAAAAAGAAAATCCTTTTATACACAAACAAGCTTATCAAAATAAACGTATTTAAGAAAATATATGACAATCATACAAAAATATTTGAATGCTACTGAAAATAACCAAAACGAATGACAAAACATGTCTAATAGCATTATGGCATTATTTTGAATCTAAAATGTTCCAAAAAGATGAACCATGTGTTGTAAATGTGTTTTACAGCATGTTGCTGTGCACCAAAGATGACAACACTTAAAAACAACATGTCACTTCATATTAGAGTTACTACAACAGGCTGGACTACTGCAGGCAAAGAGGGCTACCTCAATGGCCCCAGAGCCTTTATTACTAAAAACGTGGTTACACCTACTGTAAAGACATTTCTGGGAAATCAGATTACCACACCACTCACCTGGGCCGCCATTTAATATTCAGTTTTAGTGATACACTATTTACAAAGAGGAGAACACGAATAGATAGAAGAACATATAGTGGAAAATACGCATATGTAAAATCACACATAAAAACTTCTAATGATGTGAAGATATGTAAGAGCAAAAAAACACCTAAAAACAGATAAGAGATAATAACAAAAACTATAGCCTAATGAATCATTTTGTAACAAATCATTATAGTAGGCAACAAAAGATAAAAGAAACAACTGCTGTGTCCCAATTCATTTAGACTTAGACATGGATTCAGAACAATATTTAATTCATTTTTGCTTTCTGTTTGTTAACAGGATAGCCTGTGTCCACATTCATAAAAGAAACATGATATACTGAATTAAAGTTTGGAATTGTTCAGAGAGCAGAAGAATACAACACCAACATTCAACATCCTCAAAGTACACACTGACAATAGTTTGTCTCACAAGTACTTTTCCGTTTGTCCTATATTTCTCAGTCTATTGACAACTGATACATTTGTCTTCATAGACTCAGTTTCTATAGCTACACTCTTTTCTTACAGTAATACTAACCCTACTTGTAAAATACTTCGTTACAGAGGGAGCATGCAAACCTCTCTTACTTTAAGGGCTCGTATCCTTGCCCTGCTGACTGCATGTGATTAGTTATTCGTTCCCAAACGACCTGTTGCGTTATGCGTCTTAATTTGAAAATGTGGCCGGAAGATAGTGTACTCAGACTAGTCAACGCTGCCTTTACGCAGCTCCGTAACGATGCCTGCTATCACTGTACCTGAATGAGACGGTCCTGCGTCCAGCTGTGTTCTCGCGCACCGTACCGAAGCGTGTCAGGGACAATATTCACCGGCGGCTGGAGAGTTCTTACCTATTCGGTAACCGCCAAGGCTGGCGAAAAATAAGACAAAGTGTCCCACGAAACCCGAGTGCTACCTGGCGACGAGGAAGAGAGAGGGGAGGGGAGGGGAGGGGAGGGGGGGGGGGGGGGGGTTCTCCGCATCTGTTGCCTGGGTGAATTCATTAACACGTTAGCATCCAGCTAGCTAGCCTTATTCCAAGGTACCTGAATCTACGAGGTGTAAATTACACCGAAAATCACGAATGACATCTCTCGTTACTCGAGGACAGCGCTCGACATGAATCTTCAGTAAATACCGGTTTCGGTTCCGGTGCGATATCTTACGTCCGTAGAAGAAGACAGACCTAACGGTGTAGGAATGGGTTTCATGTCAGGCTAGAGAGCTAACGGGAGCTAGCAGGCTAGCTTCATGGAAACACAGTGGTAGGCTATGCGGCTGCTGCAGAGCGTAGCTTGTAGCTACACACCCTGCTAGCTAAGATGGAGTGCGTGTTTCCCATTACGCCTCACTGTATCTCAGATAGATACATACAATGATAATACTGTATTCGATAGTCAGCTAGAAGGCCGACGCGACAATGGAGTCTTTCCTGCAGATAGCTCCTCATTCCCTGGCTATAGTGTTGTCCAGGGAGGCGGTGGGGGCCGGGGTGTCAGAGAGCGACGCGCTGCCGAGACACCACACCGGCTACGAGATATTTGCCGATTTCAAAGCAGAAAATACCCAGCAACATGTGTGGAACCAGAGGATTACCGAGGCGGTATCCGAGACCTTCTTCCTGGGATGGATAGACGAGCATGTGCTGCTGATCCAGGGAAAGGAGGACCACCTGGAGGTGCTGAGAGAGGGATGGATGCGGAGGTCCCTCAACCCGCCACGGGGATTCACCATCAAATACCTAGGTACGGCCTGTACACCCCCCCTGCCTGCTTAGGTTAAGGCCGACTCATGTTCGTGTTTTTGTGTTTCCATTGACACGATGCACACATCTCCATTCAGCACGAGACTTAACTGCTGCCCATCATCATAGCGTGCTGGACTCTGTCTCTGTTGCATTCAGGCTCATTTCTGTCAGAAGTTCCAGTGGCATGAGCCACATCACAGGAAAACTTGATTATAATTTCCATTGAGGTGGATAGAAAATGTAATTGTCTTGCAGTGTCTAGCTTGTAACCAAATGATTTGGTTTGGTTAGTTTTTCTTACATTGTATTTTATGCCTGTACATGTTAAGAGCAAGGGGAGAAATCCGTCCCTGTCTGACCATAATCCTTTGGATTTGAAAACATGTGTAATAGGGTAGACCGTTCTTTACATCCTCTGACGTTTTCATTTTGTACCTGCTATTGGTCGAGCAACAGCAGCCGTCTGAGTATACGGTGGATCAGTCAGTCTGATGCTAGAATCTTAATGTTTCACCTCAAACATGACCATTCGTTTATCGTCACATGACTGAAACCCAAAACATTTAAATGAGATCAAATAATACAGAACTCCAAGTCAGCAAACATGTGTAAGGCAAGGCAAGTTTATTTGTATAGCACATTTCAACAAGGCAATTCAAAATGCTTCACATATAATCATTAAAAGCATCAAAACATAAGGCAAAAGAAAAGGAGATTTAAAAACGATTAGGAACATTCATTGAAACATTAAAAAGCAGTGTAAGAAATAAAATACAGTAGTAATGCTGGGCGGTATGACCAAACATGTGTATCACGGTATTCTTTAAGATTCTGGCGGTTTCAAGGTATTATTTTTTTTCCTTGACTGTGTTTTTCTATATGTTTATAGAGGCTTACTCTACTGTCAGGAGTACATAGAATATAAAACATGTTAATGTCATCATGTATGAAGGCTTTGCTTACTATAGGGTGTGCTCGCTTCTTCCTATAATGTTGGGATAGCAGTTTGGCTGAAGTAGTGTCTCCCCGGTAAGACGTACCTTGAATCCAGTGTTTTAATCATTGCTCTGAGTCTTTCTCGACTGTGTGTAGCGGGACCATGTCCTTGCAGAGCTGGATCCTTATTGCGTTCGTAATGTCGCTCCACCGCTTGCTTTTCTTGTGATATGCTGCCTCGAGCAAATGCCTCTTCAAGCGATGTGTGACCCTTCGGCCTCACTCGCGTTAACGTTACTGGTTGACGGCCTCGAATCCGACGGCCGTCATCACACTCTTGGTATTCTAACTCATGTTTTCTGCTGAGGTGATGGAGTAAGTTGCTCGTGTTACCACCAGCTGCAACAACAGTGCCTCGACAAACTTTGCAATATATAGTCTTTTGGACGTCAGACTTTTAAAAACCAAAACACTTCCAAACAGCAGACCCAGCTCCTCTCTTGGGCACAGACTCTATCGGTGCATCTCCGGTTCTCTTTGTTCATCCTGCATCGCTCTGTTCTTTAATGTAACGTTGCTGTTAACAGACTGTTGGGCTAGCGGGCTAGCTAGCGAGCTGTACCCAGCATGCCGTTCGGCGGTGTAATTTTATAAATGTACAATTATTAGTGTTACAAATTGTTTGTGTCACAAACTGTTGTGTCGTGCCCTGTTAAAGAGCGTTAGTTGTGGGTTATTAATTGTTGTGTTATAAAGTTATAACCATGACTAGAGGTCCCTCTCAATAATACTAGCTCCGACTGTAGCGCTCCTAGCGGCGAAGAATATATTCTGCTGCCTGTTGAAGAGTGACAGCAGTAGTTTCTATGCACCGGTATGACGGTGTGTGAAAAAAACATTCCAAACGGGGAATTAAAACCGGTATACCGCCCAGCACTATACAGTAGTAAAATGCAGAAATTGATTAATATATTAATTGAATCTGGTTCAATTAAAGGCAGCAGCAAACAGAAAAGTATTCAGTCTTGATTTAAAGGAGCTGAGGGTCTCAGCAGACCTGCAGCTTTCTGGGACTTTGTTCCAGATATGTGGAGCAGAAAAACTGAACGCTGCTTCTCCATGTTTAGTTCTGACTCTGGGAACAGAAAGTAGACCGGTCCCAGACGACCTAAGGGGTCGGGATGGTTCATAAGGTAGCAGCACATCAGAGATGTGTTTTGGCCCTAAACCATTCAGTGCTTTATAAACCAACAGCAGGATTTTAAAGTCAATTCTTTGTTGGACAGGAAGCCAGTGCAAAGACCTCAGAACTGGAGTGATGTGATCCACTTTCTTGGTCTTAGTGAGGACTCGAGCTGCAGCTTTCTGACTGACTTTTTACAGAGACCTGTAAACACACCGTTACAGTAGTCCAGTCTGCTGAAGATAAATGCATGGACAAGTTTTTACAAATCCTGTTGAGACATAAGTCCTCTAATCCTTGATATATTCTTCAGGTGATAGTAGGCTGATTTTGTAATTGTCTTGATATGGTTGCTTAGGTTGAGGTCTGAACTACACCTAGATTTCTGGCTTGTTTGTGGTTTTTAACATCAGTGATTGAAGCTGAGCGCTGACTTTCAATCGTTCATCCTTGGTACCAAAAACAATTACTTCTGTTTTATCTTTGTTTAATTGAAGAACATTCTGGCACATCCAGTTGTTGATTTGTTCAATGTGTTTACCCAGCCCTTGTATGGGATTATAGTCCCCTGGTGACATAGTTATGTAGATTTGTGTGTCGTCTGCATAATTATGATAACACACTTTGTTGTTTTCCATAATCTGAGCTAGTGGAAGCATGTAGATGTTGAACAGAAGAGGCCCCAGTATTGAACCTTGGGGAACACCACATGTCATTTTAGTCAGCTCTGATGTGTAATTAGCTACAGAGACAAAGTATTCTCGGTCCTTCAAGTAGGATTCAAACCAGTTGAGTGCTGTACCAGAGAGTCCCACCCAGATGTTTAGTCTTTCTAGTAGTATGTCATGATCGACCGTGTCGAATGCAGCACTGAGATCCAGTAATACTAAGACTGAAATTCTGCCATTGTCTGTGTTTAAGTGGATGTCGTTGAAAACCTTAACAAGAGCAGTTTCAGTACTGTGGTGCTGTCGAAAGCCTGACTGGAAGACATCAAAGCAGTTATTTACGGCCAAGAAGTTGTTCAGCTGTTGAAAAAACACTTTTTTCAATTATTTTACTTAAAAATGGGAGGTTTGATATTGGCCGTTCATTGTTCATTGTTGCGGAGTCTAAATTAGCCTTCTTTAGGAGCGGTTTAATAACTGCAGTTTTTAGAGCTTGTGGGAAGACACCTGAGAGAAGGGATGTGTTTACAATGTGTAAAAGATCAGTGGTCATGCAGTTTGAAATATTTTATGAAAAGTGTGTTGGTAGAATATCCAAGCAGCAGGAGGATGACTTCAGATGTTGTATAATGTCTTCTAGGCTTCTAAGGTCAATTGAATGAAATTGTGTCATGATATTTGAATGGACGTTATTCAGAGAAGGGGACAACACATATCCTGCGGTTGGTGTGGAGCAGGGGTCACCAACCTTTTTTAAACTGAGAGCTACTTCAAGGGTAACGAGTAGTACGAAGGCCTACTTATTTGATACAAACTTCCTGAATAACAAAGTTGCACAGATCACCTTTTAATAATAATAATATATGTGAAGAGACTGTTTGATCACATGTCAGTTAATTATTCCTCACAATAATTATTAAGAATGATTTCCACAACAATGATGGTATAGCTACAAACATGCAACTTTTATTTCTGTTAATCTGTTTCAACATTTGAAAGTCAGAGGTATCACATCTCTGATATTTGTGTATCATCACATGATCAAAGCCGGTTACTTTTGCACATAGCGCCTGCTGGTGAATGATCCAGTGGTAATGTAGAAATTTTGCGAAGTCTGGGTCACCTTTGCATTGCGCAATGAAGCCTGCATGCCGGCCCGTCATCGCGGGAGCCCCGTCTGTTGTCACCGACACCAGCTTTTCCAACGGTACCTTTTTCTCCACGAAGAAACTAGTAAAAAGTCTCGTCTATAGCCGAGCGGGGGATCCAACCCTCCGAGGCGCGCGAGCGTCTTCGGTCGCCCGCGTTCAAGCCTCTAGTCTGGGCCTTTTCGGTCGGATTGCGTTGCCTCGCCTCTACCCCCGCCACCCCTGAGTTGTTGCCCCGCGGCCTGTTCCGAGGATTTACGGACCTGACGACGGGGTGCGCTCGCGGTGCGCGTCTGGCGCCAACGGGAAGAGCCCGCCATTCGGAACCTGAAAACCTAGTGCGGCGGCCTCGTCCTGGCTGTCCGCCGTGCGCCTCCGGGTACCCGACTCTCTTATGACAAGAAATATTGTCATGCAAGTAAATGAAGCATTGTTTATCCACCCACTCCCACAGACAGTCAGACAGATGCCAGCAGAGTCAGCAGCAACACAGAGACAGAGTTCCCTTCCAGCTGTGTTTGAAAGCCAGCGGAAATATGAGAGAGGCTCAAAAGATACAAGAGGTTAAACATTAATATTAATGCCATTTGTTAAGTGTTCAGATGTTTTATTTATAACTATTATAGATAAATATACCAGTATCGTATCGTATTTGTGGTATTGTATCGAATTCTGGTATCGTATCGTACACAGCAAAATCGGAAGTGTGAATTTAACTCGCATAGTGTTAATATTAACACTTTGCTGGTGTTTATATAATCCTCACGGGTTCCGAGTTAAATTAACACTTTGGATAGTGTTGATATTTTAACTCTTTAATAGTGTTAAATATTCAACACTCACAGTGTTGTTTAATGACATGTAAAAGTGTATTTTTTAACACTAAATTGTGTATCTATACTTACATAAGGTCAAATGTTTTCACCCTAAAGACAATAGTGAACTACAACAAATCATTGATACACATTTCGTTTTATTCAGAAAATCTCTTCCAAGCACCATGGGCACAACTTAACTGTCTCATCTGTCCAAAGGACATTCTCCCAGAAGCTTTGTGGCTTGTCAATATGCATTTTGGCAAATTTCATTCTCAAAACTGGAGCTTTTTGGCAAGTCACATCAGCTCTATGTTCACAGACATGAAGCATACAGAGAAAAGAACACTGTACCTACTGTGAAACATGGAGGAGGCTCTGTTGTGTTCTGGGGCTGCTTTGCTGCATCTGGCACAGGGTGTCTTGAATCTGTGCAGGGTACAATGAAATCTCAAGACCATCAAGGCATTCTGGAGCGAAATGTGCTACCCAGTGTCAGAAAGCTTGGTCTCAGTCACAGGCCATGGGTCCTCCAACAGGATAATGACCCAAAACACAGCTAAATACACCCAAGAATGAATAAGAGCAAACCATTGGACTATTCTGAAGTGGCCTTCTATGAGCCCTGATCTAAATCCTATTGAACATCTTTGGAAGGAGCTGAAACATGCAGCCTGGAGAAGGCACCCTTCAAACCTGAGACAGCTGGAGCCATTTGCTCATGATGAGTGGGCCAATATACCTGTTGACAGGTGCAGATGTCTCAATGAGTTACAGAAATCACTTGATTCCAGTGATTGCCTCAAAAGGTTGTGCAACTAAATATTAAGTTAAGGGTACCATCATTTTTTTACAGCTTGACAAATGAAACACTTTAGCATTTTTTAAACCACGTGTAAGACTTTTGCCCGGAACTCACGGACTCTTGGAGACTCATCTGTTGTTGTAATATCGATGTTGTAGACTGTTGTCTGCACGAAAGTGAAGAGCTGGACCAGGGTTTCATCATAAGACAGGTTGAACACGTAGTGGGATTTAAACGGTTCATCAAAAGCACCCAACGAGCTGGTGGCTTGGCAGGGGATGAGCTGTTTGTCCACAACGATGTAGAAGTCATCAATTCTGTTTTTGGTTCGGCCAACAGCAAGGATGTATGGTTGTTTAGCCTCTCTTCCCTGCAGGTGTTCAACGATGCTGCAGCATGACTGAAAAACAGAATAACATGAACACCTTAGAGTGGAAGCTCAGGATCTGAGCCATGCAGTGGTACTTGTTCCATGAGAGTTTAATAGATCCTCCAGTTTGACCAGTCACCTGCCCACATGTTGCTAAAATGCGAGCTTCACTGGGAGTGTGTTCCTCCCAAATTAAGTCCCAGTTCATTTTTAAAAGGAACACACTCCCAGTGAAGTGTGCGTAAGAATCTGAATTATCACTTTAAAGTAGCGTAGGAGAGGGATGAGTTAGCAAGTTTTCAACTGCTCACTGCATACCTGGGTCGGTTAGACAAAAGAAAATTTGAGTTGCTCTTGTGTGTGTCCAAAAAGTCCTCGCTGTTGAGGAATTGTTGTAAAGTTTGCAATATTGAGACATTCAGATGAGTCCTTTTTTTGCAAACTTAAATCTCTTTTTAATTGAGTTAATATAACTGAAAAACTGGCTTGTGGGATCTAAACAGATGATACATACCTTGTGAAAGTGTAACATTTTGCCCACTGCATCACTGGGACTTATTTTGATCCTCTTCCGTCCAGCTGTGGGTGGCAAGAGATGGAGAAGGAGCAGCAGAGAAGCCATGTCACTGTCCCAGTCTACCAGGAGTAAATGAGACAAAACAAGTCATTAGTATGTACTTGAAATACACAAAGTTAATAGCATCAGCCATTTATTAAATAAACCAAGGATATCATGTAGCTTACTGGTGTGATCGTTCTCTGAAAGGTTTTCAGCAGCTGTCAGAAGTCGGCACAGCTCAGTTGACTGAGTCAGGTGTTTGGCCTCTTTGATAACCTTGGGCTTGAATGCTGTATCCCACTTCTCAAGCATCTTGGAAGCTGTTTCAGCACCAAACAGCAGCAGGAAGTCTTGATTCAGCTGTTGATCATACATAGATGCAAAAACAAAGAGAAGAAAATCAAGCAAATGGTGTGTGCACGGTTAACTACTTACATCCACCCAAATTAAGGACTAGAGTTTAAATAAAAGATAATCACAACTCACTAGTCCTTTGACATCTAAAAAACGTGGAAATGTTTTTAAGACATCTGTGGTTCTCAGCGGGTCATGCACTAGGTCCTGGCGATGTTGCAAGGTCATCTTCATCTTCTGAAACACACTCGTTTCATCAGGAGAGTGAACAAGAAATGATACAGCCTCCCTACAGGCATCTCCATCAAGCTGCTGAGGCTCTGTGGCTGCTGATCTTCGGCGGTTTGGTCCCTGTGCTTGAGGCTCTGTGGCTGCCTTGACTGGCTGTTGGTATTTATTCCTGGACATGGTCTTGAGGCGCCATGCTAAATATCCTGTGCCTTTTTCCCCATCATAGAAGTGCTCCTGTTATTTAAAAAATATGAAATTACAAAGGTCACTCATTGATCTTATATAAAAAGGCAATTATGGGATTGTGAATGAATGACTTCATAACAATGCCAATCAAATCAATATATAGAATATTTTGTGTGTTTGTATATCCAGTCTTTTGATGTTTTGAAGAAAAAAAGAGTTTTTGTGCAAAACTCTAGTCTGTAAAACCGGTGTGTATTCTGGAAGTAATCCTTTTTAAAAACTTACATAGCCCTTTGGAGAAAAGGGATCCTTCAGCGAAGGAAAGAGTGTAATGATTCCCAGGGCAAACTTCTCCTTCTGGTTACGGGAAGGAATCCTCCTTTAAAAAAACATGAAATTGAAATGCCCCGTAATAACTATAGTGAACCACCTTTGTTAATTCCCTGCCATGCATTCTGAAAATGAATTACATTCCTTCTTAATATAAACCCTTTCAGTCCGAAATGGTTTAAAATTCTACAATTTATTGAAGAAACACTTACCCATGCATTTCCGTCATATGGCTAGCCAATATGTTGACAAGCTGTCTACGGGTGCGGTGCTTCAGTGAATTTTCGGACTTGTACTCTTCGAGGACATCCTCACCTCCAGGTTTCGTGAGCAAGGCATTTTCTACCATCTACTCACATAAGAGAATTTTTTTTAGTGTACAATTCAGTCTTAATTAAACAATAACCACAAATTGCTCGATTCAGACTAGGGGTAAAAAGGAATTCCCTGCATCAGAGGAAGGTTTCAAAAAATAAAAATAAATAAAACAGCAGTGCTGCAAAAGAAGATGAAAAATCAGGTAATGCAGCAACACTTTTTCATGATATGTGGGGCATGTTAAAGCCAAAATAAGCAATATAGACTTATATACACTACAAAAGAGAAGGCACTGTTCCATGTATGTGAATGATAACCTAATTGAATAAATATGTATGAAAGAAGAGTTACACAATACAAAGCTACGCAACAGCTAAACCCTGTGTTAATTTTTTACTTGACACTAAATTAAGTTTCTTAACTTTCTCAATCTGGCTTTCACCATTCTAAATGTCATTATACTCCAATTGGTGAGAAGCTTAATTCAGTTTAACAATTTTCTTGATGATATTGTGAGTATAAATTGTAACTGACATCTACTGCTCTCAAGTACCTCTTTTGCAGCCTCTGAATCCGAAACCTCTGTGGTAGACCTGTTCATGACGCCAGAGCTGGATATATTTCTGCCTGTCAAACTACCCCTTTGTCTTTGACTGGAGAGGTCATTGTCACTTGAAGAAAGTGACATGGTATCCGTGAGAGAAGATGGTGTTGAATGATCTAAAGGAGAAAAATCTTCTTTTTTTTTTAAAGGAAAAACATTATTAATAAAATATATCCAGTAAAATATATCCAATGGCTGTGCCATTCCGGGGTGGCACAGCCACTATTAGAGATTATTTGTGATATGAGATAAAATTACTGGAAGTCACCATTTTTAACATAGTAAACTGTGACCTTGGGTATCACAAGCTTGGGACAATTACAACCAAACCAAAATGTTCAAACTGTTTTGGCAATTGGGTGCAGATCTGTCTTTTGCTGTAATATTGTTTCTTTGTTTATCTACTTTGTCACTGTAGTCAGACAGTCAGGGACATAAAAGGCTTCACAGCAGAAAAACTGAGTATTGATTACAACAGATTTAATAATGAAACCTACCTTCATCTGAAATGCTGTCACGCACTGTCAGGCATAAGTCTGGATTGGACTCCATCAGTTCAAGAAGGATGTCTTCTTCCACTGCTGTGTCAGTTTCATCAAAAATGTGAAGTTCAGCTGCATCATGGAGCCCAAACTTGTTTTTGACTACAGGATGATGAGCATGACAACAGATAAAGATAAACAGGTTTTAACTGCACATAATAACTGACTGATGAACCATATTATCTATAAAACGTATCTGAAATTGCATGCTTTGACTTAACAGCAGTATTATGATGTTGCATTGTAGCCATTACCAACATTGTAGTGTACAAAACAAAACAGTAACTTTCATAAGCAAGTTGAAAACTAAAAGCACCATCAGCCGTCTACTAATGTTTATAGCTGTAATGGCAGACAAACTGTTTTCCAGTTGTGGCAACACTTGGATTTTTAGCTAAGCAATCAAGAGAATCCAGATAAGGGAATTTAAAAACGTTTTATTTTACACAAGATGTTACTCACCTTCATTGATGAATTCCAAATAGGTGAAACCAAGCTGTAATCGGATGTACTTCTTGGTACTCTGGTATTTCACCTTCAGCAGCATGACGACATCTTGCAGAAACTGCACACAGTGGAAGAAGCTAGCTGTTCAACTTTCTCCAGGCAAGGAGTTATTAAACATATCTCAAGTCAAACAAGTGGCTAAAGTTACAGGCTATAGGTAAATGTTTGAACCTATACAGTCTCTGAGAGATGCCGAGTCTACAATTACCATTTTAGTATCAATTAGGCAGGCGCTGCTCCTCTATTGTCAGTGTCGCAGTTTGGCACACACCCGCGCACGTAAGCTTTGTTGAGATGCCCTGTACTGCGATAAAGGCGGTGAACGAAACACCAGTGAAATGCAAGAGATGGTTTAACTAAGTTCTGTTCTGTATGGTGGTAAGCAGTGCCGCGAAACTAGTAACGTAAAGTCCTGAGACGGCAGTACTGCGAAACTAGTAACGTAAAGTCCTGAGACGGCAGTGCCGCGAAACTCCCGTTTCTGTCCTGTCATGGTGGATAGTCACATTTGTGATTGCAAAATAATGCGGCATACATATTCTCAAAGAAATGTACTGAAATACAAAAGGCTATTTATTATTTTGGCTTGTAATTAAATATGCTCGGCCGGTTTGGACACCAGTGTTCACCAGACATATTGACTGATTTTTAACGTTAGCTAACATTGAACATTAGCTATATTAGCTATATTGCATTGACAATAATTCACTTCCGAATAGCAAAACCATTTAACTTTGGCCATCTGAATAACATTGAAACACACTTAGCGAAGCAATACATTTGACGTTCTAACAGAGAAAATGCCCCTTAATTGACGAAGTGAACTGCTTGCTAGCTAGCATCTTAACCTAAATTTGTATTAGCTAGTTAGCTATTAGCCACCAGCTTCAATGACATATATCACGTCACACCACACTTGACGTTAACACATCATTTCATATGAAGATAAACAGCCTGGTTAAGTAAATATATTTGTTCTTACCTTCTGAAATAGTATATTCCGGACACCGAGTTTTCTTCACCGTCACCGTGAGTTCAAGAAGAAAGTGCGCGTTACAACCGGATGTGTAAGTAACTCAGTCAGGAGAGCTTTACGTTAACTCGCCGCAAGAACTCCGCCCCCAGAGCTATTTCAGCACTGCAAGTGCTAAAGGAACACCCAAATCAACACTGATCAACTCAAAATATTTGTCACTGGAAAATTAACACCAATCAACACTACCAATTTTGCTGTGTAAGTATCGGGTATCGTGATACTTATGGCAGGTATCGTATCGAAGTCATAATTTTGGTATCGTGACAACCCTAGTGGGAAGCAGTCACTGGGTTCTTGGTCGCCTCTCTGACTAAGGCCCTTCTCCCCTCATCGCTCAGTTTACTAACTCTTGAAAGAGTCCTGGTCGTTCCAAACTTCTTCTGCTCTAGAATAACAGTGCAGGGCCGTTTGGAACGGGCCGATTGCTCGGCAGCAACACTGTAAGCCGAGCTGACAAACTCACACTCAACACTGTGCATCCTTGGGTCCTGAGAAATACACCTGCCATGACAAATGCATCCACTAGCAATACTAGAGTACGTGCACAAACATCCATATATCCTCGTGCTAAAATCTTCTTTTTTAAAGCTGATATTTAAAAACCATCTTTGTCACATTTTTGCATTGCACCAAATATCATTCTTATGCAGAATGATATTGTTTTCCTTTGGATTGGGGTTACCGCCATACAGTTCTACGTTCATAAATAAGAGGGCAATTATGTTGCAAACTAAATATTTCTGTTATTCAAATTCAGTAAAACTCAATTACACTTATGCTGTAGTCTAGCTTGTTGATCGCGTGATAGTATTATTTTTTCCTTTTGGGGCTATTAAAAAGGTCTTTAAATTCCTTAAATTTGTACTATAAAAATGTGCAGATACCCTGTAACTGCTTGATAGAAGGAGCTGTTTGTCTGCTTCATATAGTGAAACACTTAGCCTGCAGTGATAGTTTGTGTGTGTGTGTGGTTTTTCTGCTCTGATTAAAGAGAAGAAAGGCAGGAGTTCCATAAATAAAGGTCTTATTCTCCCCACCACCACAGGCATGCACACACACACACACTATGAGGGTAGAAATGGTCATGGAGGACAAAACGCACGTACATGCGCGCTTGATTATTTAATGAAAGTGTGTGTGTGTGGGGAGCTCAGCCATGCAGTGTGACTCCTAACACAAAGGCTTGCATGCGTTTGTACGTCCTGCGACTGCACGTGCACACCCACGTGCGTGAGCATATGTGACTCTTAACTAGGCTGACCCGAAGCGCCGGCCGTTGCCATGGTAATCAATGTCCAACTTAGTATTCCAATGGAAGCTTTCTTTATTTCAAATGCTTCTACTGTGTGTGCATCACTCAAACATCACAGATGACATCAGGGATAGTAATCCTGCTCTATTCATTATGCATCAACATTGAAGGGGAATGCTTTTGGTCATTTCCTGAGTTTGAAGAGTGATGCGTTGCATTGAATGAGTTGCTGTGCTTTTAATAGATATAACGGTGTGCAGCAGGCCAGAGAGCCAACCCTTTTTAGACCGCAGTGAAAATGTTGTTTTTGAAATCTTCAACTCCAACAAATATGGAATGAAGCAGAATATTTTGTTATATGAATTGTGGAAATGATTACATCTATCTTTTTCCAATAAATGTTGACTTTTGGACTATACAAAGCTCTGGAGTTATAAATACTTAGAGGTCTGTGGCAAAGAGGCTCTGAGGCTTTTCACATGGGATGTGTTGACGGCAAGAACAATATAGAATATCCTTACTCCCCTCTCCTACTTCTTCTGCTGCTCTTCTGCCCTGTACAGCTCTCCTCAGCAATAAGAGCCTGTCTGTGTTTGGCTCAGGGGCACTCAAACAGCTAGGCCTATGCGTGCTGCAGTGAACAGTGGAGCTGCTATTAGTCAGAAGATCTAGTTTCAACAACTATGTGGTTACTGCACAGCTTTCTCTGTGTCTCTACACACACACACACACAAACACACACACACACACACACCTGATCGTGTACAGACAGATGAAGTGAATTTTTAAGGTAATTGAGCTGAACCTTTCATCGGTAGTATATTACTATTACCTCTCACGTGTGTGTGTGTGTGTGTGTGTGTGTGTTGGGGTGCCAGCTGTGTGTGCCTGCAGGCGTGGAGTTTCCTGGCCCTTTAACTCATGCCATCTTTCTCTCTCCTCTCTAGTTTGTCTGACTCCCATTTTTGTAACCTTTTAATTAATTTCATTTGAAATAGAAGTTGTGTGCTGACAGGACAGGATTTTTTAATGTTACCAAAGCAAAAACATAACAGCTGCATCAACAACCCAACTGTAAATTGACTTCTGCTCTGGCTCTATCAAAGCAGCTCAAAAAGCAGCGCTGGAAGAGATGTTGTAGGGTGAGCGAGACGGGACAAAGGCCCAGTAGACCTGCTGTGATGTGAGCAAAGGGTTAATACAGACTCAGCAGTGTACAGTCTACATTTATTGACATGTGCTTGTAGGTCAAGATTGACTTCTTCTCTTGTTGGTTGATAGCAGCATCATTTTTTGCCACGTTTGATCTTTTGCTGTTTCTAGTAGCTGTATCTGACTCTCTTCATGCTGGGGGGGGGGGGGGGGTAAAAAGGGAGGGATCTCCATTCTTGTTCAAACTGTAGGTGGCTGACAATTGGACCAGTCGAACTCTACTCTAGCAGGTTGTGTTTTTGACGGTGACGTTGGAACCTTTATGTCCTGTTTAATGCTGTAACCTTGTTAGTCCACTAGAGGACAGCAGTTCACAGTCAAATGTGAACCTCTGTCTGGTTCAGCACATAAAAGTAACTTATAAATACCCACAAAAGAAGAATTGATGCAACGTCAAGGAAAGAAATCCAAATGTTGTGTCTGTCTGCTGTTTCTCTGTTTCTCTGCTCACACTGCTGGAGAGTGACATGTCAGAGGAAACCTACTTCTTTGTCACTGTAACTACACATTTTGTGTTTACAAACTCTTCTAATACAGTTTAGCTCGCCACTCTGCCAAACCAATAGAAATATTTAGTAAGTAAGTAATGTCAGCTAATACTTTCTTTTATAATAAACACATTAAATGCATTTCCTTACTTATGTTTGCAATGTTAATTAAAGCTGCGAGCAGCGATGAACGGGCCCTCGCAATCTGCAGCGCGTCGGGGGTGCCGGCGGGACTCCAGCCTGCGCGTCCGAGAAGGTCCGCGACCGTCGGACGGCGCGTCCGCGAGCGAGACGTTTTTTAATCCCGCGTGGACCGCCTGATGCTGTAAATGATGCTTTGCAAATAGTCCGATGCTTCCTGTATCCGCTGCCTAGCGCTACAGAACGCGTGCAAACATGCATCATGTAGCTCTGTGTCAAATGTAAACCACATTGTGTAAAAGTCATGTAAATCGGATGGTGTTTGTCACTAAATGCAGATTTCCTTTCGCCAGCAGGTGGCGCTGTGAGTATTAGTGAAAATTAGCACGTAGACATCCTCAGGCCATGAGTTTTATCAAGCATGTGAAGTTTGAGACTGTTTGGAACAAGTCCAGCTGAGTTACATCAGCTTTTTTCATGGGGAATCACGTAAAGTAGGCGCCCGCTACGGCTAAACGATTCCGTCAAACGTAAAGCTTTTGATAACTTTTAATCACAATGGTCTTGAGATTGGACTGACCAAATTTGAATAGGATCAGACAGATTCCCTAGGAGGAGTTCGTTAAAGTATAGCGAATAGAAATGGGCCAAATTCTATGGAAAAATGACACACAAATGAAATTTGCCGACTTCTGGTAGGGTTTCGAGCATAGTCCCAAGAGACTTATATTTAAGTCTCCATAGGATACATGTACCCTCCAAGTGTCATACATGTAGCTGAAACGTAGCGCTGGGGCTGCTCTTTTGAAATATTGTAGGGGGCGCTATAGAGGCAATTTAAAATGGCCAATAAAAAAAAATCATATAAACTATTTCTTCCAATGACCTATGACACATGTACAAAGTTCCATGAGTTTTTGAGCATCCCAACCCACTAAACTATCAGCTTCCTTTTTCATGGCGAACGATGCGTTGCCACGGCAACAGCGTTCAACGAAAACGCACAATATTCTCGGCGATTTATCAGCAATGTCTTAAGGCTATCCTTACCAAATTTGAGAGTCATCAGGTCACCTGGCTAGGAGGTATAAATAAAAGATAAAATATGACATTTCCTTTAGCCAGTAGGCGGTGCTATGAGTTATTTAATTTTGTTTAATTGAAGTATGTTCAGGCTTGAAGTAGCATCATGCATAAGAAGTTTTGTGCGGATTGGATAATGTACCTTGGAGTTATAACAACTTCTTTTTTCATAAACAATGAGGCAAAATGGCCGCCACGTCAAGGTTGTTCGATGAAAACTCTCGATTTTGATAACTTTTAATCACAAAGGTCTTAAGAGCATCCTGACCAAAGGAGAAGTTGATCGCTTAAATTCTCTTGGAGGAGTTCGTTAAAATACGAAGGCTGAAAAATACAAAAAGTGACAAAAAGCACAACTTCGCGGGTTTGCTGTAGCGCCCCCTAGTGGTTCAATGCAAAACAATTCTCAGGGTATGTTACAGCATGCGATGTGCACATATGCTGCAAATATTGTAATTCTAGGACAAACGGTTGAGAAGTTATGTGTATTGATATTAAGCCACGCCCCTAAGAAGTTTATTGGTCCATAACTTGTAAACGCTAAGAGCTATCAAAAAGCTTTTGATGAATCATGATGATCTAGATCCAATACGTATCCACATCAAATTTGGTAGCAATCGGAACTAGCATGTAAGAGCAGCTTGCACAAATGGGTTTTTCACTAAATTCAATATGGCGGAAAATCTAAGTAGGCGGAGCTTAGGGTTCTGAGAGGCTTTTTTTTAGATCTAGCGGATTTGGACATGTGTGTAGAATTTCAAGTAAATCGGACATACTGGCCGAGGGGCGTCGCCGGTCCGATTTGCAGGGGGCGCTAGAGAGCCATTTTTTTACACACAAATATGCAAATTAGGGCAGCAGAGTTTCTACACCAGACCTGACAGGGGTCCAAAATTGGTGAGTTTTCATGCATAGCAAGTACCCCTACAAGCTCCATCCCCACAAAAATAAAAGGCAGAATAATAAACCTTACAATATCAATAGGGCCTTCGCAGGCCCGACGTTGTCGGTTGCTCGGGCCCTAATTAGTTTCAAACCTGCATTGATGGCTTGTCTTCATGCCACATGAAAAGGTTGGGTTGCTGCCACCAGCTGTCCACCAGTGGAATAGCACCATGCACTAACTTTGATCATAGCCCATCACAGTTAGCACAGAGTGTGTCTGTCCCCTTCATGCTCACACATCTGTGTCTGCATCACCACACTACTGTACAAAACTCCACAGGCTTCATTTCAGTGACTGCTGTAGTGCTGTGGTTTCTCATTTCATTTGGCTCCAGAAAACGACACAACAGACTGAAACCATTGAGATCATTTACACGTTCATTTCTTATAGGGCTATAGATGCACAACAAGGACGAGGGGCTCAAATGAGCCCAGCTGTACTTAACACAGCTCCACCCAAGGGGG
This sequence comes from Anarhichas minor, assembly GCF_050575085.1. Classification (NCBI taxonomy): domain Eukaryota; kingdom Metazoa; phylum Chordata; class Actinopteri; order Perciformes; family Anarhichadidae; genus Anarhichas; species Anarhichas minor. Next base: position 1,566,994 of record NW_027466461.1, on the reverse strand, counting down.
GCATTAAACAATACTACCAGGTTAGGTTAAATCTACACTAACACATCTGTTTGACTGGCCTGATAGCCAAACTTACTGGTCCAGAATGGGAAATGTAGGCCTATTTAGAAAGAAATCAGATCAACAAAAAACAGGAAAACATTTGTTATCCTTTTACTTTATTGTCATTGTGGTATCTTGCATGCGACAGTTCTGTTGAAGTGATGAGGAAGGATGCTCCGTGGACACTGTTCTTGCTGGTATAATAAAGTTTATTACAAACAAGCAACACATGCCATTACGGACGTCTAGATCGTCCGGAGGTCTCAAGTCGAATCCGAAAGTCCCTGCTTCTAGGGCGCTCGCTTCATCTTTATATAGGGTACATGTTATGTTTACATCTGGGCGGAACGTAAGAGAATGTATGTGGCCTCCTCATTCTACACATCCCCCCTTCTGCCCCTGGTCTCCTGCACATCTGGTTTTCATCTAAGACAACTACACTTGGGGTCTTCGCTGTATCGTGTAAGACCTGAAAATATACCACATATTCCCCCCTTCGAGACTTACACAAAGTCTCGAAAAAATAACAGAAGAGACATACAAGTGTATGATCATGACAAAATTAACAACCCGTCCTTTTTAACATTAAAGCAACGGTACGGAGTATATAAAAGTGAGAGTGAAAAACCTGTTAGGCAGCTAATTTTTCTTGAAATATCCATTAAACAATGTAAACAGGAAAATTCTCTCACGGTCCCTCTGCCAAGGCAACCATAAGTAATACTCCAAAACACTGAAATGAGGAATTTAGCAATTTGTGTAAGGAAATGACTTAAGCAAATACATATGGAACACTCAGCAAATCAAAACAAAACAATGTCCAAAGTCAGGCTGGTCGACCCATCGCACCTTTCTATGGACCTTTTCCTGCCTACCCCACTGTCCCTAAACATCGAGAAAAAGAAAACATCCGAGGTCCCATTATATTTAGAAACCATCATTTCCCAAGCATTTAACATACAAAGACGAAAATTCATTTTTAATAATACTAATGTAACATTTAAGAGAAGACATAAGACTGTATAACGCTGCAGTTTCTCAGCAGCCGTGACTCAGGTGTAGTATCGATGATGTCTTGAATCTGGATGTTGTATCGCCAGTCCACGTTCAGAGTCCTTCAGATTTTCATGTTTTCATGTTTGAAGTGTCTGAATCCATTCAGCCCATCGGAGTCCCTGACAATCCACCACCCTCCCAGTGGTCTTCCCCCAATATGTTCTAGAATGAAAGAAAAGAAGGCCAGTATCTTTTGCATACAGAACAGATACACATTAAAACATCAAACATCGAATAATAACACTTCTATAAGTAAAATGTGAGATTATAACTCATAATGTCCATTAATCATATTGTTCATTTGTTTCCATACCCCCCCTTCGAGACTAAACAAAGTCTCGAAAGAGCAAAACAAAATCAACACTACAAACTACGCAAGCAATAACAGAGGTAAATAATAGGATTATAATCATGAGATATTCAAAATGGATATTCCTCCACCACTTCGATCTTTATTGCGTCATCCTCATCCATGTCTGTGTCAGCTTCGTGTAATAATGGCATCAGAGTTTGATCGCCGGGTAGCACAACTCCAACCCATCTAATTATCATTGCCTTTGCAAAGGTCAACAACAGCGTACAAAAACAAAACATCACACACAACGACAGAACGAGCGCTACCACAATCTGAACTAACACTGCTCCTAGTGGCCCCAATTTATCCTGCAACCAGGCATTCTTCTGACGGACCAAACGCATCTCTTATGAGCTTCAATGCCTCTATGACACTAGTCATATTATCAGAACTATCAGGAATCAACGTATAGCAAGCCTCCCCTGTTAAGTTCAAAGTCATACAAAGGCCCCCTTGTTTGGCCAAAATATAGTCAAGAGCCATGTCATGTTTTAGCAACGTCAGTCTGTGGCTTCTCTGAGTGTTTGACAAAAATTCGAAACCTCTTATGGTTTCGTTCGCAAAGCCCTGCAAGGTGTAGGTAATGTTGTCGATGTGATCTGCCAAGAATGTCACCCCATACCATGGAAATAATCCTATACCCCACTTTTCTCCTATACTTATTCTCCAATGGTAAGATTCCAAATTGTGAAACTGTGCCAACGCACGTTTCATCCTACTATGTGAAGCGACATCAGATTGGCCCCCGTCTGGCCCTACTCCCTTCTGGATAGTAAGAACCTTATATGGAAGTTTCAACAGTGCCATATAACAGCATCCTGTCCACCCATATGGTAGAAATATATATGCCTTATCACCACAGACCCACCAAATATCCTTAAAATTCCCTATAGTCACATTCCCCGGCAATATCTGGTTATATACCCTTAAAATTGTCTTCTTTTTGTTTTTTGGTATCTGAAAAGATGCTTCATACGAATCATTCCTATTCCCATGTTCCATTGTACCCAAGTCCATCATATATTTATCACAATCTGATAACCCCATAAACGTTCCCGGCCCATTATAAGTTGTATTTGAACAAAAACAGCTGTTAGCTCCCACTGATGTCACCTCCATTATATCAGGGACCGCTGTTCTGATATCTTCATGCTGATCAAGTAAATTTACATATGACAATCCCGTCAACCAAGAACAAGTAAATCTAGGTCTAAACAGATGCACTGACCAAGACATCAGTGCATCTCCTGCTGACTGCTGGTGATACAACAGCCATGATAATGCATAACTTTGACACATAGTGGTAAGTGGTTCTGGTATCGTCTCTAAAATTGAAGGCCATGAATTCGGCGAGAGGACTTTCACCAGACATGGACCATCCGTTTTCACAACCGATCTTACAGAGTGGGTTATTTGCTGGAACCATAAGTTCCTACCTGCCCAAGGGTCTGCAATTTGTAACACCGAAGGATCAAACCCAAATGCCTTCCATTTAGTGTCTCTCTTTTGTACTGTATGGTATTGATCCATCATGTACTCTGGTGCCTGATCAGAGTCACCAAAGTTATTATCTACGTTTGAAATAGTCCTCTGAGCTGTCATGGATGACTCTACATGCTTCTCTTCCATCCTTTGTTCTCTAACTTCAACCATGTCATTACTGTTGTTCACGCTAGGCTCTATTTTTGATATTAGCTTCTGGGTTGCATTAATCACATCCTTGAGCGTCCTAGATGTCATATTAGATGTCCGCGTTATGTTTACAAATGTCGTAGGTGCCACAGATGTCGTCACTGTTGTAGCATTCATCCCCTTTGTAGTCATAGCTAGAGTAGTAGTCTGAGTAGTTGTATGAATATTCTTAGTTGTTCCTGGAACTAACGTAACAAGTTTCCTCTGTGTACTAATCACCCTTGGAGTGGTTACTGTAGTAACTTGTTTCTGAACCCCTTTAGTACTTGTAGAAATTTCCTCTTGACCTGTTGCACTCGCGAGCAAAATGGCCGTGTTGTCCACAAGTATAACATTCGTTTGATTGCTGTTGAAAGCTTGGATTAAACCTTCCTCCTCTTCCGAAGTTTCTTTGATCTCTTCCTCTCCAGGGTTGCGCTTGATCAAAAGCTGGCTGTGGGTAAGAGACAAATGGACTCACCGGCGGTGGCTGGAACGATTGGAGCTGACCCTGGTTCGGCTGAGGCTGTGGTACTAGTTGATCTAGTGGAGCCTGATTCTGCATAACCAGAGCTTGCTTCTTCTCCATCTTCCTGTTGTCCGTCAGTTGTATTTGATTAAGTTTCCTGATGGTCTCTTGGTCCTGGTCTTTCTGATCATGTTCCTTTTTCCTATACAGCTCCACTTGGTGGGCTATATGATCCGTATAGACACCCTTTGTCATGCTTCCAAGACCAACCACCTCTGCCAACTTGCTTCTCACTGGCAGGGGCAACCCCTTCTGTATTCTGGCTCGCAAAATTGACCGCTCCATTTGATTCAAATCCGGGTCATTTCCTGTGACATTTCTCCACACTTGATGAACTCTCGACACATAGGCCCTCGGGTTTTCTTCTTGTCCCAGTGGTTCAATAAAAATATTGTCAGGATGTGCATTTGTCGGAAATGTGTCTTTCAGCGCCCTGCACACTTGACCTCTATTTGCAGCAAACAGCTCTGAATCATTCACAGCAGTTCCCACATATCGATTAAGTCCAGCTTTCTGTAGAATCTCTCCCATAGCGTGAATTCCAACGAGGTTGGCCAAGAGTCTCTTGATATCTCCCATGGCTGGTTGCTCTCCCACCAGGATCTCTTCCAACTTCGAAATCCAAGGATGTGCTCCATCTTGAAGAGTAGGTAACTTTTCAAGTATGTTTGACATATCTGTACTCTGCCAAGGCTTATACTCCAAATTCCGTCCTCGGATGACCACGGGAGTCATCCTGCTGGGATTCAACTGTTTTGTAGAGCGCACTCTATCTGTCGTGGCAGATTGGTTGAAGTTTGCATTCTCTAACTCTTCCTTCCGAAACCGCAATTCCTCCAGCTGGTACTCTAGTTCTCTTAGTTCTACTGGACTATCAGTTTTTTATCGTTCACGGATGCATCGGTCTATGCTTATTTCGACCTTTCTTAAAGTCTTCCGGGCTTCCTCTTCACTGCTCTCTTCATCCCCACTGTCATCAGAGCTAACATTTCCTTTCTTTTCCGCTCTGGCCAGCATCCGCCTGACTTCAGGGTCATATCCTCCCCTGCTCCCGTCCTGGTCGCTTTGGTCACTCTCGTATCCATGGCTCCGCTGTTGCTTCCCTTCTTCAAACTTTGTTTTCTTCTTACTTTTGGATCTTGGATGCATCGTTATAGTTGTCTCCGCTCGTCCTGTTTCTATTATTATGTCCTCCTCGTTTCTGATACGGTAGTCACCCTCCTGACTGATCACTGGGATCTGAGGATAGATTTTCTTGGACTTCGTCCCTACCTCATAAGGTGGCGGTCCCTTCACTGGGTTCATATGTGAGAACAATGAATTGGTGGCTTTCATCAGTTTTTCTGTTTGTTCTGTATTTTGTTTTATTTCTTCTGCATCTTTATCCCTCTTATCGTTTGCAGCTTTGATCAGTTTCTGTCCCTCATTTTCAAACAACTGGAGAATGCCAAGCTCCACTTGCCTCTTCTCCTTGCGTTTTCTCCCCTTTTTTCCCTTCTTTTGCTCTGCCTTGTATGTTGATACAAGTACCAGCATTATTTTAATTACATCTGGGTTAAGAGTCCCCTCCACTGGCCATGGTTGGTCAATTTCAGGCCAGCGTTTATGCCATTTTTCCGATATTTTTGCAATGTTTGCAATGCCTCTAATTAGAGGATTATTCTTCTGTACCACTTCAACAGGAGTGATTACTTTTGGATTTTTAGTGTTCTTTTTTCCCATTATAATGACTTCCTCTTATTTTCCGTTATTGTACTTTAAGAATTAATTGCTACAATTAAAACTACTCAAGGCTATTTAGATTACTTCCCCCCTTCAATTAACCAATTAACAATTATCCAATTATCCAATTATCCAATTATCCAATTAGCCAATTAGCCAATTAACCAATTATCAAATTAATCAATCAACAAATCAATCAATCAATCAATCAATTAACCAACCAACTAACCAATTAACAAATTATTCAGCTCAAATCATCAGACAGTCACCATATTGATGTACACCACAGCACAGATCAGAACAAACCACGCACACTAACAAAAATGGACATCTGCAATTGTCAGCAGAGGTTAGACCAAACAATCATATGCCATTAATTAATTAAATGCATTAACTGGTCAATCAGTTGCCAAGTTTTCTATTTATTTATTTATTTATTTCTCCTATCTGCCTAGAGCATGTATTCTTTCATGTGTATAGGATCAGGTCAGTATCCTCTTAGGCTTATAAATGAAAGCAGGTTTGTATGTGTACCCTCAATATTACCTACGACTGAGAACACATACCACTATGGAAAATGCATAAAGAGTCTGTAGATAAATTTGTACCGGCCTTTAGTAGATTGAAACGTAAGCCTCCCCGTGGACGTCAGCCAGCCACACTCCGTGGTGTGCCGGTCCACTTCCTTGCCTCCCCTTGTCAATTCTCATTCATCGTAAATGACATAACAGACAAGAAACAGGCAATGATTTAGTCTCTTATGAACCCCTTCGGTCCCGTTAACAGCATACATAAATATTATTCCTAACTTGAACCCCTTACCTAAACATTGTAGCATTTAGTGAACTCCAACTGAACCCAACAGTTCAAATGGCAAAGAAATTCTCTGTATCTCCCAAGAGAGTTTTATCATCACCTAACGCCTTTCCACTCCCACATTCCGACCTCCATCTGGAGGGAATTTTGAGACGAGTAAGGGGGGGGTGTCAAATTCTACCCTTCTTAAACGAAGTTCATTGTGCATTTAACAGCTCATTTGTTATTTTACGTCCCTTTTAAGAAGAGCTCATGTTTTATTTACTGACTCGTTCAATTCATTAGTCTTCTCAAACGAAGCTCATTGTTTTATACAATACATCGTTCAATTCATTACGTCTTCTCAAACGAAGCTCATTGTTTTATACAATACATCGTTCAATTCATTACGTCTTCTCAACCGAAGCTCATTGTTTTATAAAATACATCGGGCCACATATCTGTCCTTTCAAATTATTAAATGTCCCGTTCTAACATCACCACCTATGTACGTTTATTCAATCATAATATGTTTTTTCTTTCTTTTAACGCATCTATTCTCATCCTATGCATTTTTCTAGTACACATCTGGAACACATCAGCAGCTAAGTTTCACACACATACTTTCCGTACTTCTACGCACACCCATTTTCCCTCTCTGCTCATCCCAAAGTAAACACACACACACATACCTTAGCCTTCATTCACACAGCATGCTTTTTGCCGCTATTTTCCTTTTTCTTTTAATAAAATTTATGCTACCTCTGAGGTGTAAATATTCGATGAGAGGCTGCATCAGACACCGTTCGTCAACAAATGTCAGAGTGGTAACAGTCAATCGAATTTGTGAATTTACACTCTCCAGTTATTAAACTGACCATAAGATGTCGTTTCAGGTTTTACGCGGCCCGTACTACATGCTCCTACACTTGAGGGCTCTACCTATCTGATTTGCGGCTCCATCATATGATCATTTCCTTTATTTCCTTATCACTCTTTCTTTTACCTTTTTACATTTATTTATTCAAATTACCTGGATCCAGGTTTCTCCCAATTTTGTTTTTCTAACTTAATTCCGGACTATGTCAGAGCCATCGTTACGCAGTGACTAATATGCATGTGTCTTACCGTTAAGAAGTTGAGGGCCCCTCTTCATTAATCTTGCACGATACTGTTTAGCCCACCTTATCGTTACCATGAAGCTATTCTAAACTATTCCTTTTTCCTTTTTCCTTTTTCATCTTCCCCCTTTTTTTTTCATTAAATTTAGCACGGAGCCTCACTTTAAACATCAAATCAACAGGACATGTCCATAACAAGAAGGTTCTTAATTTACGGTGTGTCCAAGCAACTCCACATAACAGCCCCAATTAATGACCAGCATTCACTCGAGAGAGCTCACCGTATGTGAAGTCGTCGTAGGAAACTGCAAGGCCACCTCCGATACTGCTCGTGACGCCATCTATGTGGTATCTTGCATGCGACAGTTCTGTTGAAGTGATGAGGAAGGATGCTCCGTGGACACTGTTCTTGCTGGTATAATAAAGTTTATTACAAACAAGCAACACATGCCATTACGGACGTCTAGATCGCCCGGAGGTCTCAAGTCGAATCTGAAAGTCCCTGCTTCTAGGGCGCTCGCTTCATCTTTATATAGGATACATGTTATGTTTACATCTGGGCGGAACGTAAGAGAATGTATGTGGCCTCCTCATTCTACACATCCCCCCTTCTGCCCCTGGTCTCCTGCACATCTGGTTTTCATCTAAGACAACTACACTTGGGGTCTTCGCTGTATCGTGTAAGACCTGAAAATATACCACATCATCTATAGTGGTAGTTTGTATAAACACAAAATTCTAGTGATTAAGAAAAAAAGATTGTATTTTGATTAAAACATTAGCTTTGATTAAAAAAATCTTGGCATTAGTAGTTTTAATCTAATATCTATTTTATATTGTTGTGAAAACAACTACTAAAACTACATTTTACAAGATTACAATTGAACACATGATACCTTCGCCCCAATACTAACTTTTACTCAGTAGACCTTGAACACATCATGTATCTCAATGCAACCTCCGATAACGTTAGCTGTTAGCCACGTTATTTAGCCAAGTAGGTCTGTGCTGCCGACTCGCTGCAAACAGCTAACGTTAACTAGCCCTCCTACTGATCAGGGATCGGCAGCTAGCAAGCATTCATGCATATTTTTACTACATATCGGCCGGTAACAATCGGCGGCTGACGACGATTGGCATTCCTGATAAAGATCACATTTATTTTCCACTTACCCGATCCGACAACTTCATGAAGCATTCCACTTGACCAAACACAGAGTGTACTTGCCCTAAAGCGGTAGGTGTAAATTAAAACAATGTGTAGTTTGGTGAGATACATAGTGAATTAGATAAGGACATTAAGCACATCTCCCATGGCCACGGTCATCAGAAATGGGTCAACAAAACCCAAGCTGCACAACAGCAAAGGACAAGGATGGCCACTCTTAATTTGTACTTGCAATATGCTTTTAACCACTTCCTTGTGCTATTCGTCCAAAACCTCTACATTAAAGGAGATCAGCATACAGTTGTCCTGTAATGGGCAGCTGTTCCTTCAGAACCCTCACATTTCCCTCCAAGAAACCACTAAAGTTACTGACTTCTTTTCAAAATGGTCCTGTTCCTCCAAACCTGGACCAAAAGCATGATCTTACCTCTAAACACAGAAAAATGGGATGGAGCAGCCATAACAAGTTGTGCCGTCTGTTGTCAAACCACATTCAGTGATAACGGTCGATAGCATCCACTTCACTTTCCAACTAAATGTAGCACGGTGAAGTTGTATAACCACCTGAATTTAGGACTGGGCATTATGGCCAAAATCGTCTATCACAATATACGTTATTTGATATGTCAATAACAATGTATATGACAATATAGCATGTGTTCTGGTAATTCAATAGATAAACATCTATATGAAATAACCACATGATTCTCTTTACAGGGCTGGAATCCTATCATTGGATTTGATTATGATTCTTGATGTCACAATTTTATTCTGAATGCATTCTAGATTTAAAACCCATTTTTTGATTGAATAGATAGAAAGGGGTGCACTATTTTTCGGTTCTTACTCCATTAAAATGCAGTCTGAAACATAACATAGTGAAGCTGAATGGTCATAATAAGGCCACTGTCGGACCAAACAGGAAAATGCAAAGAAAGGTCTGAGTTTGTAGCTTTCCTTGTGTTACTAACATTACATCACAACATTAGTACTGGATAAAGCTGTACACAGGTCTTCTGTGGATGGATTATGTTCTTCACCTAACCAGAGGTGGTTTGATGTTGTGTGAGCTGGTGGGTTCCACTCCACTAACTGGACCTGTGGTTGGATAGAATAGGTAAGCAGATAATGCTGAAGTAGCAACAAACATCACAATCCTCGATGCTGAAGTTGCAAAAACACCCAGTGTCACAGCAAAAATAAAGAAATCACAAAAGGAAACTAGTAGTTAGTGGATATAACGTTCATTTTGGTTCATTTCAATTTAATATGCATATTGACACAAATGTAACAAGGACAATACTGACAAAGCATCAAGTAATAATGAGCTCATAAAGAAATAGAAAATAAGGTATAATTGATCAAATCACGAAAATAGAAGAAAACCATGAACCCTTGGTGTGTGTGTGTGTGTGTGTGTGTGTGTGTGTGTGTGTGTGTGTGTGTGTGAGAGAGAGAGAGTGTGTGTGAGACTGGGAGTGTGTGTGTGTGTGTGTGAGACTGGGAGTGTGTGTGTGTGAGACTGGGAATGTGTGTGAGTGAGACTGGGAGTGTGTGTGTGTGAGACTGGGAGTGTGTGTGTGTGTGTGAGAGACTGGGAGTGTGTGTCCACTGCAAGAAGAAGAGTGAGTGAGACATGTTGGCAGAGTGTTAGTAGTGTTAACGCTAAGCTGCAGCATGATGCTAACTCTAAACACTGTCTATTGCCTGTGTTGCTGTGTGGTGCAGCATTTGGTCAGTGTGCTGCGAGCTGAAGAGTCAACCTAAGAGCTCCATGCTGATTGGCTGACTTGTGTACTCTGCGTCCCTCCAAATAGAAGACTTTGAACACACACACACAGGTCTTAGCAGGCTCACTGAGTATCACGTGTGTGTGTGTGTGTGTGTGTGTGTGTGTGTGTGTGTGTGGGTTGACTGACACGATTCTCGCCCTCCCCTCCCTCTGCCTCCTCCCTCTCCTCCCTCCTCTCCAACAACACGGTGAGCGACAGAGTGAGAGCAGACAGGCGAGCAGCAGGCAGAAAGAGAGACGAAGGAGAAGACAAAGGAGAAGCAGAATCAGTGCGCTCTGCTCTGGATTAACCCTTTCTCCCCACTAAATGTTGCCTATTGTGGATTTCTCCCTTTTACATATCTTCCATCATCCCTGTGCTCAGCCGTGGTACGATGTCTCTCTGTCTCTCACACACGCATACCCACAGTTTTTTTCCCAGAGGATCAACTACTGGTGTGTGTGAACGGAGTCCTGGAGGACCGGTCGTGGATGGATGGAGGTAGAAGGGAGGATTGTCTTCTTTTCCCATGGAGATTTTGTCGTTCTCTCTCCTTCTGCTGGCTGAGCCGCCTCTTTCCTCTCGCCTTCTTTTGTATTAGCGCCCCCTCCCTTACTCCCTCTTTTCCTTCTTCCCTCCCTTTGCTGCTTAGGCTTTTGTCTATCTGACAGGGGTCCAGGCTTGTCTTTTTACCGCCCTCCCTACCCCCTTTGACCGACTCAAAAAGTGCCGTCCCCTCATTCCTCCTGCTTCTGCTAAAGCTTAGACCAAACGGGTCTGACGCTGAGCAAAGGAACCAGGCTAGGCTAATTGCTAACCACTGGAGTGGTGTAGACACCTGTGTGTGTGTGTGTGTGTGTGTGTGTGTGTGTGTGTGTGTGTGTGTGTGTGTGTGTGTGTGTGTGTGTGTGTGTGTGTGTGTGTGTGTGTGTGTGTGTGTGTGTGTGTGTGTGTGTGTGTGTGTGTGTGTGTGTGTGTGTGTGAGTGAGTGAGTGAGTGAGTGAATTCAGACATCACAGCAGAAGCATTAGCTGACAGTTGACCAGTCCTTCCATCGTGGATTTGGTGTGACCTGAGAAGGACGGCAGCAGCAGGAAGGAGAAGTGTGTAGGCAGCTGGAAGTGACCGTAACATGACCATGAGAAAGTCTTGCAAACGCGGGACAGGAATTCTTTATTTCACAACATGGTGATTATTTGATTTTCATTTTAGTGGATTTATTACCACTTACGTTCCAGGATGGAATTTACGTGAAGAACTGGGGACTTGCAGCCTTGGGGCAACCATTTGGCTCAAATATTCAGAAGTTTGCTTGTGGGAAGAACTATTTAGACTTGTAGATAGATTTGCTATCTGTCTGCCACCCAGCGTGGTGAGGATGAAGAAGACAAGCAGCCGCACGCTCCGGCGGCCATGGCCCAGCTCTGAACTGTTAGAGCGCCTGCTGCCACCAGCAGCCTCTGTGGAGCCTCACAGGAGCCGACGCTCGCGGAGTGAGAAGGACTACAGAACCCACAAACACAGCAAGAGGAACCACTACCCTCCACAGTATCTGTGTCAGAGTCCACCTGCTTACATACACACAGGTACTGTACAACTGCACAGATGGAAGCACGACCCAGGGTCTCACTGTTACAGAATGGCTCTACATAGGTTTGAGACATGCTGTGGGACGCTGTTCATGTGCTGTTTGGGTGCTCTGACACTGGCTGCATAACAGCATTGTTTTCACAAGTTGATGTCTGATTAGAGAGGTCGCTTTACCATTTTATACACACTATTTACACATGAATACACTTAAATGGCTCTTTGATGAGGGGCTTAGCACTCGAAAGTGTCAGTGATGTGAAATGAATATACTTAAAGATACTCCAGTGATTTAGTGTTATACTTGCATAAAGTAAGGGGACTCCAAGACAGACTTTTTAAAAATAGTCAAAATCTGTCCAGCAGTGTTTGAAATATACTGACTTTGAGAATCCAACAATACCACCACTGAGGTGCCCTGGAGCAAGGCACTATACCGCAACTGCTTTGTGGTGCTGCTCAGTGACCATGAGGTCAGACTGTGGCTGTTCCGGGCAGCTTCAGGTGTGAATGTTAAGAGTATGCAGGTGTGGTCAGTGAAAGATAGAATGAACTTAGAAATGTCCTTTTGATGTCAAACATGATCAATACTTACACAATGGTTGATTAAATATGCATGTGACACATAACAGCTGTAGACTTCTAAGTTCTTCACAAGTAACTTCTTCCTAAAACTGAAACATCTTCAGTTTGTATGCTTCAATTATTGATATGGTAAAAATAAAGGTTATCTGGAGAACGGGACACAACAAAGGACAGTAAAGAAACAGAGCAGAGTACAGTAAAGGGACGCAGCAGAGTACAGTGGAGGGACGCAGCAGAGTACAGTAAAGGGACGCAGCAGAGTACAGTGGAGGGATGCAGCAGAGTACAGTGGAGGGACGCAGCAGAGTACAGTGGAGGGACGCAGCAGAGTACAGTGGAGGGACGCAGCAGAGTACAGTAAAGGGACGCAGCAGAGTACAGTGGAGGGATGCAGCAGAGTACAGTGGAGGGACGCAGCAGAGTACAGTGGAGGGACGCAGCAGAGTACAGTAAAGGGATGCAGCAGAGTACAGTAAAGGGATGCAGTGGAGGGACGCAGCAGAGTACAGTGGATGGACGCAGCAGAGTACAGTAAAGGGACGCAGCAGAGTACAGTAAAGGGACGCAGCAGAGTACAGTGGAGGGACGCAGCAGAGTACAGTAAAGGGACGCAGCAGAGTACAGTGGAGGGATGCAGCAGAGTACAGTAAAGGGACGCAGCAGAGTACAGTGGAGGGACGCAGCAGAGTACAGTGGAGGGATGCAGCAGAGTACAGTGGAGGGATGCAGCAGAGTACAGTGGAGGGACGCAGCAGAGTACAGTGGAGGGACGCAGCAGAGTACAGTAAAGGGACGCAGCAGAGTACAGTAAAGGGACGCAGCAGAGTACAGTGGAGGGATGCAGCAGAGTACAGTGGAGGGACGCAGCAGAGTACAGTGGAGGGACGCAGCAGAGTACAGTAAAGGGACGCAGCAGAGTACAGTGGAGGGATGCAGCAGAGTACAGTGGAGGGACGCAGCAGAGTACAGTGGAGGGACGCAGCAGAGTACAGTAAAGGGACGCAGCAGAGTACAGTAAAGGGACGCAGCAGAGTACAGTAAAGGGATGCAGCAGAGTACAGTAAAGGGATGCAGCAGAGTACAGTAAAGGGACGCAGCAGAGTACAGTAAAGGGACGCAGCAGAGTACAGTGGAGGGATGCAGCAGAGTACAGTGGAGGGACGCAGCAGAGTACAGTGGAGGGACGCAGCAGAGTACAGTAAAGGGATGCAGCAGAGTACAGTAAAGGGACGCAGCAGAGTACAGTAAAGGGACGCAGCAGAGTACAGTGGAGGGATGCAGCAGAGTACAGTAAAGCGATGCAGCAGAGTACAGTAAAGGGACGCAGCAGAGTACAGTAAAGGGACGCAGCAGAGTACAGTAAAGGGATGCAGCAGAGTACAGTGGAGGGATGCAGCAGAGTACAGTAAAGGGATGCAGCAGAGTACAGTGGAGGGACGCAGCAGAGTACAGTAAAGGGACGCAGCAGAGTACAGTGGAGGGACGCAGCAGAGTACAGTAAAGGGACGCAGCAGAGTACAGTGGAGGGACGCAGCAGAGTACAGTAAAGGGATGCAGCAGAGTACAGTAAAGGGACGCAGCAGAGTACAGTAAAGGGATGCAGCAGAGTACAGTGGAGGGATGCAGCAGAGTACAGTAAAGGGATGCAGCAGAGTACAGTAAAGGGACGCAGCAGAGTACAGTAAAGGGATGCAGCAGAGTACAGTGGAGGGATGCAGCAGAGTACAGTAAAGGGATGCAGCAGAGTACAGTAAAGGGACGCAGCAGAGTACAGTAAAGGGATGCAGCAGAGTACAGTAAAGGGACGCAGCAGAGTACAGTGGAGGGACGCAGCAGAGTACAGTGGAGGGATGCAGCAGAGTACAGTAAAGGGATGCAGCAGAGTACAGTAAAGGGATGCAGCAGAGTACAGTAAAGGGACGCAGCAGAGTACAGTAAAGGGATGCAGCAGAGTACAGTGGAGGGATGCAGCAGAGTACAGTAAAGGGATGCAGCAGAGTACAGTGGAGGGATGCAGCAGAGTACAGTAAAGGGATGCAGCAGAGTACAGTAAAGGGACGCAGCAGAGTACAGTAAAGGGACGCAGCAGAGTACAGTGGAGGGACGCAGCAGAGTACAGTAAAGGGACGCAGCAGAGTACAGTGGAGGGACGCAGCAGAGTACAGTAAAGGGACGCAGCAGAGTACAGTAAAGGGACGCAGCAGAGTACAGTGGAGGGACGCAGCAGAGTACAGTGGAGGGACGCAGCAGAGTACAGTAAAGGGACGCAGCAGAGTACAGTGGAGGGACGCAGGGTACAGTGGAGTGACGCAGGGTACAGTGGAGTGACGCAGGGTACAGTGGAGTGACGCAGGGTACAGTGGAGAGACACAGGGTACAGTGGAGAGACACAGAGTACAGTAGAGAGACACAGGGTACAGTAGAGAGACACAGAGTACAGTAAATAGTATCTTTAGGATCATCCTTGGAAATCTCTACTCAAGTCATGGGTATCACTTCCCTTCAATGTTTAAAACAAATGCAAACATTGCTGTGAATAGCACTGTCACATTTTTATGAGTAGTGCTGACAATACAAGTATTGATTTAAATAAAATTAGACTAAAACCGAATGAACAGTACCCTCTGTAAACCATCTGCTTTGTTGTATGTTGTGGGTTTACTTTCTTCACTGAGACAGACAAAAATGTAACGACTTTGCCTTTGGGAAAGGAAGAGATCCGTAACAAGAGAGAAGGAGACTGAGAGAAAAAGATAGAGAGAAGGTGATGGAGATGAGAGAGGAAGAGCAGGTACTGCCTACTGCGCACAGGATAGGATTAGCATAATGCTGTTCAATACAAACAAAAACTCACCTGATCCAATACAAACATTACCAAAGAATAGTGGTGCAACGGATCATAAAACTCACGGATCGGATCAAAGATCAGATCAGCACAGAAGAAAAAAGGGAGCAAATATAACTTTTAGATCCCTGATCATGTTTTTTTTGCTGCGGATACTAATTACAGATCAATGATGATCCATACTGGCTGATACAGTTCTCTTTGTTTGATTATAGCAGCTGGTCTACAAGGCTCCAGACTTTTTTGCCAACGTGCCAAACATCATTTCAACCACTCTAAAGTCAGTAAACCATCAGACATTCTAAATGTTATCCTTTTACTTTATTGTAATTTATAGAGTTTTTCATAAAAGCACACAATTCAAATGATTGTATTTTCATTGATTGAAACAAATCCTGTCATTGGTAGTTTTAAAGTATTATAATCTGCTTAGAGCTACCGTGAACAGCTCATAATTCATCTCTAATATCTATTTTATATTCATGTGAAAACATCTCCTTCAAACTACTGGATTTATTCAAGTTCCTCATCAAAACTACATTTTACAGATCACACGTGAACACATCATGATAACTTTAGAATTTACCTTCGCACAATACTCATTTTCACCGAACAGAGCCTGAACGCATCATAATGTAACTGGATGGAACCTTTGTTCGTTGTCCATTAACTCTGGTCCCAGCTCTCCTCTGGTCCTTTTCAACACTGATTGGTTGTAACATTATCAGAGTTCGACGTACATACATTTATGTGCTGTTTGAGACACATTTCTATCATTCAAATCCCAAATGGTGAAAACTCAAACAAAAAGATGAAATATAGAAGGTGTATATCCTTTTATTAAATCATATTTGATCCATTTGGCAGGACAGATGGTGAGAGAGAACAGTGGTGGGGATTCTTTACTTGAACACTAATTAAATATTGCCAACATTCATTTTCAGATCTTTTGTAATCATTTTTCTTCAGTATTGTCAGATTGTAGTGTGGATCATTCTTTGCAACATTGAACCTGATTGTATTACTTCTTGACAGATCATTCACACCAAAGCCCACTGACATGGTTTTAAAGCTATCGGTATCCATGTTGTGGTCTCCAAACCTCTTAAAGTGCCCATATTTAGAGAAGGGAAATCGAAGTAGCACTTGGACTTTTCTTACAGAGAGCTGCAACTCCAGTTGTTAAACTGCGTCTGCGGTGCTTCTGCACTTTGATGCTATTGACCCTGCACTGACCCTGTGTCCTTGTTTATCACTGCAGCACTGCAGAGCAACAAACACCTCCTAGTTTCCCCAGAGGATACATCACTGATACTCATTTATTGGATCAAGTCAAATATTGGTCTATGATGTTGGTTAGATTTTGGAATCCACCAGCCACAGTGTACACAGTATACAAACAAGTTCATTTCCAACCCTGCCAATGAGTGTTCAATACCTAGCATAGATTGTAACCAATAATCATATTTAACCTGAATTAAATTAAAGAGCTGTGTTTTTGATTAGCCTCTAACTCACCTTATTACTTCTGTCTAAAGCTGGAGGAAGTGAAATTATTATTCAGTGATTATAAATCACATCTTTAACCAGCAAATTCAGCCATCTGATTGTTTCTGATTATACAATACCTTACTAATATGAGCCTGTCAAAAACAAAGAGGATGAGAATGCAGCTCTTTATGTTGAGGCCATGATGGACAATGATTGATAACCCTCATCCCTGAAGTATTTGGGTTTAGTTTAGTTTCTGTCGACATTTGTTTCTTACTCCAAATCACAATCCAAGTCCTTTAGTTGTTAATGGTTGAGAGGGAGACCGGGGGCTGAAGAGGTTTGAATGGGATATCTCTGATATGTCGGATTGCTTTCACAAATGGAGCGGAGCTGAGCAGCATACTCCCAGAGCTTCCTCCGGTCTCATAGTAACCTCATAAAGGCTGCTTGGAATAGAACCAACAACTCTCAGCACGAGAGACTCCGTGCATCCTGAAGCTGCTGGCTCTCATTCATGCACACTCACTCAACAGTTGACCTCTGTGTGGACAGTGAGAGTTGAGGAAGCGTGTGTGTGTGTGTGTGTGTGTGTGTGTGTGTGTGTGTGTGTGTGTGTGTGTGTGTGTGTGTGTGTGTGTGTGTGTGTGTGTGTGTGTGTGTGTGTGTGTGTGTGTGTGTGTGTGTGTGTGTGTGTGTGTGTGTGTGTGTGTGTGTGTGTGTGTGTGTGCGTGCGTGCGCGCGCGCCTTGGGTTGTCTCTCTGCTTCTTACATGAGTGTCACATCTATAACCTGGCCATATGTGTGCGTAATCCAGACTTTGTACTTACACACACTAACACTGTTTTGTTCCAGTCATGGGCGGGTTAAGTTTGTCATGTTTGAGGTGATAAAGGACATTTCTAGGAGAGAGCCACTTAGGATGTGATATCGGGAGCTTTGGTCTTATTTGAGGAGAAGATGCAAGTAATCATGTTTCTACTACTTTTAGTCTCTCCAACCCCTCTGTTGAGTGAAAGGAAGAAAAATGTGTATTATTAGCACTGCTCTTTTTCTTGTTCTTATTGTGTGTGTACTAAACTGTAGTGTGTGTTGCTGCGGTGTCACAGTGCAAACATGGAAGTGATTGTCTTGTGTTGGTTCTTGCAGTGCCACAGGCGGAGCGTGCTGAGATCCTAATGTCCTGCACAAGGCCAGAGACTGGAGAACAGGATTTTAGATCAGATGATGTAATCAGCTGTAAAGAGTAAAATCACCTCAAGAAACCCAGTCTACAAACGGACCAGACTGTTTGGATACATTCTGAAAACGTACATATCTACCCCTCCATTTGCTATGCCGAGATGAATTCCCTCATTGTGTGGTTGTTGTTATTGTTAATATGTCTGACATTAGCTACAAGAGATTTTCGGTTTAAAAAAATATGAATTTGAATGGCTTGTGATCACGTTTGTCTGGGTCAAATGAATGACTGTAAACAGATGATTATTCCAGCTTTTCTATTTTTATTTCTCATGCCCTATCTCTAGATTACCATCTACGTGTAATCAATGAACCTATTAACCTACCGATAGGTCTGCACGGTGGAGTAGTGGCTACCACTCTGACCTCTCACCTCGGGAGGGGCCCATGTTCCATTCTGTGTGGAGTTAGCATGTTCTCCTCTTGTCAGCGTGGGTTCCCTGCTCCCAGAGTCCACAGACATGCTTGGGTTAATTGATTACTCGTAGGTGGGCAGGTGGGCGTGAGTGGTTGTCTGTCTCTGTGTGTCAGCGCTGCTATAGTCTGGCGGCCTGTCCATGACCTATCCAGGACCTGTCCATGACCTGTTCAGGACCTGTCCAGGACACGTGTGTTCTTTACACTTACAGTAACATCAGCAGTGCAAATAGGCTACTAAGACACAGCTTGGCGCTGCTTTCAGTACATTTCCTCATTGTTAACAGGCCTGTCAATAAACTGTAGGCTATTATTGCCTAATATCAAAACAAAATATCAATGATAAATACATTATTTTAAAGTATTTCTTTCCATAGGATGTCATATATAAAAAGACCCTAAATGAACACTGTTAGTGGACTACTTGATGCCTTTAATCTAGTTATTCAAACAGCATGTGTACAGGAATGCTTTTTGATCCAACAGATCCTGAAGAAGAAGCCACCAGTGAATGTCAAAATCTTTGTGAAAACGGCGTAAGTGTCTTTTAAGAAGAAATGAACGAGGCTCAGTACTTATTGGAGTGATAGCTGCTGTTATAATAATGCCCTCATGTTCAGTCTGGCTACTCTTGTATCTGCGTGTGGGAGTCCACTTTATCCTTTACTCCTGTCACCACTCTGTTCCTCCTATTATCTCTGGTTTTAGAGAATCTCTCTTCCACTGTGCATGTGTGTGCTCTACATTTAGGTGGTCATCTCTACATTTTAGAGCCTTGATTTCATAAACTGTTGGCTCTTGAAAAATTGTTTTGTCTTTTGAAGTGTATGAATTCCCCCATACTACAGGGATCTCTGTATACAAAGCAGCTCCTCTGCCCTTTTTCTTAATCCATTTTAAGTTACGAAGAGAAACTTTCATTTTCTGTTGATTTTGGTCGGTTCCTGTGGACGAAAGAGGTAGTGTTTCCAGAAACAAGAGCCCTTTAGAAAACCTCATTTTACTGCAGCAGGGTCTGACTGTCTGCTCCTCTCAGTCCTGGTTCTGGTTCTCCCGTGCCTCCCTTCCCTCCAGTAGGTCCAGCAATACGGCCTGGTCCTCCAGCAGCGTGGTGTCGATGTTTGCTCCCAGAGAGGAGAAGCTCTGCTCCTGGAGGAGGAGACGCTGCTGTCGGGCGCTGAGCTCTCCTTCTGATCCAGTGGAGCTGGATCTGGGTCTGTCCACGGTGGACCGGTCTCTGCTGGAGGATCTGGGTCCGTCCACGGTGGACCGGTCTCTGCTGGAGGATCTGGGTCCGTCCACGGTGGACCGGTCTCTGCTGGAGGATCTAGGTCTGTCCTCGGTGGACCGGTCTCTGCTGGAGTCTGAGCTGAAGGAGTTTCTGGTGAACCTGCATGATGTCATCTGGTTTCACCAGAATCTGACCTGGTGGCTCCAATAACTAAATAACTATATAGAAATAGACAATGTTCGTCTGATGGTCTCGTTTACTTATGGAGGTCGTAGAGGATCAGGAATACATAGACTCTTTCAGAACCAGTTAAAAGTTCCTCTCAGTTACTTTCATATAAAACATCTCATATCTCTAAATTTGTACCACAGCAGTTTGCGCATCATGAAGCCAAGTCTCAGAGACTGCTATTAATCTTTGCTTTCTTACAATATGGGTCAAACTATGTTGGATCTCTGACAAATTCATTTTGGGGTTCCTACTGTTGAAATGTATTATACTGGAAGCATGTAAAGCTTCACATGCTGAGGTTGTGAACTCCTTAACCCTCGCTGAGCTGCAGCTGCTGGCAGCCGGACTAGTCTCTCACAGACAGACACACACACACACACACAAGCTGATGTAATGGAGTCTCCTCTCCTGTAATGCGATCGTAGCTCCTCCTTTTCTCTGTTTGTTGAGTTATGCTCAGGGCAGCTACACACACGCACCAAATGTATTTTTTCCTCACCATCTTGCTCTGTTTTTTCTCTCACACACTCGCACCTATTCTCACAATTTACATCCTCTCTCTTTTCTCACACACACACACACACACACACACACACTCTCCTGACTCTTGACCAATCGGATGGTCCAAATCCCTGGCCTGGTTTAGAAGGGCTGGGCCCCTGCAGTCCTGGGCTTGCTGTGGCTATTTTAGTCCACTTTCTCTGTCCCTGTCTATCACATGCACACACAGTAGTAACATAATGCATATGACATAGCATAGCACATAGCGGTTATAAAGTCAAATGTCAGGGCTCAACACTAACATTTAGAAGCTGTTACATTAGCATTTAGTTGACGAAACTGAAAATGTTGCCATTTCTAGTCACCTTATATTTTGAGTAATTACTGTATGTTTCTATGCAGTTATATGACAGATGAATAATGACAATGTGACATATGTTGCACATGCTTTGCAGTATCGTTTTCTGCCCCCAGAGACTTCATAAATATCCTCTTTGTTCAGGTTCATCTGGACCTTTTTCAGTTGAATCGGTTTCTTTGTGATGTCAGTTTAGTCGAACTTTTCACCTGACTGTCAAATAACTTTCCTATCTAGTTTCAGGTAACATTTAGCTTGTCCTCTGAGCAGTGGTGTAGTGAAGAGTACACGGCGTAACTTGTTTTTCTGTCAACCACCCACTTTTAAAACCCATATATCACATAATATGCCAGTCCAAGGCTAGCCAAAGTTTGAGACGCTCATTCCATATTCTTCACACTATTGTCATGCACAAAGATACATGTAATGTGTACAAAGCAGTGCATGTGATATGAATTTTGTGGTGAACAGCTGACTGACAGCAGATTGTATTCTTCAATCACAAGTCAGAATATTTTCAGTGATTTGGGAATGAGCCTCCTCAGAGACTGTTGTAAAGCAGCTGTCCACATGTGTTTGAGGAGCATTTGGGTGTGTTCATGTTTGGCCTCACATGGCTTAGAGGGGACATATCATGCTCATTTTCAGGATCATATGTGTATTTTGGGTTTCTACTAGACTATATTTTCATGCTTTAATGTTTAAAAAACATATTTCTCATACTGTCTGAAAATATCTGCATTCTGAATCGCTCCATTTTAGCACATTTCAAAGGAATTGCGTTGCTAGGCAACAACTTGGGTCCATGTTGACTCTGTCAGTGGATGTCATTCCCATACCGGAAATAAACTGGAACACATGTAGGGGCTGATCACACTAAGACGCGTCGCTTCAGGCATGCTGCTTGAAAAAGGTCAGCCAAAATGTCGTGGAAATGGATAATGCGCTAGCTCACTGCAGCCAACATCAAACTATGACAACATGACATATGAATTCCCCCTTCCCTCTCACATACGCTGTGGCTCTCTCACTGACCAACAGCTAACTAGCTAGCTATTCCTTCCACATCTCATGATCAACATGCCATGTTGTGGATGAGTGCATCCGAAGTCTCTTAAATTGCATCCACATTTCCTCCACTCGTGTCTTTTCCTTGCATCTAAGTCCCCACCGTCAGAAACCATGTGAGGAGACAGGAAACAAGGCCATGTGTTTGAAGAGAAATGAGACTCTTTCCTCTGAAGCGTCACATGAAGCAACATCCATTTCTGATGACAGTGGCACATCTGTCATTACAGTTATGTTCACTCACAAACAAAAGCCTGCAGACTCTGTTTCAACACTTAACATGTATTTGCATTTCTATTATTTAATGCAGCCAAAATAGTCTATAAATGAAGAGCTACTTACAAATAAAAGCCATTCTTAGAATGAATAAACCAACACCAGTATGATTAATATTCCCGTGATTGCACACAAAGAGAAAGTTAAGAGAAAATTAATAAAAACTGAAATATGTTTTTGAAAATTAACCCTTCAATTTTCCTTCAATTCAATTACTGCCATTCAGCAATTCGGCAGCTGAATTTAGGCTAACTGGCCATTTTCTTTTGTATCAAAATGGGACTACAAACGGCATTTTGTTGCGCAACCCTGTTGTACAATGACAATAACTGAACCTTGTAACCTTGTGTTGACTAACTACCGGCAGTAACTCAAAGTTTATTAAAGAAGAAGGTACCAGGTCTATATAAGTGTCAGGATAGACAGCAGATTTAATTACTACAAGAATAAAAAGATGTCTCTAAACTCAGTAGTTTGTGCAAATGCCATCTATGACATGCTCCAGCACGAGCAAAAGCATTCAAGGCTGAAGAGAGCAGAAGTGCAGTATGCTGTCCTGTGCTTACTAGAGCTGGACACTGAACCAACACATGCATAGCTCAAGCCCCTTGTGCAACTCCTTTCTGAGTTCTTTGATGGTCAGAAGAACCTCATGGCTGACTGCAGACTTGAGCGACAGTCCATCGAGGCCCTATTGAGGATTGTGCCATCAAAGAACACACAAGGCTGGTCACATGAGGTGCTTTTATTAATCACCATCTACTGGTTAGCACTCGGCTTAGCTTACAATGAGGTGTCCCGAGCCTTTCGTGTCCCTAAACCTGGTGCCCTTCGCCAATCTGAACCGACAGATGGTTTGTTACACAGAACCACCTGAGAAGCTATCATTGTAAACAGTTTGGAAAAGGATAGGCACTTGCAAAAAATACTTGGCTGGTGTTGGGATAAACCATCTGTCAATCAACTTTTGGCAAAGCCAGTTGTTGAGAGAAGCCTTCAGTTCCGATATTTGCTCTTCTTTCAATGAAGAAATATTCTCCGGTTCTGATATAAGTAATGCTATTGCAGCATCTAAGCTAACATCTTCAGGAGCCGCTATTGTTTTTTTGTACGAACAGTCACCACTCAGTCTCACGCATACCTAAACCACACCCGTAGCAGCCGGTAGCTCCTCACGGGATGCTGATTGGTCTGTGGACTGGCTTGCCTGACACAAAGGCATTACTGGATTTTTGAGTGATATGTGATCCTCCAATTCTCACATGATCTTGTGACATCACGAGAATCCAGCTACCGTGTAAGGTAAGCCCCTACTCAGGAGGTCATCAAACTGCCCGTCGCTAGAGCATTGGATGGGTTGGACAAGCATTTGCATGGCTGGATCCCCATGGCCAGGATTACCTCAACAGAGAGCTCACATCATCCAGCAGTATATGATGATAAGGGCCCTGCTAAATAACACCTTGTGGGGTATCCTGGTTTCGACCAAGACAACAGAGTCCTGAAGAAAATCGGTATATACAAATAGACTCTGTATCCTCCCTCAGGTGAGGCTAAAGTTAATATTTCCCTTAGCCTCATCTGAGCTGTTACATCAATCCATCATTTACTAAAAATATATTCACTAGTAGTTACCCACTCTCTGCAGAATACTTCGTTTTGGGTGATGGTGGCTACCAAGGTGGCTTTGGCATGTTGAAGACTTGGTGGAGATCAGTGTTATTTTCGTCTCCTTTTCTCTTGCCATCATCCTCTAAAGGAAATCGGTGTGTTTTTTGTGCTGTAAACAAGTAGTCATTATTCCACTTTGTTCCCAGCATATCCTTACCTGTTTACTTATTACCAGTCACAAAAACGAAGCTGGTGTTTTCACCTTATTAGACAGTTATTTATCGTCTTTGTACAACAAGGTTGTGCTACAAAAAGCAGTTTGTATCTCTTTTTTACAACACAAAAAAACAAAACAATAGTTTGTGTGAAGGGTGAAGGATGATATAAGGTTCCTCACAGCCAGGGCAAAGAAGCTGTTCTGAAGCCTGGTGGATCGTCAGCTGATACTTCTGTATCTCTTGCCAACTGGCAGCAGGGTGAACAGGCTGTGGGTAGGGTGGCTATTGTCTTTTAATATCCTTTGGGCTCTTTGCATGCACCTCTTATCACCAATTTCCCTAATGCTTCGTATGGTTGCCAGTGTTATTCTGGCAATAGCCCTGAGGGGTTACGGTGTTAAACACTACAGTAGAGGGGATGTGGCTGCCAATCCGAACTGCCTGGTGTCTGTTAAGGAGGAAGTCTAATTACCATTTGCAGAATGCGGGACTTAAGCCCAGAGTGCTAAATTTACCAATCAATTTCATGGGGGAGATATTTTCAAGATATTTCATAAGATATTTTCAAGATGAGTGAGGGCTGAGTGGAGAGCAGTGGCTCTGTAGGCAAACTGGTGAAGGTCCAGGTTTGCTGGGATTTTGTGTTTGAGGTGCTGGAGAACCAGTTTCTAAAAGCAAATTGTCAGAAAGGAGGTGAGTGCCACAGGGGGATATTCATTTAGACTCTTCCTGGCTCGCTCACACCGCTTCCGATGGCATTTGGTTTGGCCGGTCTGGCTGAGTGATCGAAGATTTTATGGATGTTGATTGTCTTGAGACGAGGATTGGATTAAGTGCAGCGGATCGCCTATACAATTTCATACAGGCTATTTGATTCATAAGAGTCTCACATGTGTGAGAAAACAGCCTCAATGTGATTACTTACAATAAGCAACATACATAATAATTACAGCACATAAACAGTGGGTACATGGACAATGGTGATAGTGCAACATTGCATTGATTAACACACAATGTAGCAAAGTAACGTCAAAACGGATGTAAAACAGTTAACTTACCCCCAGGCCTACTGGGCTGTATGCACCTTTCCTGTGAAGAGGTGGTGTTATTTTGTCTTTGTCCATCTCTGTTAAATGAGACATATTTCATGTCAGTAAAGAAGTACCTGAAGCCATGTCACACTCGTATAACATGCAGAGCAATATGGTATGGTTTACCCTTCATCAGTTTGCTTCTTCAAATGAGCCGCTGAACATAAAATGTGTCCACCACCTGAATGCTGGTACTTTTGTTATTATCGTAACGTTCCATGTTATGAACAAACATGTTAGAGTGTGCTGTCATGCCATAAGTTAACGGGTTGTGGATGAAATATAGGCAAACACCTGTTGCATTAACCTCACATTCTACTTCTAAGCGTAAAATATCAGGCACTTACACTTGTACTGTTTTTAGCCATCTTCTTCAAATTGTCCAGATGTAGATTTGAGGCGGGGCGGCTTTTAAGCTGAACGACTTTCGTGAAGGCTGCTCTCGTGTATCCTCGCTCATGGCTCCTTAGAGATCCCTCCTCACTCAGAGCAGTAATTAGAGCTTTGAGACTGCCTTCAGGATGGCAGACCAAAATGACTTCCAGTTCAAGTGAGGAAATGTCAAATAACAGACTTGTACCCTTGGACATCCATTGATATCATGGTTGTACAAGTTAGTTCCCAGTCATTGACTTGAGCTACAACAGAATCTCTGTGGATCTATTCAGAGAATCATGTATGTGGAACAAGTCCATTACAAGAGGAGTGTACCTTCAAAGAACTTTAATAAGTGCAACACATATGCTTCAGCTTGACTGATCAACCAAGGTTTACAGTCCTCTGACATCCTAAAGAGGGTTTTCATTGTGGTTTTCACTGAACTGAAAAAGGGAAATGAAAAAAAAAAATGAAATTTGATGATAGTCGTCATATACATTAGGTACATATATATGAAATGTAACTTCTGCATTTAACTAATCCCTAGCTCATTGGGAGCAGTGGGCTGCTGGGTTAGGGGTTTAGTGTCTTCCTCAGGGACACTTCGGCACAGGATTCGTAGCAGTCAAGGATCCAACCGGCCTGTGCTTAATCCTTGTGGTGTTGAGTCCAGAACCTCTCGGAACTGTGGAAGGTCAAAAAGTCAGCTAGTTCAAGTTATGATCAAAAGTATTTCATTTTTAACAGAAGCTAAAACAGTTACAAACTGAATTACACTATTGATAGAAATGTGTTTCATGAAACAGAGATCAAATGAAATTCCCCCACACAGTCCAGCTCAGATAGTTAGCTGCCCAGAGGTCCCAAGTGTCTTATTGTTTGAAAATGTCTATCAGCTCAGTGATTGGCTGACATTCTTCGGACTCCTCCTGCCTTTTGACCTGCTGGTCAGCTGTCCAGGCTCCTCTCTGGCCACTTCCTGTGACGATGTCTCTGGTCCTATCTCCATATATGGTGGTGGTCGTCTATCTGAAAAGCCTGTCTCAAATCCCTATCTCTCCCTGTCTCTGCCTCATGGCTCAAAACACTCTATCTACATGTGACTATACTTTTAGTTTATACATTCAATGATTATGTTTTAAGTAAACTTACTGCAGACATATAATATCCTCTATAAGTAAACATACTGTAAGCATATAATACATTCCATAAGTAAGTATATTGTGACATTTTAACATATTTTGACATTTAATATCGACCACTAGGGGTGCCATTAATCATACTAACAATGCTTTTAATACTTAAATTCCTCACAGTGGTCTGGTCTGTTTTGATGGTCACTGGAGTTCCTGGCCGGTGTCCTCCTGAATTCAGGCACCAGCGTCCCCTTTTTTGTTGTGTTGTCGACCCATTTGGACTGAGAAGACAGGCTCTGTAGTGGAGGCACACAACTTTGTGAATGTGTTTGCATTTTATATAGAACTGTGGATTTGCTTTGGACACAATCATTTATGTCATAGGGTGCTTTTCAATAAGCTAACTAACGTGTCTCCTTAAATCCTTTCCTTGGCCAAGAAGAGACACAAGGAGAGAAGAGTCGAGGCAACAGGCATTTAACAAACGAGTAACCCTCCCATCAGAGTCGTCCTTTTAGAGCAACGTCCATGAGATATGACGTGTGACACAGCTGCATCTGTATTTTATGATATCTGTCAGCACAGTGTTCTTGACACCATATATATTTGTACTTTTTTATTCAATTCCCAACCAGGCATAATGTGACAAGACTGTACTGATGTCATACATTTAGTTAACACACACAAACAAACTCTACAACACCTTGTGTTCTTAATACACACTGGTGTACCAGCTGTAGCGTATCATCTCTTGTCTGTGGATTAGGTTGAGACTTGTTCATGTTGACCAATCAGATGTCAGTCTGACTCAGCAGATGTGGCTGCTGAGAGAAAAGCAGCTTTCTGATGGGATTCTCTAACATGGTGGTATCCAAACAAATAATCAGGTTCAGAGATGCTCCATGTTGACGGTGTTCAAACATGAAGGAATGTAAGGGATATAGTTTGTGTCATATTTGTAGCTCAAAAGGCCTCGGTGTGCTTCAAAGAAACTGGGTGATGTGATGTGTCACTGCCAGCAGCATGGCTCTAGGGATGGTCCATCAGGCTGAGATATCTGCAAATACTGGATGGGTTGCTATGAAGTTGTTTTACAGATTTCTTACAAAGTACAAATTGTCACTAACTGTTTTATGCTTTTTGCCAATCACCTGTGCACCTTCAAATGTCTGCTATTTGTTTATTTGCAGCTGGCACACGGACCAGTTTGAAACATTTCAAGAGGCATTTTGTACAATGTCGAGTTTTATGATAATGTTAGGATTATTTATCGCAGAGGATACTGATTTAGATTTAGGTATACAGTTGATAGCTAATTTATTTATTTCATTACTTACTTTTAAATTAAATTTAGAAAGGGGTATTTATAGTTTTTATTCAATATTTATCTATTTCATTTCTGAATTATATATACAATAAATGTATACATATATATATATATATATATATATATACGTATACATTTATTGTATATGTATACATTTATTGTATATGTATACAATTATTATATATACATACAGTATATTGTGTATATATATATATATATACACATATACCCTCTAATGCAAATTTGTGAATTGTGATTTTGGGCTATACAAAATACATTGAATTGAATATTTATGTATGTATGTATATACGTGTATATACACATACACATGTATGCGTATGTATGTATTTATGTATATATATAATCTAATATTCTATTGTAAATTTATGAATGAATTGATTTGATTAATAGTTTTTCAGCCTGAATGGCTGTTGGACCATCCGATAAGCCGTTTGTTTGACGCCCTCTGACGCACTAGGAAAGCCTCACAGAGCTTGGCTATACATTAAAATACTGTGATTCACATCTCTACCTTCCTGTCTATCTTTTGCAAGAGAAACAACCACAGCTAGTTCGCTAAGAAGCTACATGCTAATGAAGGAAGCTGGCAAAAGTGTCATTTTGTATGAGGCAG
The DNA here is from genome assembly GCF_050575085.1 of Anarhichas minor. NCBI lineage: Eukaryota > Metazoa > Chordata > Actinopteri > Perciformes > Anarhichadidae > Anarhichas > Anarhichas minor. The sequence continues at coordinate 1,538,536 of NW_027466461.1, read as the reverse complement.
GACATTTTCCATGTACCGAATCAATAACTGGTTCGTTGTGCTCAAGAGGTAAATACAACTCAGTGAATAATTATCACTTTAGTGTCTTATTCAAAACCTCTCTGATTAAAATGTATATTTGACTTCTTAGCATTGCACTCTTGGATGTCCTTGTTAAGCTGCCTCAGGTCTTGTCCAAACTGTCGGAAACAACAGATTTCAATGCTGAATCAGCAAGGTGCAGTGCTTATGGGAGAGGCTGCATCCCTTACATCTGACCAAAATAAATTCACATTTCACATATCCCAGGAACCCTTTAAGGCAGTGATTCTTAACCATGGGGCGCCACCTAGAGGGCCGCAAAAAACTTTCAGTTTTGCAGCTGTGGGCCGCGGGACCACATAGGTTATCAATTGAAGACACCAGAGATATTACTGTTATCCATGAGACGCTCAGTTACAATATAGCTTCCCACCACCTGGTGGCGGTAATGCGTCAGTCAGTTGTTTAACAAGCTCCAATAAGCAGAAGAAGACACTCAGCTAGCCTGTAGCAAATGTTATGGATAAGTTTTTAAAAAGAAAAAATGAAGACGACAGTGGTGCCATACCCCCCAAAAGTCTAAATGTGTGCGCAAGTACAATCCTGACTTTCTTAAGTACGGCTTTGTGAACGGAGGCAATGAGGCAGAGCCGAGGGCTCAGTGTGGAATGTGGGCTAATGCTACCAAACGAAGCACTGAAGCCTTCAAAAATAAAGCGACACCTAGCGCCGAAACATCCAACGCTCGTGGGAAAGCCTGTTGGGCTTCTTGTTGTGTATGCAGGTTATACACATGATAAATAAATGTCTTTGTGATCATCACATTGTATCATCTCATTTATTTGACAAGGGTTTTGCCTGTTCAACTCCGCGAGGACGCCGGCGTCCTCGATCCCCTCCCCTTCCGTTCCTACAGCTTGCTTGCGCAAACTACGTCACAAAACATGGCCGTGTTTGGTATCCCAGCATGCCCAAAATCCTCATCTTTGCAAAGAAATCATCGATTTTCTTTCATTTCTTATGGATTTTTCACAAAAGGAGCCCAAACACACACTGTCCAAAGTCGCCATAACCGCTGCAAGTCGGATCTTGCAGCATTTCGACGGAAAAAGACACATTACAGACCCGACAATGTGCTAGCGGATGTTACCATGGAGCTAGTGGCTTCAGAAAACGCTAGTCCTTATAGTACAAACCTTATCTTCCTCTTACATAAGCCGTGAACCAACGTATAACCTTGCGTTACTGAGCTACCCGCATACTCGATCGTGCGCTCTGTCGCAGCCATTACGCACAGCAAGTCCGCTACCCACACACCACGTCTTCGACCATATATATATAGATTTTGCAATTTGCAAAGGCTAAAAATAAAAGGAAAATACTATAATATCAAAATATAAAGGGAGAAACACCTTTAGTGTGTCAGAATATCATTTGGTTACCATGTGTCCATTTGGTTCTCCAAATATCCTTTGAGAGCTCCGCCTGGATCTCTTCATGGAAGAAACACTGTAGAATGGCCATACTTTGTCCAATCTTCTTCAAATTTGAGGCAGTTGTTCACTGATAGTGTAGTTACAGCCCTATACTGTCCTTTACCTGTACAGATACAGCCACAGGCAGTTATTTATACTGAAAGATACTTTTTTATTTTATGCGGACAAAAATCTTCCATTTTTACTGACTCCAAAGGCCCACTGCTCTGTTTCTATATGACCTACAGGTATTCTGACACTTTTGATGCATATAGTCACAGTGGTTCAGAAGCTACAGCCATTTTAATTTGGGTATGTCATTTTAGGCGGTTTTGCTCCAAAATAGGGGGGAGTTGAACAGGTAACAATATAGTTATTGAATACAAATCAAACCAAGAGTGAGATCAATTAGTTAAACTAATAGTGTTAATATTTGAATGGGCCCCGGGACACTTTGTACTTGAAAAGTTGGGCCCCGAGGTCAAAAAGGTTAAGAAACCCTGCTTTAAGGCCTTCAACAGGGGGTCCGCGGCGGTACTGCAGGGGGGTCGTGAATGTTTTGGTTGATTCGACAATTTTTCAAATATATATTTTTTTTTCCACAAATTTAAATGTCTTTAAATACACATTAACATGAATCTAACATATTGTATCAAATGGAGGCAGAAGATGTTATCTTTCAGTCAGAAATGCACACATTCAGCGACACACAGGAACTCTCAAGCTGGGCACCGGTTCACTCACAGGATGAGACTAGTCTGGACCTGTCCCTCCAAGCCTCCTGCACACAAAGAGGAGGACCCGCCCCTATCGCTGCTGTGCCAATCACGAGGCCGCATGTTCCATGCTGGGTCTGTCAGGTTCCCCTGATTGACCAAGAGCCTATTCAGTCCCCAGCTGACTAAGATCCCAAACACAAGGACGCATGCTGCAATATTATTTGAAAAGAAGATACCGTTGTTTTATTTGTTGTTTTTTTTAAATGACATTTACTTCACCCATGAATCCTTATGCAATCATTTTTGCATCACACCGCAGCTCTTATCCACAACAGCCAACTGCTGAGGCCAGTATATTATTATAAGTGTTTGGACATTGTTATGAGCGAAAATAGATCGTTTTGGAGCTCGACCAAAAAACATGAATGTGTCCATTATTTTAATAGTTCAGTATTGTATGAAAGATAACAGGTATGTTTATGCATAGCAGTGGCACTAATAGGCCATCACTCATTTTCGTTTCCACATTTATGTTTAAAATGAAAACATCAATTTGAATAGCTTGTATGCATGATTATCATGCAATTGACAGACAATGTTGATATTGGCATTGGTATCAGCTGACAAGGTATGTTTATAAATGGCAGTGGCACGGCCACCCTACTCACTGTACCTTGCACATGTTTAAAATAAAAACATGAATATATGAACCTGTGTATTATTTGAATAGCTTAGTATTGAATGCACAATAAAGAGGCATGTTTATACACGGTACTAGGCCCATTTAATATAAAACACTGTTATACAATATATATAGTCGGGGGTCCCTGCTCCATCTCTCTATCAGTTTGGGGGTCCTTTGCCTGAACAAAGTTGAAGACCCCTGCTTTAAGGCAATGTGAATTAAACGCTGACCGTGTTGACATGCTCCTTTGCTGTACTGTTGAGTAAATGTTGGTGGATTTGAATGCTTTACTTGCTTTTTGAACTGATATAGCATGCTACGGGAGTGCAAATCAGGGCCCCTGAAAAGAAAAGAAGGGGGACCCCCCTCCCCCCGTTTCACCTCTCTCTCTCTCTCTCTCTCTCATGTGAACTGTTTCACCCCAACAGTCCACCCCAGCTCAACAAGTCCCAACCAGCTTGTTCCTCAGAGCTGTCTTTTCACATGCTAATCACTTTCACATTACCACAGACATGTCTGCCGGCCTTCTTCTAACACTCAATACACCACTGTGTTCTTCTACCAGCCTGCTGTATCTGTCTCTGCTTTTTGTAGCGTTTCCCTCTTCTGTCTCTCGGCCCTTCTCTTATTCACTGGCTACTCAAAGATGCCCTCTCTGTTTCTGTTATAGTGGCCAAATGGCCCTCACAAAGCCTGCATGTTTCTACCAGCTGACAGCTGAGCACCGTAACAAAATCTGATGGTGTATGTAAAAACGTTATTGTTATGTATCTTGGAAAATGTGCCTATTCTAAATCAAGCAGGGCTGAAGTCTTAAGGATTGTGACTGTAAGTACAGAGCTGGAGACATGACATGGTTAGCCTAGCTTAGCATAAAGAAACAGCTAGCCTGGCGCCTACCAACACCTCTAAAGCTCAACGGGTTGTAAATCATTTGTTTAATCTATACACAAACAGAAATGCCAAGTCAACAATCTGTGGTTTTAGGGAGGAGTTACATGCTGGAACTGTTTCCTGGTGAAAACAACGACGTGGCAGACACGTTACTGTTGAATGTTGGACCGATTGTAAAGCCCTCTGAGGCAAATCTATGATTTGTGATATCGGACTATTCAAATACATGTGATTGAATTAAAGACCTGGAATAAGGTCTGTTGTTAACACAAGCATTCGAGATTTTAACGTTTTGTTCCACGTCATAAAATACAGTGTGAATATCGAGGCTTTAACGTGTGTCTAAATGAGACTACTTAACATCATCATGCCGACCACTAGTCCTCCTTTAGTTTAGTGGTGCTGATGTGAAGTCATGTGACCGTGGTGGACTTCCTTTATGGCCATACGTTAGCTTTTTATTGCTGTTGATTGCTTTCATGCCTCAAAAATCATAGAAGTGGTGTTCAATGTGAAGATTATCTATGTCTACGTATCATAAATGTTTGTAATTCTGAAATAATCCAAAATCAAATGGGAAACTGCTAACTTTAGAGGTTGGCCTACAAAAATGCGTCATCCCTGCAGCACTCTCTCTCTCTCTCTGTCTATATCTATACATCTATATCTATATAGATATATGTGTATATGTGTGTGTATGTAGAAGTGTAGAACTACTATTTCAACTTCCTTGTAATGGTAATATACTGTAACTCCACTGCTATATTTATATAAGCAATCGTTTCATAGTGTGTGTGCGTGTGTCCTACATCCAGCTTTAGTGTTCTAACTGGGTCACACCAGAACCCAGCTGCAGTACTGCAACACCGGCTAAGAGAGCATGTGTGCGCATACACACACACACACACACAGTGGAGCAGAGATGTACGTACAGCAGAGACAGGCTACAGAGATCTTGAAAGGGAAGAGACTGTGTGTGTATGTCTTGTCTGTGTGTGTGTGTGTGTGTGTGTCTGTGTGTGTGTGTGTGTGTGTGTGATAGCCACAAAGAGCAACTGGGGATGCGTTGTCATGGCAACCCTCTTGGCAGCCCGCCCACCAGCTTGTATGTCTGTGGGCATCACGCAGTGAGGGAGGGGAGAAAAAGCACGGGTGCAGAGTGAGGCGGTATGTGATTGGTCACACCCCCTTGTCTTTGTTTGGCGCAAGGGATTGTGGGAAGCCCTTGACTGAATGCTCATTTGTGTGTGAGTGGGAAAAGAGGGAAGGGGGGGGCTGTATGTATGTGTGTGTGTGCGCGTGAGACCAGAGGCGGACGACGCCTGTGTGTGTGTGTGTGTGTGTGTGTGTGTGTGTGTGTGTCAGAGAGAGAGAGAGAGGGGAGGGGGAGGAGCAGAATGTGTGTGAGAGAGAGGATGAGCTAGTGTGTGTGAGAGAGGGAAAGAGAGAAAGAGCTGCGCTACCATCAGAAGCTCTACTCGGCTTTTTAAATGGATTCTATTTGTTTTTTTATAAAAGGAGTGGATTACTATCAGCCAAGGTTTGAATCTGCCTGTCACACGCTGTCTCTGTCTTACTGTCTGTCTCACTGTTTCATTGGCTAGCCTGTTAGCAGCAGCTGCTAGTTAGCCTTAGCAGCATAGCGAGAGAGAGAGAGTGAGAGAGGGAGGTGCACAGAGAGAAAGGTACGAGTGATTGAAGAATGGATGCAGACATATTGTAGGAGAGGTAGATACTGGAGGTTTACAGAAAGCAAGAGAAATGGAAGGATGGAGGGAGAAATGGAGGGTGAGAAAGTGAGGGAGGGAGTGCATGACAAAAGGAGGGGGTGTGGTTTAGTGCTGTGGACAAAGGAGGCTGGCTGATTGTTTACTACCACTGCAGTGAGAGAGACATGGACGATCAATGTTCCATCATCCTCCCTCTATCACACACACTCTCTCTTTTGATTCACACAGCTGCTCCCCTCTTTCATCCTCTCCTCTGCATCACAGTTTTCTCTCCTAATCTCTGTCCCCCTCCGTATCATTTTCTCCTCCTCCTCTCCTGACTAGCTCTCTCTCTCCTCCTCTCTGTTTTTTGGACAGTGTAGTAGTAATGGAGTGAGCGGGACTGTAAGCTAACAGCTTCGGCTACAAAATGGCTCTTCTTTACCTCAAACTCAGGGATTCCGTCGGCAGGACTGGATCAGCAACACTCATGCTGATGCAGCTTGTGAACACTCAACAGTCTCACTGTTGAG
>NW_027466461.1:1457500-1527500 GCF_050575085.1 Anarhichas minor | reverse complement strand
AGACACAGCTTGTGTGTGACTGTGTGTAGGGTCCTGGGTTTGTCCTATGATCACTTTCCATGTTGAGGCCTGCAGCTGTGTGCAGTTAGTGTGTGGAGGTGGCAGGGTGGTAGTCAGGGTCCCTAGCAGAGCCTCTGCAGCTGTGCTCTGTCCTCTTCTGTCTTCACAGTCTGGTATATCATCTGTCTCTTAAACCTGTCTCTGTATATTCATTATTTTGCCACTGAATCTTTTGGTAGTTTAGCAAGTGAACCAAAAACTCATATCTACCTTATTTCCTTATTTTGGAAACAATATATACGGTGGTCAACAACAAGATACAAATCATGTTTTGCTCACTTTTGACTTGTGGTATAAATCACACACATGATGTTTGTCAATTTAGAAGATAGTTTTGCAAGTCACAAAGTTTCATAACATATGTGTACATTACAATATGATATATGCTAAAGTTCACCTCACTCACCTCCAGCTCTTTCTACAGGATTCCTAGTGATAATTATGTGTTCCCTACATCTCATCTACCATTTCACACAAACTTGTTTCTGTAGTTTCCGTGCAGATTGACTGTGGGTTCAGTGGTCGTGATCTCTAATGATGTTTTGGTTCAGTCACACTCGACAATGCTTGTTCTTTCAGGATTGGACGGGTGTCCTTTTTTAGATCTGTTAAATCAGCTGTAGTGTATTGTCTTCTGTCTTTACCTTATTTCTTCTGTAAGTTCTGCACTTTATAACTGTACTTTAGCAGGGTGGAGGACATTGTCAGAATCATCACAAATGTCATGTTTGTACGTTCATTCATTGGTGATTGCTCATTATGCTACACTCTCCTGGAATTGAAAGATGATTTTTAAAAATATATAGTGGCCAAGTGCATTTGTCTTACCAAATTGGTCATGGAACTGCAAAGTGACACCTGGTATTATCATGTCATCTCTCCATCTTATCTGAGAAGCAAAAACACAGGTTTATGCAGGTGTACATGTTGCGGTATACGTTGGATTGGAATGAGATTAACTCAGCCGGACCATATATTGTTTATTGTTTATTAACTAGATCCCCTTTAGCTGACGGCTCAGCGGCCGCTAATCTTCCTGGAGTCCGCTGAAAGGACAAAACGTAATACATACAAAACATGATACAAACAGTACAGTCAAAATAGTTAAAATAGTACAGTCAGATACAAAGTACAGTCAGAGACTAGGATGTATATTATCAGAACCGACCATATACATTATGCATCCATAACTACTACAAAGAAGGAGGTGGTCTGGCTCACATTGTGATCAGATCAGTCAGGTGTAATGCAGTATCTACACATTCTTAACAGTTTCCTTGGCTGGTGTCCACACACACTAGTTTATGACCAAATGTTTAATGAAATTACAGAATCGTATTTAAAAATGAAACTATGTATTTTGATATGTTTCTAAAGACTTAGAGACACAGAGGCACAGACAGTGTTGAGACACCTTATTGGATAATATTTATTGGATAACCAACAGTAGAAAGATGACAGGAAATGAGGGAAGAGAAAGATGGGGTCCTCAGCCAGACAACCGAGACAGCCAGGGGTTTTATTTTTGAATGTATCTGAGAGATAGATCTGAGACTGCATAGTCTACAGGTCCTTCGGGTCCTGGTTATAGCACATTTTTATCCACTATCATTCAAAGTGACTGATTTCTGTGATTTCTGTCTTTTCACAGGTGATGTGTCACCCATCAGTATGTCCCCCATCAGCCAATCGCAATTCATCCCTTTGGGAGAGGTATTGCTATTGGCTATCTCTGCTATGAACTCCGCCCACAAGCCTGTCACTCAGGAGGCCCTAACTGAACACCTGCAGACATGTTTTCCAGGTAACACCAGCTCACACACCTACACGGGTCCACAGCTAACCCCATCCATCAGCCTCTGTCTACTGCTGCACTGTTATAAATTAAATACAAAGATACAGACCATTTGTGTGTGTTTAGTGTTGTTATAGCAGCTGGTATAAAAGACTCGAGATGTTTTTGTCACCACCACCTGAAAAAGAAAATTGAATAGCTAACATTTAAAAAAATGAAATAAGTTGTATGTTTCATTCTACTAATAATATTTCCTAGTTAAATAGAATTTTGTTGAAACACATGTTGCCAACCTGGGAAGTAGACGGCCATAGACATGGTATGTCCACATGCTTCTTTTTACCCAGCAGTTTCTCCTGGAGTACATTATTTAAAGAAAAGAGACATGGGGGTTAAGGGTTTGCACCACCCAAGCGTCATGCTTAGTGGTTGGTGCTGACTGATGTCAGGGAATTTATCATTTACAATAAATGCTTCCACAGTTTGATTAAGGAAGCTCTCATAGAATCCGAGCCAAACAGGAGAGAAGAGGCCAATCCCACCCCCTCTCTCAAACCGGCCTTGCAATTATGTGTTTCAAAGTTCGATCGAAGCAAACGATGCTTGAAGCAGAGGAGGTGGGGGTCACTTTGCGACCAAAAGCGAACGTGTCCCTAATGCCGTGTTCACACCAAACGCGAATTCATCGCGCCGCGTATTCGCGTCAATCGCGCCGCCGGTCTCGCCGGGGACCATTTGTGTACATTCGCGCTGGACGCGCCGGAGAGGGGGCGTGGCTTATCGCCCTGAAAGCAGTTCAACTGTCCGCCATTAACCATGGAAAATAACCTGTATTTCTGCTTAGTACGTGTTGTGGAAGTCACAGATATCCCGGGAAACTAACCGCCGTCATGTCTGGGTTCATAACATTGTCCAGAGGACCTCCGTGGATTTTATCGAGGTGTATTCACTGTGTCTAGCAAGCCACACAAGTCGCTGTTTACTACAGCCGTATGAACACAAAATAAACTGATTTGGCTGTGATTTAACGGAAATAAACCGACAAAAATTTGCGAAATGTGCGATTTGGCGTTTGACGCGAATTTGCGTCCATCGCGCCGCGAATTCGCGTCAATCGCGCCGCGCCATCGCAAATTCGCACAGCGCCAGTCTCATCGCGTCTGTGCATAGACTTTGTATGTAATCTACTCGCGCGTTTGGTGTGAAGGCAGCATAAAAGCGGATTTTGGTCTGATTGTGCCATGAGCCAGAGATGGTGAAGCATGAATGAAGCAGCTGATGCTAACAAGCATAAGTAATGCAGTGCTCTATTATACTCTGATGATTTTTTTGGAAATACAAAATAATGCAGACTAAGTTCCCTTTGCTTTCAGTTTTATGATAAATTTAATACCTTTGAGCATTTATTATTTCCACCAAGAAAATTGTTGCGCGTGTGTAAATCTGTGAGTGAGTGTACACCTCTGTGTCTGTCTACGGTTTATATCTCACTCTGCTGCAGCAAACTGCATATTATTTTGGATAGCCAGTTATGGCTGCATGCTTGGGGACTTCTTTTGGTTGTGGTCACTCACAATTTCTCAAAACAACTTTTACTTCCTGTTTTATACTGCCACTGACTGTCTGCTGACTCCTCACTCTCTATTGTCAACCGGCCCGTGGCTGGTAGGGGCCGCTAGTGGTAACACTGCGGAGTGCATCACCGACCTCGTCGCTTTGTCCCAGTAGGTGGGATAACAGTTTGCGGTGTCTAAAGCTAACAGGCCTACCATACACACCATAGATATAAAATAAGAGTGGAACAGACACTCCCATTCAAATCAACCTAGCCGGATGATCAGAGCATGAAGGGTTGCCATTTCGAGTGTTGTAGCGGGCTAACGTCAGTATAAACTAAACAGACTTACGGTTGTAGTGGGGTAACGTCTGTAAACTAAACAGACTTACGGTTGTAGCGGGCTAACTTCTGTATAAACTAAACAGACTTATGGTTGTAGCGGGCTAACTTCTGTATAAACTAAACAGACCTACGGTTGTAGCGGGGTAACGTCTGAATAAACTAAACAGACTTACGGTTGTAGGGAGCTAACGTCTGTATAAACTAAACAGACTTACGTTTGTAGCGGGCTAACGTCAGTATAAACTAAACAGACTCACAGTTGTAGCGGGCTAACGTCAGTATAAACTAAACAAACTTACGGTTGTAGCGGGCTAACGTCAGTATAAACTAAACAGACTCACGGTTGTAGCGGGCTAACGTCAGTATAAACTAAACAGACTTACTGTTGTAGAGGGCTAACTTCTGTATAAACTAAACAGACTTACTGTTGTAGAGGGCTAACTTCTGTATAAACTAAACAGACTTACTGTTGTAGAGGGCTAACTTCTGTATAAACTAAACAGACTTACTGTTGTAGAGGGCTAACTTCTGTATAAACTAAACAGACTTACTGTTGTAGCGGGCTAACTTCTGTATAAAGTAAACAGACTTAATGTTGTAGCGGGCTAACTTCTGTATAAACTAAACGGACTTACAGCAAGCGTTGCCTTGCTACTGGAGAGGAATAAAGGATTGCTGGATTTAATGGGAGTAACAATGGGAGTAACTGGTTTTTGTAAACTTACGTGCATTGCACTGGTGACCAAAGCATCCATCATTCACCTCACACAAAATGTAGCCCTAGCAAAGTTGGTGACGTGAGTTTTCACCGTAGCAACTATCTAGAGTCGCCATTTTATTTTGCCCTCAGAGAATTATGACCGCAGGTGAAATCCTCACTGGACCCTCTGCAATTTGCATACCAGCCCCGTGTGGGAGTGGACGACGCCATCATCTACCTGCTGCAACGAGCTCAGTCGCACCTGGATGGAACCGGTGGCTCTGTGAGAATCACTTTCATTGATTTCTCCAGTGCATTCAACACCATCCAACCAGTGCTGCTGAATGAGAAGCTGCGGGTGGTGGGGGTTAACGCGTCCACCGTCTCCTGGATCACTGACTACCTCACGGGCAGACCACAGTTTGTCCGACTGGGCAGTGTGCTGTCTGATGGGGTGGTCAGTGATACTGGAGCCCCACAGGGAAATGTTCTGTCTCCCTTCCTGTTCACCTTGTACACCACTGACTTCCAATACAACTCAGGGTCATGCCATCTGCAGAAGTTCTCTGATGACTCTGCAGTGGTCGGGTGTATGAGGGACGGATGGGAGGAGGAGTACAGGACAGTAGTGGAGGACTTTGTGGAGTGGGCCGGTAGAAATCACCTGCGTCTGAACGTGGCCAAGACCAGAGAGATGGTGGTTGACTTCAGGAGGAAGACAACGGCTCCAAAACCGCTGAGAGTTCTGGGAGAGGATGTGGACATGGAGCGAAGGAGTACAAGTTCCTGGGTGTCTCCATCGACAACAGACTGAACTGGAAGACCAACATCAACGCTGTGTACAAGAAGGGGATGAGTCGACTCTTTTTCTTGAGGAAACTTCGATCCTTCAACGTGTGCAGCAAGATGTTGGAGATGTTCTACCAGTCTGTTGTGGCCAGTGCACTTTACTTCGCTGTAGTCTGCTGGGGGAGCAGCATTGGAGCCGGAGACACCAACAAACTTAACAAACTGATTAAGAAGGCCGGCTCCATCATTTGCTGCAAACAAGACTATCTGGAAGAGGTGATGGAGAGGAGGACACTGAAGAAACTATTATCCATATTGGATAACCCGGATCAACCTCTCCACCATCTACTGCAGGGACAGCGGAGCACTTTCTCCAACAGACTGATCCAGCTCCGCTGTTACAAGGACCGGTACAGGAGAACATTCCTGCCCACTGCCATTAGACTCTATAATAAATCGCCTCTGGCCGGATCATCCTCCACATAACTACACACTGCTACACTGTTGTTTGCTGGTGGTTGATTTTTGCACTACTGTTTTTCACCTAGTTCAGGGGTCGGCAACCTGCGGCTCTTTAGCCTCTCTGTTGCGGCTCCCTGAGGTCCCCAACTGGCGCACCGGATCCGGACCCAGGAACTAAAAACCGATAGATAATTCGGAATTATACATATTGGGCACCGAGTTTAAACTCTAACCGGCGCCTCTTATTCAGCCGTTACGGCACTTGTTCGACGGTGCAGGAAACACATCGACCAATGCATTGCAAATCACATCACGTGATGCAGCTCAGCCAATCAAATATGGGTATTCTGACAAGTTTCCTGACTCGAGAGAGGTTTACACACCGTGACACACGGGGCTGAGACGAGGAAATAGAAAGAAGAGCAGGGAAATTGCGCTGATAGAAGAAGTTATCTCACATGACGTTCTCCAAAAAGAGAAACGTGTTCAGAGAGAATATAATTTATAAGCAAGAATGAACAGAATCTTATATGTTAATTATTCCCACAGGCAGTTAAATCCTCTACCCCTGTCAAGCGCTTTCCCCTGCAGGTGGCTAATCATGATTTTCAGACCCCCGCCCTGTGTAAACTATCAATGGATAAATCCAAAAAAAGAAAAGTCACGGAGGAAAATAGAGAGTTTGACTCTGCGTGGACGTCTTCATTTGCTTTCACTGCCAACGATGCTGACTTACATGTGTGCTTCCAGAACAAGCACACAGCATGTGCTGAAAAGTGTCACGCTGGAGATGAGCGAAAAAGAGCGAATTCTCAGCTGCTGCAGCAAACTCTCCTCTTCATAAGAGCTTGATATTGTTATAACAGGTAAAATTGCAAAATAAATGTCAAGAACTGTCTTTATCCTCGTTCTATATTTTCATAAATACAACAAACTATAGTTTTTCGGTGTGGCTTTGTGGCACAAAGGTGCCAAAGCACACTGACTGTAATCCTGCGGGTTTAATAATAATAATGATAATAATCTTTGTCCAAAAGTTTGGCGCGCTTCTCCTCACACAGCGTTGCCAACAGCGGCGTGAAAAATACACAAGAGGGAGAGACGAGGAAAGACATGGCAGAGCAGGACAATAGTTATGTAAGCTGTAAAAGATAAAACATAGGACAATCTCCAAATGAGAAAGATTGCCAGAGAGATCAGAGTCTCTCTCTCTCTCTCTCTCTCTCTCTCTCTCTCTCTCTCTCTCTCTCTCTCCACACACATATGACATGGAGATATTCAGTCAAAGGCATTGTTAGACCTCCTGTCTGTCTGTCTCACTCACTCACTCAGTCCATCTAACTGTCTGTCTGCCTGTCTCACTCACTCACTCTGTCTCTCTCTCCTCTCTGTCTGTCTCTCTCTCCCTCTCTGTGTCTCTATCATACAGTCATTCAGGTCTTAGATATTTTTAGAGGACTTTTCCCCTCTCACCCCCCCCCCCCCCCCCCCCATTTCACATTCAAGTCCCACAGAATGAATTCTAACTGGAATGCTTGTGATGAAGCCTCTCATTTTAGTGTCAAACATTATGATCTCCTCTCCCCCTCTCTCACCCACCCAGTCCCACCCTTTCAAAATAAAAGCCCCACAAATACAAGTTTCAATCCAAGAGTATGAATCTAAAATGCAGAAAAGAGAGTAGCGCTATCTCAATTGAACCTGAACGACACTACCGGTAACATTGGCGTGTGTATATATTGCGATTTCTTCGGGCAGTAGAAGCCACACTGTCAAAATTTCTTTAGGAATTTTCTAGTTATTATTAAGCCCGATTGATAATATACAGTGTCCTTCAATCAGAGGATCGGCAGTTCGATCCCCGGCTCCGCTAGTCACATGTCGATGAGCAAGACACTTAACCCCAAAAACCCGTAGCTGTGCCTACAGTGTGTGAATGTGATAGGCAGGTGTCACTTAGCCCCTGCCATCAGTGTGTCAATGGGTGAATGATGACAAGTAGTGTGAAAGCACCTTGAGTGGTCGGAAAGACTAGAAAGAGATATACAAGTCCATTTACCATTACCATTTAGTAGAAGACAAGTTCTCCCCTGATGCAATGAGATATGTGATACGGCATATTTGGATTTTTATTACATTGTGTGAGCGTGTTGATGTCGAGATTACTCCGTCCTGAATCCAGAACAGCAGCTTTCAGACACAGACTGCTTCTGTCTCGCTTCTGGCCTTCTTATCAACAAGAAGGAGGGGAAAGGTGTGTGTGTGTGTGTGTGCACAGTCTGTCTGTCTGCATGGAGTTACATCATCCTGGCTGGGCTGAAAGGCTGCTATGATGTAACTGGCAGTAATACCTTGAGACTGACAGTGGGAGAGAGAGATGGAGAGAGATACAGACAGAGAGAGAGAGGTTAATGGAGGGAAGAGAAAGGAGGAGAGAACACAAAAGAAGGAAAGAGAAGAAGTAGAGAGGATACAGAAGGCATTTGTAAACTGAAGTGAAGGCGTACACTGTAACAGAAAGAGGACGGCTGACTGTGGATCTGCTCACTGAAGTGACTGGTCAAATCACAAATAGTCCTGATGTTCCAGTTAAGGAAACGTTATTGTAGAACAAGTGGAAGGAATAGTTGAAGCCTGTATTTGTGTGTGAGTGTGTTTCTTACAGTTCAATGGACGCACACAGCAGTCAAAAGAAACGCAGTAACATCTGTTTTGTGCTTAACTGGTCGATTGGAATCTGAAGGAAGGAAGTTTGTACATAAATATAATTTAAATGGATAGAAGAGCGAGGACAGCAGGAGCCTTCTTCCAACACTCCAGGTGTCTCTGTAGAAACATTTGAATTAGGTCATCAGTTATAGATTTTCTTCGAAAGAAGATAAAAAAACATATTTGATAATTATAAATGATACTGAGATTTGGTAATGGTTTATTTTAACCAATTATTCTTGTTTATATTTTGATCTCCCTCTTGCCTCTCTAAAAAAAGGAGAGACTCCAGCTTTCTGAACTTGATGATTATCTTTTCAACTATTTGTACACAGCCTAAATGTTTTAAATATCATATACATAAGGTAGAGAAAGGAACAGGATGATGGTTCTAAAAAAAACACCTTCCAGACACAGAAAATGCACAAGTGTAATCATTTGTGAAGAAGTGTCCCCAACATCTCTCAAAACCCCACAAGTCCAGTATTAGGTCTATTCTTCTCTTCACTCTGAATGACATCATCACTAGGATGGCTTCTGTCCATCTCTGTCATATTGACACACAGGACCCATGGACATTCAGCTGGATGTTAGGGTGGAGCAGTTAGGGGTTTGGTGCGACTGTGGCTAAGGGGATAGCAGGGCCACCTTTCAGTCAGAGTGGTGGTGGTTCAATCCCCGGCTCCGGCTCTGCTAGTCGCATGTCGATGTGTCCTTGAGCAAGACACTTAACCCCAAAATTGCTCCCGTAGTTGTGCCTACGGTGTAGAAATGTGATAGACTCTGAATTGTAAGTCGCTTTGGATAAAAGCGTCTGCTAAATGACTGTAATGTAATGTAATGGTGCCTTGCTCTAGGGAACCTTGGCAGTGCCCAGTAGGTGAACCGGCACCTCTCCAGCTCCCACTCCACACTTGAACCTCCTCCTTTTCCACAGCCAAGTCCTCCCAGACTGAGCTACTGTCGCCCCATATGAAAAGGATTCTTACATGAAGGAATAACTGAAGCACATAACTACAGTTCTTTAAATTGTTCTCTACTGGATAACATTCAAAGGCCATTTCATGGCTAACAGCAGACCGTGTCAGCTTTATCATTTATATGTAAAACCAAAGCAAATGCTCATTTCTATAACTGTGAAAGTTTGAGATTTTCACATCACAGGTGATTAAGGGTTAGAGTTAGTTTGAATGCACATGGAATTTAAAATGTGTGTGTTGACATGGAGACTGGTATACAAGTTTAGTGTGGTAGAACTGTAGTATAACTGGCATGATTAGGTATTTCTCATAGTCATAGATAAGGTGAGTTGAAAAGAGGAAACATCACTGACAAAGTTGAGATATTGATATTATTCACATATTCACACCGTCTCTCCTCAAAGGCATACATGTTGTTGCATGTTGTAGGTGTTAAAAGTGACAGAGGTGTTGAGAATGAAAGGGGAGAGCAGAGGGAGAAGTTAAAATCCTGCATACTTTCATACCTCCACACAGCTGGCCAATCACTGCATAAAATGGGCTGCGTTGTCTGATTGTTTGTTCCAGAAAGTTAGAAACGCACACTATGTTTAAAGCACAATGAGGCCTTTACATAATCAATGTCTGTGCAGGGATGCAGCTCTAATCAACCTTTCAACCATCGGGGAAAACCAGTTATCTTTCATCTGGCTTCTTTTAATATTTATTCATTACTGTATTTGCAGGGCTCAACACTAACTGTTAAAAGTTGTTGTAATCGTGGAAACCAGGCATTAGCTTGTGGTTGCTGAAATAAAAAATGTGTCTGCCATTTTTAGTCACCTTAAATTTGAGTTACATCTGTATGCTGATCTCAAATGTCAGCTTGATAGTGAAAATGTGAATGTTGTAGATGCTTTTCAGGATAATTTTCTGTCCACCTCAAAGTGCACGCAAGGAAACACACCAACACACGTACAGCAGCGGAGTCACGTTACAGCAGCCGGGTCACGTTACTGCAGCAGGGTCACGTTACAGCAGCCGGGTCACGTTACTGCAGCTGGGTCACGTTACAGCAGCGGGGTCACGTGCTGCAGCGGGGTCACGTTACAGCAGCGGGGTCACGTGCAGCAGCGGGGTCACGTGCCTGCAGCGGGGTCACGTGCCTGCAGCGGGGTCACGTTACTGCAGCGGGGTCACGTTACAGCAGCCGGGTCACGTTACAGCAGCGGGGTCACGTTACTGCAGCGGGGTCACGTGCTGCAGCGGGGTCACGTTACTGCAGCGGGGTCACGTTACTGCAGCGGGGTCACGTTACAGCAGCCGGGTCACGTTACAGCAGCCGGGTCACGTTACTGCAGCGGGGTCACGTGCTGCAGCGGGGTCAGATTACTGCAGCGGGGTCACGTTACTGCAGCGGGGTCACGTTACAGCAGCGGGGTCACGTGCTGCAGCGGGGTCACGTTACTGCAGCGGGGTCACGTGCTGCAGCGGGGTCACGTTACTGCAGCGGGGTCACGTTACTGCAGCGGGGTCACGTTACAGCAGCGGGGTCACGTGCTGCAGCGGGGTCACGTTACAGCAGCGGGGTCACGTTACTGCAGCGGGGTCACGTTACAGCAGCGGGCTCACGTGCTGCAGCGGGGTCACGTTACTGCAGCGGGGTCACGTTACTGCAGCGGGGTCATGTTACTGCAGCGGGGTCACGTTACTGCAGCGGGGTCACGTTACAGCAGCCGGGTCACGTTACAGCAGCCGGGTCACGTTACAGCAGCGAAGTTGGGATAAACATTTTTCTGTTTGTCCCCGCTTGTTATACGTTGAAAAGTGGTATCAAGCCTTTCTGACGAGGCTTGATTTGAATGTTTTTACAAACTGCGACTGCAGTGTATATATATTTATGAGGATAATATTACACCTGCGTTTTTTACAGATTATTTTTTTAGTTTGCTGTCTACAGTAAATGAAACACCAAAACCAAGTGTGGAATACTTCAAATGTTTCTACCCTCTTATTCTACAAATTGTTTTTAAAAAGACCCAAAAAAGACATTTAGTTCAAAGGACCTGTAGGGGCCCTTAATGTTGGCAAGATGAAGAATAGTTTCATAACTGTTTTTACTGTTTTTTACATTACTGTTACTGTTTTTCATAAACAGTGTGATTCCTTGGAATTAAACCGAATAAAAAGAGAATGTAATGTGGACCTGTGTGAAATGTATCTGCTCTAACTACTTCTTGTCTCTGATTTTGTTCAGGTGTTCCCACACCAACAGAGGAGGTTCTGCACCACACGCTGAGCATGCTGGTCCGTGAGCGGAAGATCTACCCAACACCAGACGGATATTTTATTGTAACCCCTCAGACTTACTTCATCACTCCGAGCCTAATCCGAACCAGCTCCAAGTGGTACCACTTAGACGAACGTTCTGCTGACCGACACCAGCAGCAGCAGCAGCATCAGAACCAACAGCAGCATCAGCAGACGCAGTGCACCTCCCCTCTCTCTGGCACCATAACCCCGTCCACCTCTGGAGCCGTGCGCGATCGAACACACCCAAAGTCCAGCCAAAACCACAGTGGAGGAGGTGGGGATTCTTTTTACAACAACAGTTACCGTGGAGACGACCCCCCTAGCCACCACACCACCCTGCAGCGTCGATCTCCCAAAGACCACCGGGAGACGTACTCGTCCCCGCACTCCCCACAAACACCCCCTCAGCAAGCAGCAGGCAACACAGAAAAGAGTCGCAGCACCCTTGGGTTCCCCTTCAAGACGGACACGCTCACCAAACACCGAAGTGGGGGAGGAGGGGGGGGAACTGGAGAGGTAGAGAAACAGGCAGGTGGAGGAAGTGGTACAGGAAGTCGGAAATTTGGTTTGAAGCTGTTCCGTCTGAGCTTTAAGAAGGACAAGACCAAGCAGCTGGCCACCTTCTCTGCACAGTTCCCCCCAGAGGAGTGGCCGCTCCGCGACGAGGAGGCACCCAGCCAGCTGCCACGCAATGTAGAGATGGAGATCATCCGCCGAATCAACCCTGACCTCACTGTGGAGAACCTCGCCCGGCACACAGCGGTCATGAAGCGCCTCGAAGAAGAGCGTGCGCAGAGGAGCAAAGCGTCATCAGCCAATCAGAGCTCCAGGAGTAGGAGAAGCGGGGGTAGACACAGGAAGCAGTCTCAGACCAAACTCAGCCGCTCACATAGCAAGACGAGAGCGCCCCGCGGCGAGCCCGCCGATGGTTCCCACCTGGAGCTGGCCGACAGGGACTACAGAGCCTACTCGTCCTCACTGGCTCGGTCACCGAGGGAACACGCCCTGGCCATGGAGCGGCAACGGGCCCGCCTTCACCTGGCACATAGCAACCCCAACATCCTCGACTCTTCCCACCTGCCTGTCACGCCAGAGTGGGATGTGTCCGGAGAGCTTGCCAAGCGGCGCACAGAAATGCCTTTCCCCGAGCCAAGCCATGGCCCATCAGCCCACCACTCCAAAGTCCACCGCTCACACTCCCACACCCAGGAGAGGAAGTCCAGGAACGAGCGCAGCGACAAGGCAAAGGAACGCTCCAGGTCCATGGACAATTCCAAAGGACCACTTGGAGCTGGGATTATTGGACCACCTGATTATTACGACGACCGGAGCCGTTACTATACTGACGATGGCACCCTGCGAGCCAATCAGAGCTCTTCTCACTACTCTCGTGCCCCCCCTCCTTCAGCTAAACTGCCTGTGGATTCTCTGGGGTTGGATAGCGGCAGGAGTTTAGAGAAGAGTAAGAGCAGGGACAGCCTGCCGGCATACTCACCCAAACCACTACCCATCGCCGTCCCTCCTGATGATTACTTCCAATGCGCTGGCTCCTCTGAGGCTGCTCTCACAGCAGCTAACCCACTGGGAACTCTAGGCAAAAGTAGCCATGAGGGATTAAAACTAGGCAGCGCCGACAGGCAAATGGACAGACAGACACCCCATCCTCTAGAAAGTAAGGAGGACTTGTCAAAGGTGGGACCTAAGGGTGGCAGCCTGCCTCCAATACCCCTGTCTATCCCTGACCCCCCCCTTCCTAATGGAAGACCTCCCCACAGTGCCTCCTCTGGTCAGGAGAAACGTAAGGAGATCTTTAGTAAAGACACACTCTTCAAACCTCTTCCCAGCCTCCCTTTGCCAGGCTACAGCTCCCTGAGAAAACCCCCAGCCCTCACCTCCTCTCCTCTGTCCTCATCCTGCGATGCACTTGATTCCCAGGAGGCCTTTGATGCTCCCAAACCTCTGGTGGCCACACCGTCCATTCCCCAACAGGGCATTGAACCCACTACCAGTGCTGCAGAGGCCTCCTTTGACTACTACAACGTCTCAGACGACGATGAACTGGAGGAGGGGGGGAACAAAAGTCGAGGAGAGGACGAAAAGGCTGGAGGAGGTGTCGGGATGGGTGGAGGTGGAGCAGGGACCATGCAGTGGCTATTGGAGCGAGAGAAGGAGAGGGATCTACAGAGGAGGTTTGAAAGAACCCTCACCTTCCCTGGTGCTAAAGAGAACCTTCCAGAGCCCAGTCAGAACCAGCAGTCAGCCCACTCTGCTAGACTTGACAGTATGGACTCCAGCTCCGTCACTGTTGACAGTGGATTCAACTCACCACGGTGAGAACATGTATTTACACACTGCATGCATACAATATAGGCATATTTACAACTCTCATTTTCCATTTATCTGATGCAATGGCCTGCATTGTTGAATAGCAAAACGTTTCCACTCATTTCTCTTCAGAGGCAAGCTGATTGTTTTGTAGCCTCACTGGCACACCAGAAAGGAGAGATTGCAAGAACAAATCATGTCCTTCTTTGTGATGTTGTGAAACAAGTATTATCCGTAGTTTTTCAGTATATGTATACAACGATCCACAGGCTGATGTGTATAGAAGTGTGTACAGTATCTGGATGAGTCATCAGAATAAGCTGTCACACCTGTGTCTTAAGTTAGCATTTAATAGGATTCATTTACTGAATCAGAATTCCTTATTAAATCCAAAGAGCATGCAGTAGAAGCACTGCTGGGTCCTCATCACACTGGCGCTCTTTGGATCCTTCAGGTTAACTCTGCTTCATTCATCTTGTGAAGGGCTCATTGCATGGGGGAAATTCATTATGGTCTCAAAAAAGTACAACTTGACAGGTCTGATAAGTGATTCTGGATCCCAAATGGAACCAGCTATCTGAACCCAAGCCTACCATTTTCTTTAACACACCATATAGTAAATAATATATTTTGGCTCTGCAGCTGCTGACATAGTGGTAAAAAACGAATAAGTAGTTATTGTTGTCGGCCCTGAAATTCCATATTGGTGCATCTTTGATTGTTGTGGCTGATACCAATACAAAAGCCACTAAAATGTGAAGATGGCATTAGACATTTCTAGTATTTTTTTAATACAGCACCAGTGTTCAGAGAGCCTCCACCACGTCTAGAATAAAGAACGCGCCCCCCATGCTCTCAGCTCTGATCCTGGATGTGTTTTTGAACCAGACACTGGTACAACTCCACTACTGCTGTGACCAGAAGAGACGCTCTGTGGAAGAGCTGAACTGTGACCAGGACACACTCCTGTGTTGTTTGGAAATCTGACATTTTCACATGACAGATGATGAACAAAGGCATTCAAGTGTGAGTGTAGCTGTTGTAAGAGTTGAGTGTGGGGCAGCAGCAGACTGACTCATATTTATCAAAATTCAAAGTCAGTCAGTCAGTAATGTTATTGAGCATGTACAGTATATGAATAAATAAATAAAACCTTTAGGGAAGAACAAGCAGGAACCACAAGCTGAATTAAAGAAATAGAAAGGCAGACACATTGTGATGTGTGGATGTGCATAGAGAGTATTGTGGCCACTGTTAGAATGTAGCTCGAGTCATCCGTGTCCTTGTTAATGCACATTCCTCTGTGATGTGAGTGTGTGGTCTGCTGTCTGTTTCCTCTCGTTTGTCTCAACAGAAGCGGGAGCTTCAAGCACTTCATGTGGTGTTGTGGTTCTATCATTTCTCATTGTGTGTCACTGTCTCTCTGCAGAACAAGGGAGAGCCTAGCGTCTAACACCTCTTCCATAGTGGAGAGCAACCGTCGGCAAAACCTGGCGCTGAGCCCCGGCCACCTCGGCATCACCACCGGCACCGCCACCCCCTTCTCCTTCCGCGCCATCCCAGAACCTGCCGGCACCCAACCGGAGAAACTCCAGAAGCCCAGCGCTTGCCTTGCGTCAATCACCAGCGTCTAGGGGCGGAACTACTGTAAGAACTGGGTGGAGCCCCAGGAGCCTATGGAGAGGGGCCAGAAAATAAAAGTCCCACCCCCAAGGACTGTTACATCTTTAGACTGACATCAGTGGAGCTGCCACAGGCCACTGTGGCACTATAGCTATTAACACACACACACGAACAGAGAGAGACATTTAGACCACCAGGAAACTGCTCTCTGTCGCTCTCACACACACACACACACACACACACACACACACACACACACACACACACACACACACAGACATATACACACACACACACAGACATATATATACACACACACAGACATATATATATACACACACACACACACACAGACATATATATACACACACACACACACAGACATATATATATACACACACACACACACACTCAGACATATACACACCAGGCCACTGGGCAGACTCTGACCATGTCATTCTACAGCCTCTAGTTTACACACTGCTGTTGTGTTGTTTCACTATCACGTGGGTTCTAGTGTGCGTGTGTGAGTGCGTGTGTGTGTGTGGGTTATGTTTGTATAATCTGTAATCTCAGGTCATGTTATTTCCACTCTCATTCCAGCTGCTCCAGATCAGCGCATCTCCCTCTAGTGGTGTCTGGTGGTACTACACACTGAAGAGACGCTGCTCTGCTGACTGCTGTTACTGATGGTACACACATTGTCACTGATCCAGCTCCTACTCACTTGTATCTGTTAGCTCTTCTCTAAATTCACCACCGGCAGACACCTTGTAAGGTGCAGTGCCACAAGAAATGACAATTAATGACCATCTGTCCAAAGTGCATCAACAAAGTGAGGGAGTTAGACGGTCCAATGAGTAACCTGTAACCAGGGCTGTTTTCACTAGAACACTCTGCAGAATGAAGCTGAGCAGTTCTTGTGTCTGCTGGATGCCATGATGCCCATTTGAACTGGCTGAACACTGTAGTGGCAGTTTCGACCAGCTGCTGTCAGATATGTGGACAGCTCCAGGGATGAGACTTCTGATTCGACTCTTTCATGGGGGCAGATCTTCCTCCACTGTTCTCTCTTTTTAACGTTACCTCTCATGTCCACGGGATGCAGCTCATGGCTCTGTCATGGCTGCTCTTTTCTCCACAATAGGCAGTAACAGATACGTTGAGTACGATGGCCCCGGCAGCTCAACACACTGCTCTTAAGGCCACAAGACGAGACTTTATTGATCCCTGGGGGGAGAGTCACACGACAGAAAACCAATTCTATTTGAAAGAAATATTCAAGAAATCAGAGAGGTGACAGTATACACATGCCTAACACATTATAAGTGAGTTTATATATACAGTGTATAAATGCCTATATTTATGACAGTTGACATGAAATTAATATTTAATGACATGCTGCATTTTGTTATTGACTTTGTCTTTATGTACATATAGAATAACTACTTTTCTTGTTTGTTGAGAGTCACTTCACAGCCGTGTTCAGATATGAGATGTTGAGGTCCTGCCGATGATGTCAGCCTGTAACATGTACATGTAAACGTATTCATGCTGACTGCTGAGGTAGCTCATTTCACATGACATAATAACATGTCCACTATGTCCGTCGCAATACTAAACATTCCTTTTAATAACCCGAGCTGAGATTGATGGATGTTAGTGATGAATAGCAGGGTGGTGGTGGAGGCCATTGTTGGAGTTTAACTTGCAGCTGGATTTGATCCAGACTGCTCATCTAGTTACGTCGGTCCTTATTCATCAGAACTTAATCAGTTCGGTTAATTGTTCTTCGTTCAGTCGGGTTATGCTGACCAGCACACGGTCGCCATGCTCTGTTCTCATGAAGCCCACAGCACAATGCACGTCTGTTGAGACGTTAGCCACGTATGCTATGCAGGAAACAGACGAGGCTCATTGTGCAATGAACCGGAACACAAACTGACATGGACCAAGGGTGGAGATGCCATTATATTCATGATTTATTTATTCACTTGTATCAGCAGTGAGCTGACACACGTACACCTGAGGAGGAATAGAGCAGCCATCGCGTTCATGTAATTCCCTTTTGTTAACGCTCCTTAGAGCTCAGGTGAGACCTCAGGTGTCCAGAGGGTGGAGACCAGCTCGATGTAACGACTCATTCATGGAGGAGCTGTGAAGGAGCCATCGCCTTGCTTCTGCCCGACAGTATGAACCTCAGCGCTATGTGGCAACATCACAGCAGGACCTCGATATAAGACAGAAACAGAAGGAAAGATAAACAGCGTTAGAAACAAAGCCCCTTAATTCCAGAGCAGTGCAGACGAGATAAAGGTGTTACTGCTTGAGGACGTGACGCTGCGTCCTGTGGACATGAGGGGCTACAGTCGCATCCCTGTTGAGTTTCACAGCTAAGCTGTTAGCTGACTTCCTGTAGCCAGCAAACACCACTGTCTGTTTTCACTTTTAAATGAAATGCTGGCATCAGACAAAGTAGACGCTGCTGCAGGTGTACGGTCATTAGGAGCAGCTGTACTTGAGGTGGCTGAGCGTCCAGCAGAGAAAATGAGACATGAGGGGATAGAGACAACTCATCCAGACCAGTGTTATAGACAACAAGCAGGGACGACACTTTGTTTTTTGGTTTCAGTATTTCTTTAGTTGCACACAACATTACCATGAATTCACATTTCTGTCAGGTTCATGGCTACTTGAGTATTTCTTCAAAAGGTTTGAGTCACATCCCTGAGCCACTCTCACTCCTGGTGCTACGATGTATTATGGCCAGTGACGGCCATGATAATAGTCATAATAAAAAGGTGATGAGAGAGTTGGAATATAGTAAATGGATGCTTACAATTGTATAATAGGTTTCACCTGCATACGTTTGGCTATGACCATTTAGTCCCTTCTATGAAGCATGCGGGTGAACAGGACTGGGATCACACAGTGACGGACAGACGCTGACTATGGCACAGGGACGCGTGGAATAAGACCGCTCTCAACATGTGTCGGTCTCATTGTAACCAGACCTGAGCTGAGCTGGATTTACCCATCTCGAAAAAACCTGCAGTCCTATAGGCCAATCATTTCCCATCCCTCTATAGGCTCAGGGAGCTGTCAGTCATCCCAGTGTTGTCGTCCAATAGGCTCCTCTACAACTACCTCCACAGCAGCAAAAACACAGCCCGTCCTTTCTACTATCTCACTGTCATCAGCCTCTAGCCTGTGAATGTCTGCACACACTCGCACACACACACACATATACGCACTAACACACTACACATCAAAGTGCTGGACTCCCTATTGTTTTCCTTTCTTCACTAACAATGTTCTTCTCATGGTACACGATAGCATTGTGGTTCAGCTGCTAACCCCCGCAGCCCAAACACACTCCTGATCCTCCTCCTCCTTCTGCTGCTGCTCCTCCTCATCCTGCTGCTGCTGCTCCTCCTCCTCCTTCTGCTACTGCTCCTCATCCTGCTGCTGCTGCTCCTCCTCCTCCTCCTGCTGTTCCTCCTCCTCCTCCTTCTGCTACTGCTCCTCCTCCTCATCCTGCTGCTGCTCCTCCTCCTCCTGATCCTCCTTCTGCTACTGCTCCTCCTCCTCCTCCTGATCCTCCTCCTCCTTCTGCTACTGCTCCTCCTCCTCATCCTGCTGCTGCTCCTCCTCCTCCTGATCCTCCTCCTCCTGCTCCTCCTCATCCCGTTCTCTAGTGGTACCTGACTTCCTGTGCAGTGAACCTCTTTCCTGATCCCAGTGAGGGACTTCAACCCAAATAGTGTTGTCACAATATCCTGACATCCAGCTATGCAAGCTAGCCCGCTGTGACCCGACACAAAGAAGAGAACCTCCCATTCAGTGAGGATATGCACACTGTAGGACTCATACATTTTGTTCAGACATGAGCTGCAGATGAAATGTACATCACATGGACCCTCATAGGTACGTGTAAAGTCTAAATTAGCCTTGAGGGGCTCACAATGCTTGAAACAAACTAGTTGATCCAGCGTGACGTCTTCTACCTGTTCCCCAGTGTGCTCTCATTTACCTTACTGGAAACAATATCTGTAGAGTTTGTAGCCAAGCACTTCATTTGAAGTGTGCTGGCCCTTTAAGTGTGCCTCAGTAAAAGATACAAGTGTAGCTGCTTTTAGTTAAACAGTGGTGTATATCAGGATACGTGTCGCTCTCACCTCGAGTTAGTTTGCCCGCTGTATGGTAGGACCTAATGAATTAAAACAAATAGATTTATTTTCATGTATCTCGTGGAGCTCAATGTGAGGTGCTCAGTTCCTTCTGCCCAGCTGTCCTTGTCACAGCTAACTCTACTGTTGGTCTGGGCGACCAGTAACCCTCACTGGCTTCCCACCTGCAAACACATTGTGTTTGTGGGAATCGAACCCCTGAAATGGTAGACTGGAACTTGAACTCTTCGCCGCCATGTGCTGAGAACAAATGGAACAAACACCTCTTCCATGAAACTCCTTTCATCCCTGTAACATTCGGTCTTACTCTGCATCTTGCCACTACAAAGGGGTACAACCTCATGTCCTACCACTACAGGTAAACGCTTCAGCTCTGTACCAGGGAACTGCTTTATAGTCTCCCCCTAAAGGACTGATGCTGGTGTTCTACGGACATGGTCACTAATCTATCAATACCTGATGATTCTAATCTCTATTCCACAGTTGGAAGAGATTTATAGTCTTCAGTATTCTCTACAATGTCAGCAGTGTTCTAATACCACTGAAGGGTTTTAGTCCCTCTTCTGTCCATACTCTGGAGTATATGTATCCGTAATAAGGTTTTTGTCACTGCTCTTACCCAACAGTAAGCTTCCAATCAATTACAGTAGTGCTTTACTTTAATTGGACTAGAATTGGATTCTAGTCCAATTCTACCTCTACAGTAGGGTTTGTAGTGCCATCTGTTCCCACATAGTTTAGCCTTATCTATGACACACAGATTCTGTTTGTCAAGTTCTAGTCTCTGTTCCACCTTTACCATTTAGACGGTGCCCTGTTCCTACAAATACAGCGGTTTCAGTCCCTGTTGTACCACTGATCTTGGGTTTACCACTATACTGGAGTTGAGTTCTTGTCCCTACAGTGAAGTTTAATCTCTATTGTCCCCACAACTCTGAGGGTTTAGCTCTGGTTCCACAGCCATAGTGGGGTTATTGTCCCTGTTCCACCAATAAAATGACTGTGGCTCCCTGCATGGTGGAGGTCATGGGTTCCATCCTTTATGTCTGATGATTGCACTGCCCCCCCCCCCAATTCCTCCCTGCTACTGTCTGGCCCAGTGGCCCCTCCATCAACCCCTTGTCTCCTCCAGCCACAGCCCTGTAACCTTCCATCCCTTTTCTACACTGACAGTCCATGAAATGTCTTCCCTTAACATCGGCGGTGGTTTATAAAATGGAGGTTCAACAATAACATTGTTTCTAATGGTGACGGTATGTCATACCTGTAAATGATGTTTATCTGTCATGCCTAGTCAAATAATTTAAACAATAAAAAGAGGGATTTTTTTAAATGTCTATAATATCTGAAAGTCCCTTTGATGTGTAGTACTGGTGTTAACGTTGTTGTAGTGTATGTGATACCCTAATGGGATTGTGTTACTTTTTAAGATAATAAAATAACAATGTTTGGTTACACCACTGTTGTGTGTTTTAATGTGATCATCTGTTTTATGAGAGCTCAACACTGATAGCACAGGGACATACACCGTAGGAGCCAATATTCAGCTGGGGTCACGATAGAAGGAGTGTGATAATGAGCACATTGATAATACACTTTATTTGTATAGCACCTTCCATACAAAAAATACAGCACAAAGTGCTTTCCAATGAAGGAAGATAGACGTGGAATGAACATTTAAAAAATGTAAGACTTCCATCCATCCATCCATCCATTTTCCACCGCTTATCCAGGGTCGGGTCGCGGTGGCAGCAGGGCAAGCAGACCGACCCAGACCTCCCTCTCACCGGCAACATGTTCCAGCTCATTCTGGGGGATCCCGAGGCGTTCCCAGGCCAGCTGGGAGATGTAATCTCTCCAGCGTGTTCTGGGTCTTCCCCGGGGTCTCTTCCCAGTTGGACGTGCCTGGAAAACCTCCAGTGGGAGGCGTCCAGGAGGCAAATGTAAGACTTATCAAACGTAAACTCTGAAAGTTTTGGCATCTTGTGAACAATAAATATTCGGTACCTCGGCGTCTGAGGCCAGAAGCAAACACAGATTCTGCTTGAAACAAATTCAAATTCACTACAAGTCTCGATTTTACTGAAATTTGCATTTTTCAGCCAATCAGAACATCAGTACAGACCAGTACAAACCACTGATAACAATTAAAAATAATAAAGTCAGTACCCATATCTGTAGCATGAACATATACATCAGTACATAGAATGAAAAAAAAAAATCAATTAAAATACAACATTTTAAAAACATCAGTGCAAAAAGGGAGTTTTGGAACTTTATGAATTTAGCAAGTCAAGAAAGTCACAGTTTGTCATAAAACTGTTAAAGTATAAATCTGAAAACATTCCATGAGAAAGACTAAACACAAAAGTCACATAAATGACGTTTCTCTCTGAAGCTGCGACGTGCGTTTCGTACCGACATAAAGGCCAAATCCGGATCTCCACACTCACGGACCCACGGACTTCCTCATCCATTCATTTATTGCCAAAAGACTAGCATCATTCAGCAGAGATGTACAGTTTCATCCACATAACTATGGAAACGTACATTGTGCTCTCTAATGATGTCAGTGGCAGCATGATGGTGAGAATTCATTTTGTTGTTGTGCAGATCTGCTTTGCTCAATTGAGACAGCTTAGCAAAATCAGGTCATTGCTTTCACCTGCAGACCCGGAGAGTCATTCATGCTTTTATCTCCTCCAGACTCGACTACTGCAATGCACTTGATTCTGTATCAGCAGGCGAAACAGAGAAGTGATCACATCACACCAATCCTTCTGCCCTTGGTTACCTGGGAGTTTTAGAATTGATTTTAAGATTTTACTGCTTGTTTTTAAAGCCTTTAAATACCTGGTTCCTTCCTATATCTGTGATCTGCTGCGTCCTTATGAGCCGCTAGCTGAGATCTTTGGGCAGAGCTTTGCTATCCGGGCTCCTAAGATGTGGAACTCTCTTCCTGGTAATCTAAGGCAGGGCAATTCAGTTTCCTCTTTTAAATCTCTTCTGAAGACTCACCAATGCTGGCTGACTTATTTTCACATCTGACGGATTTTATTTTATTTACTCATTTATTTATTTTACCTGTTTGATTGTTTCTTATTTGCGTTCATGTTTATTGTGAAGCACTTTGTAACTTTGTTTTGGAAAGGTGCTATATAAATACAGTTATTGTTATTAATATTGTAATAGTTTGCACTGAAACTATCTTTTCAAGTGTCACTAATGAATTGGTTTGATTTGGCCGGACTGAACTTATTCTGTAAGTGGTGAACAATGCAAGTTGTTCACAATTTGAGACAGAGACCTGCAGACAGGTGGGCTCATGAGTGGAGGATAATACGCTTGAGTTTTCAGCATTCTCTGTAATAATCTTGGAAAAGTAATCCTGTCTTCCAGACTTATAGTTTTGTTTCAGGCAGTCATGGCTTCTTTGTATACAGTGAACTATGAGCCGATAGTTTTTCTCCATTTCCTTTTAGATAATCGATAGTCTCTCAACCTGTTGAGCTAAAAATGCCTAAAATGACATTTCCAAAATGAATCAGGACAAGTTCCTCAACCATAAAGCGTATCTGCATATTTTTGCTCTATTTGAAAGGTAAGAAACTGGAATATGAATCCATTATAAGTTTACTTATTTCTATTAACGTTCCAATATAAATGGAGATGGTATACAATCTCAATTTCAAAGGCAATTTCACCATTAAATGATCAATGGATGATGATGCATGAATATACTACTCTTTACTACAACTGGGACTGTACATGTGATGAAAATACACTAAAATACTACATTTATGATACACATATACAAGTTATGAAGATATAGGTCTACTCAGGCAGTCTCCATGTTTTGGCCATGTTTACATGTTGAGTGTTTAATACATATAGCCATAATACAAATAAAGACATGTTACAAAGACATGGAAATAGTGATGAGTAAAGCATTGAACAGCGACAAAATGAATATCAATCAATATTCCTAAGTGACCGAAGAGCTCCATGATATAAAGCAGATAGATAGAGAGTGCAAGGCCTACAGGGCTGAAACTGTATTCCTACATTCATCTGAATCGGGGGAGTAGCACGGTGTCAGGCTCCTTGCTGTCTGTTGCCACCTGGTGGCAGTATCACAGTACTACGAGCCAGAGCTCACTTACACCTGGTCCTTTCGGTGCATTAGAAAGCTGGGAATTTCTAGTTTACAGCAATATCAAGCGTGGTAATGTATGTAGACTGACGAGAAAATTATCCCAAATCACAA
This sequence comes from Anarhichas minor, assembly GCF_050575085.1. NCBI lineage: Eukaryota > Metazoa > Chordata > Actinopteri > Perciformes > Anarhichadidae > Anarhichas > Anarhichas minor. Next base: position 1,503,408 of record NW_027466461.1, on the reverse strand, counting down.
CTTGCTATTATATTTACAAAGGTTAGATTTGTACAACTTGATTGTTAAAATACTTCGCAGTAAGACATAGTTTGGACAACATACAGCTGGTTTACAGATTCTCAAAGCTGTAAACTACTACTACATTGATTTTAAAAACAGTATGACATGCATATCTTCTATTAATAGACCATCTTCCATTGCTACTTTTTGTAAGTAGGCCACAGGGGTCAACGGGTCCGTCGGGTTGAGCAATGTTTAATCCTCAGTCTAGCAACAGTATTTAAAGCAGATGACCCAAGAAGCCTAGTTGCTATTTTAGAGTCTGAATGATAACAACTGTTGGATGGCACAACATTTTCTTCAACTCAATAACTTAAAATCAGAGATCATAATATTTAGTCCCCCAAACCCTATCAGTCCCATTAAAAGTGCCCTTGGCCCCGTCCGTTAACATAAAGTCCACTGCCAGAAACGTAGGAGTAGTTTTTGATTCAGATTTAAGCTTCAAACCACAAGTCACAAAAGTCTTCCAGTCCTGTTTTCTACAAATTAGAACCATCGCCAAAATCAAAGGAATGCTCTCTCAACCTGAGCTGGAAAAAGTCATTCATGCATTCATCTTCTCAAGCCTTGATTACTGTAACTCCTCCTTCTTTCTGGCATCAACCAAAAGTCACTCTCTCGCCTCCAACTAGTTCAGAAGGCAGCAGCTCAGCGTCTCAGTGGTTCTAACAGACAACATCACATCACCCCAATCCTGGCCTCTCTCCACTGGCTCCCTGTACGTTTTAGAATTGATTTTAAGATTTTACTGATCACTTTTAAAGCACGTCTGGGTCTGGCCCCAACATATATAGAGGAAATGTTGACCCCCTAGGAGCCAGCTCGCAGCCTCAGATCCTCGGGTGGGGCCCTTCTGTGTGTTCTAAAGTCGAGGCTGAAAACTAAAGGTGACCGTGTTTTTGCCATTAGGACCCCTCGGCTCTGGAACGAGCTGCCTGAGGAGATAAGGCTCTCAGAATCAGTGATCTCTTTTAAATCACTTCTTAAAACATATTTTTACAGACTGGCTTTCATGTGATGTCGTCACTTTTCTATTTTGTTTTTAGTTGTTGATTTTACTAAATTATTTTACAACATTTTGTTTTTTTATTTGTTTTTTTATAGAGAACTTTGCTTCAGCTTTGGCATTTCTTTTGATAAAACACAGTGATGGTCAGAAATTCGGAGGCATCGTCAATGTGTAACCCTGTTGTTATTACGAGCTGTAGACTGTATATAGTGTAGTCTCATAGACTGTATATAGTGTAGTCTAATAGATTATATATTGTAGTCTCATAGACTGTATATAGTGTAGTCTAATAGATTATATATTGTAGACTCAGACTGTATATAGTGTAGTCTCATAGACTGTATATAGTGTAGTCTAATAGATTATATATTGTAGACTCAGACTGTATATAGTGTAGTCTCATAGACTGTATATAGTGTAGTCTCATAGACTGTATATAGTGTAGTCTAATAGATTATATATTGTAGACTCAGACTGTATATAGTGTAGTCTCATAGACTGTATATAGTGTAGTCTAATAGATTATATATTGTAGACTCAGACTGTATATAGTGTAGTCTCATAGACTGTATATAGTGTAGTCTAATAGATTATATATTGTAGACTCATAGACTGTATATAGTGTAGTCTAATAGATTATATATTGTAGTCTCATAGACTGTATATAGTGTAGTCTAATAGATTATATATTGTAGACTCAGACTGTATATAGTGTAGTCTCATAGACTGTATATAGTGTAGTCTAATAGATTATATATTGTAGACTCAGACTGTATATAGTGTAGTCTCATAGACTGTATATAGTGTAGTCTAATAGATTATATATTGTAGACTCAGACTGTATATAGTGTAGTCTCATAGACTGTATATAGTGTAGTCTAATAGATTATATATTGTAGACTCAGACTGTATATAGTGTAGTCTCATAGACTGTATATAGTGTAGCATAATAGATTATATATTGTAGACTCAGACTGTATATAGTGTAGTCTCATAGACTGTATATAGTGTAGTCTAATAGATTATATATTGTAGACTCAGACTGTATATAGTGTAGTCTCATAGACTGTATATAGTGTAGTCTAATAGATTATATATTGTAGACTCAGACTGTATATAGTGTAGTCTCATAGACTGTATATAGTGTAGTCTAATAGATTATATATTGTAGACTCAGACTGTATATAGTGTAGTCTCATAGACTGTATATAGTGTAGCATAATAGATTATATATTGTAGACTCAGACTGTATATAGTGTAGTCTCATAGACTGTATATAGTGTAGTCTAATAGATTATATATTGTAGACTCAGACTGTATATAGTGTAGTCTCATAGACTGTATATAGTGTAGTCTAATAGATTATATATTGTAGACTCAGACTGTATATAGTGTAGTCTCATAGACTGTATATAGTGTAGTCTAATAGATTATATATTGTAGACTCAGACTGTATATAGTGTAGTCTCATAGACTGTATATAGTGTAGTCTAATAGATTATATATTGTAGACTCAGACTGTATATAGTGTAGTCTCATAGACTGTATATAGTGTAGTCTAATAGATTATATATTGTAGACTCAGACTGTATATAGTGTAGTCTCATAGACTGTATATAGTGTAGTCTAATAGATTATATATTGTAGACTCAGACTGTATATAGTGTAGTCTCATAGACTGTATATAGTGTAGCATAATAGATTATATATTGTAGACTCAGACTGTATATAGTGTAGTCTCATAGACTGTATATAGTGTAGTCTAATAGATTATATATTGTAGTCTCATAGACTGTATATAGTGTAGTCTCATAGATTATATATTGTAGTCTCATAGACTGTATATAGTGTAGTCTAATAGATTATATATTGTAGACTCAGACTGTATATAGTGTAGTCTCATAGACTGTATATAGTGTAGTCTAATAGATTATATATTGTAGACTCAGACTGTATATAGTGTAGTCTCATAGACTGTATATAGTGTAGTCTAATAGATTATATATTGTAGACTCAGACTGTATATAGTGTAGTCTCATAGACTGTATATAGTGTAGTCTAATAGATTATATATTGTAGTCTCATAGACTGTATATAGTGTAGTCTAATAGATTATATATTGTAGACTCAGACTGTATATAGTGTAGTCTCATAGACTGTATATAGTGTAGTCTAATAGATTATATATTGTAGACTCAGACTGTATATAGTGTAGTCTCATAGACTGTATATAGTGTAGTCTAATAGATTATATATTGTAGACTCAGACTGTATATAGTGTAGTCTAATAGATTATATATTGTAGACTCAGACTGTATATAGTGTAGTCTCATAGACTGTATATAGTGTAGTCTAATAGATTATATATTGTAGACTCAGACTGTATATAGTGTAGTCTCATAGACTGTATATAGTGTAGTCTAATAGATTATATATTGTAGTCTCATAGACTGTATATAGTGTAGTCTAATAGATTATATATTGTAGTCTCATAGACTGTATATAGTGTAGTCTAATAGATTATATATTGTAGACTCATAGACTGTATATAGTGTAGCATAATAGATTATATATTGTAGACTCAGACTGTATATAGTGTAGTCTCATAGACTGTATATAGTGTAGTCTAATAGATTATATATTGTAGTCTCATAGACTGTATATAGTGTAGTCTAATAGATTATATATTGTAGTCTCATAGACTGTATATAGTGTAGTCTAATAGATTATATATTGTAGACTCATAGACTGTATATAGTGTAGTCTAATAGATTATATATTGTAGACTCAGACTGTATATAGTGTAGTCTCATAGACTGTATATAGTGTAGTCTCATAGACTGTATATAGTGTAGTCTAATAGATTATATATTGTAGACTCAGACTGTATATAGTGTAGTCTCATAGACTGTATATAGTGTAGTCTAATAGATTATATATTGTAGACTCAGACTGTATATAGTGTAGTCTCATAGACTGTATATAGTGTAGTCTCATAGACTGTATATAGTGTAGTCTAATAGATTATATATTGTAGACTCAGACTGTATATAGTGTAGTCTCATAGACTGTATATAGTGTAGTCTAATAGATTATATATTGTAGACTCAGACTGTATATAGTGTAGTCTCATAGACTGTATATAGTGTAGTCTCATAGACTGTATATAGTGTAGTCTCATAGACTGTATATAGTGTAGTCTAATAGATTATATATTGTAGACTCAGACTGTATATAGTGTAGTCTCATAGACTGTATATAGTGTAGTCTAATAGATTATATATTGTAGACTCAGACTGTATATAGTGTAGTCTCATAGACTGTATATAGTGTAGTCTAATAGATTATATATTGTAGACTCAGACTGTATATAGTGTAGTCTCATAGACTGTATATAGTGTAGTCTAATAGATTATATATTGTAGACTCAGACTGTATATAGTGTAGTCTCATAGACTGTATATAGTGTAGTCTAATAGATTATATATTGTAGACTCAGACTGTATATAGTGTAGTCTCATAGACTGTATATAGTGTAGTCTAATAGATTATATATTGTAGTCTCATTGACTGTATATAGTGTAGCATAATATGTTATATATTGTAGACTCAGATTGTATATAGTGTAGTCTAATAGATTATATATTGTAGACTCATAGACTGTATATAGTATAGCCTAATGGATTATATATTATAGTCTCATAGACTGTATATAGTGTAGTCTCATAGACTGTATATTATGTAGCCTAATAGATTATATATTGTAGTCTCATCAGTGGTGGGCCGTCAGGGCCTGCAAGGCCTTCTCTGCTGGCCTAAACAGAATCACAAAGTTATAGCTATTTTATAATTTAATTAGTGCTGGGCAACGATTAAAATATTTAATCGCGATTAATCGCATGGATTAATCGCCTGCTAGCTGGCCTACAAGTACGTGATTGGTCAGTGGGCTAGCCTGACATGTTGGGTGGTGACAATGCCAAAATCTGCTGCCTCTGTTGAGCGGACATTTTCAGCCTCAAACGCATTAAAACCTATTCAAGAAATACAACTGGGGAGGCTCGACTGTCTTCACTGGCGTCCATGAATGGAGAAGGAGTTCTTACTGGAACTAAAACGCACGGATGTACTGAACAACTGTGAGATTAAACTCTTTGTTAACAAAGAAAGGAGGAACAGCAGCTAAATAGTGAACAGCAGCTCTGGTAAGTTAAATGCGTTTGTTTTTACATCTGCAGTAGCTTTAAGATGCTTATTTATATATTATTATTTGTACAACTTGTTTTTATGAAGATTGGATTTTTGTTTGGTTTAATTAATATGTGATGGGAACCATTGTTACCTCCAGTGTTGCTCTAGGGACATATTTAGGCAGTGCCAGTGTTGGCAACCTGGCGACTTTCTCGCTAAATTTGGCGACTTTCTAAACCCTCATGGAGACTTTTTTTGTCAAAAGCTACTAGTGACAAATCCAGCGACTTGTCCTGGTGTTATTGGAGAATTTTGTGACGTTAAAGGACTACCGTTCTACAGTTACTGTCATGAACGAGCAGCAGGTGCTGCCCCTCCGCCGCCCCAAAGCACTCACAGGCGGTAACTCGCGCAGCAGTCCCAGCTGCAGTCAGAGCAGAGAGGAGACGCACTCCCGGCGTATTCTCTGCAGATAGGTGTTGGCTTCATTTTTACATGAAACAAATAATAACCGTAGCTGTGTTTCAGCTGCAGGACAGCAGTGAAGGCCCAGGTATAAAATGCACGGCCCGCCACTGAGTCTCATAGACTATACAGTGCCTTGCATAAGTATTCACCCCCCTTGGATGTTTTCCCCTTTTGTTGCTTTTATACATGAAATCATGGTCAGTATAATTTGGCTTTTTTGTCAAGAATTAGCAAAAAAAAGCTTCTTTCATGTCAAAGTGAAATCAGATTTTTACAAACTGTCAATTAATTAAAAATATATCGTGTAAAATAAGTGTTTGCATAAATATTCAGCCCCTTTAAAGTGACTGACCTAATTCAACAGAAGTCCAGCTAGTTGATGCCAGCAGTGTCACAAGTAGTGAGATGGAGATGACCTGAGAGCAGTTGATGTGTGTCAAGTGATTGTAGTATAAACACACCTGTCTGGGAGCTCCAGTCTCTGGTTCATCAGTATTCCTGCTACAATTGCAACATGAAGACAAAATAACACTCCAAGCAACTCAGAGAAAATATCATTGAGAAGTACAAGTCAGGAGATGGCTACAAAAAGATTTCCAACTCACTGGACCTCCCACAGAGTTCAGTTCAGTCCATCATTAAGACATGGAAGGAGTATGGCGCTTGTTTAAATCTCCTAGAGCTGGCCGTCCTCACAAACTGAGTGACTGGGCAAGAAGAGGACTGATGAGGGAGGTCACCAAGACACCTAGGACCACTCTGAAGGAGTTCAAAGCTTCAGTGACTCAGATGGGAGAGACTGTACATACAGCAACTGTTGCCCGGGTTCTTCACCAGTCGAAGCTGTATGGGAGAGTGGCAAAGTGAAAGACACTGTAGAAAGAATCCGCCCAAAGGAATGTGTGAGACTCCAAGGTCAACTGGAAGAAGGTTCTTTAGTCTGATGAGACAAAAATTGAGCTTTTTGGCCATCAGACTAGACGCTATGTTTGGTGAACACCAAACACTGCACATCACCACAAACACACCATGTCCACCGTGAAGCATGGTGGTGGCAGCATCATGCTCTGGGGATGCTTCTCAGCAGCAGGCCCTGGAAGGCTTGTAAAGGTAGAGGGGAACATGAATGCAGAAAAATATCACCAAATCCTGGAGGATAATCTGACTCCGTCTGCAAGAGAACTACGACTTGGGAGAAGATTTATTCTCCAGCAAGACAACGACCCCAAGCATACAGCAAAAGCTCCACAGAATGGTTCAAAGACAACAAGGTGAATGTTCTGGAGTGGCCAAGTCAAAGCCCAGACCTCAATCCAATCCAGAATCTGTGGCTGGACTTGAGAAGAGCTGTTCACGCCCGATCCCTGAGCAACCTGACAGAGCTTGAGCTGTTTTGAAGAAGAATAGAGAAACATCTTAGTGTCCAGATGTGCCAGCCTGAGTGAGACACATCCACACACACTCAGTGCTGTGATTGCAGCCAAAGGTGCATTTACTAAATACTGACCTGAAGGGGGTGAATACTTATGCAATCATTTACTTTACCTTATATATTTTTAATTAATCGACATTATTTTGTAAAAATCTGTTTTCACTTTGATATTAAAGAGGTTTTTTTGCAAATTCTTGTCAAAAAAGCCAAATTATATTGACCATGATTTCATGTATAAAAGCAAGAAAAGGATGAAACATCCAAGGGGGGTGAATACTTATGCAAGGCACTGTATATTGTAGTCTCATAGACTGTATATAGTGTAGCCTCATAGACTGTATATTGTGTAGTCTCATAGATTATATATTGTAGTCTCATAGACTGTATATAGTGTAGTTCCATACTGTATATTATGGAAGCCCATTTCCGCCAGCAAAAAAATAAATAATTAGAATTGTTTTTGTTTTTTTTATGACCTTTTTTTTTCTTGCAGAAATGGGCTTCCATAGTATATAGTCTAGTCTGCGGCTGTCTCAGCTCACAGCTTGGGGCAGCAGTGCTAGAGCGGCCTCCACAGCGCTTCGGTTGGGGTTTTATTAATAGAGAGCACGAGGCAACTACAGTAGCTTCCTGGCTGCGGCCAGCCTGTAGCCCCGCCCACCGCAGGGTGTCCACCACATGATCCCCACACAGATCAGTTCCAGGGTAAAGCCGGGTCACAGCACAGCATGTCCCCGAGACACACACCCGCTCTCTGCCTGCGGCTCCTCCCGCCGCTGCTGCTGCTGTTCGGAGCCGGACAGCAGTGTCTCGCTGCCCGTCCGTTGCTCGTGTTCCTCATCGATGGCTTCCGTTATGACTACATGGACGACCTGCACGCTCTACCCGGATTCCGCGAGCTCGTGGGCAATGGGGTGAAGGTGGACTACTTGACTCCGGACTTCCCGAGTTTATCATACCCCAACTACTACTCATTAATGACAGGTAATCTATCCATCCATCTATCTGTCATCTATTCCATTCAAATGAATGTGAACATTTAAAATAACCCAACTATGTTGCCAAAAAAGCATCAAAATAATAAAGTACACAATATTATTAATATGAATACGACACAAAATTAACACGACATTACGATTGTATAATAATGATAGATGTCAGTGGCGGCCGTGCATGTTATACCTGGGCCTGCACTCCTAAAAATGAAGCTCAACACCTACAAACACACTATGAGTGCAGATACATGAATACCCGCATGACGGGATGCGGCGGCATTAACGAACAATGCATATAATCAAAATAAATTCAGCTAAAACACGCATTCCGCCACACACTCAAGAGCACGGGCCATTCAAATATTATTCATATCAAAGGGAACAATATTACCCATATCATGAAAACGACACGATAGACAAATTAACAGAGCAGTAACTCTCTTCTCCAGGAAATACAAGACTCCATAGTTCTTGTTACTGACGGATTTATTGGTCTGTCAACACCGAGAGGGAAAATGAGTCCATATGAAAACACATGAATCTTCAAAGATGATCACTTAAATACTTAAACTTAACTTTAACACTTTAACTTTAACACTTTGCGCGGAGTATATCGGGTACATCCCAAGTCTCTTAATTGCATCCCCGTTTCCCTCACTTGGGTCCTTTCCTTGCGTCTTAGTCCCTCCCACCAGGGATGCATGGAGGAAACCATACGAGGAGAGAGGAACGAGGAAATATGTTTTAAGAGACACGAGACGTCCTTTCCTCAGTTGTGTCACGTGAAGCGACGTCTGTTTCTGATGACGGAGGATCAGCTGATCACAGCTGATCAGCTGTCAGTCGGCTTTAACAGCTGGAGAGACTTTTGATAAGTTTGTGTGTGTTCACATAATCACTGTACTTAATAATAGTAACTAATAATACTAATAACTAATAAATACACACAGTAATCACCACTGTAGAGGTGTTTCTCTCTGTAGTCTGTTAACAAACTGTGTCCTGTTTATAAACACAGGATCCATTTCTACCGGCGGAATGCGATCGTCTTATTTATGAATTATTTGTCTCTGTACGTTTTGAATCTATTAGATGTACAGTATTACGATGACATTTGAACAAACACAACACTGTGTCGGTGTGGTTGCTGCTGCTGGTGTTCCTGTCTGTGTGCTTGTCATGTTTGTAGCCTGTGCAGATGCTCCACTAGCTTTCCATCCTTGTGTTATTAGAAGCTGGGCTGTGTAATGAACCTTTTAGTTGTTGTTAGTTGTTAGAAAAATTCACTCGAGACTGGTGTAAAAATCATTCATCAATGGACATTTATTCTTTGCAAAGAAAGAGACAGGGTTGATTCACATACAGAATGTACATCAAGACCGCTCGAAGATCTTTCTCCGAGTCTCTGGTATTTATACGAAGTAAACAACATGCAGTGGGCTGGCACAGGGTAACACACACACATTTTGCGTTTCACACAGGCGTCTACGTATCTGGACACTTTAACAATTCGTTCTAGTACAAAGGTCACTTTCTCATAAATCATGGTCGTAAATCAGCCCTGCGTAAGTATTGATGCTTTCTACAAGTTTATTATCATTCTTATTCAGGACAAACAGCTGAAGTGTTCTTTCGGCAATCAACTGCTTCTTAATAGACTAAACATCTGCTGAAGATGCCTGGTGTCCCAGATAGTTCACACAAGGACACAGGCCTTAAACACTACAGAGGACATGAGCCTCTGTTAAATGTATAACATTCACTAATTATCAAACGCATACTAATTAGTCATTTAGATTTTTCCCAACATTAGTTTATCCACAGTCAGTCACTTCTAATATCTTCCCTCACTGTGTGATGACAACAATCATATTATCTATGACTCTGTGTGAGATCAGTCAGATACATTCTTATTGATTTCAGTTTCACATTGTGTGGTAAATGTTTGCTGAATCGTAGCGCTGCAATGGAGACAGAAAAGTAACACATGCTAGCCCAGACACAGCATCCATTCATCTACAGTGGTATGTGTGTAAACTTGTAATGTCCCGATGCCCCTTGTATGGAAACCAGTTGCAACATTTGATCCGTCCAGCAGGAGGAGCAGTGATTGTGGAAGCTGCCATCAGAGTGGAACTAGTGGTGCTAGTGCACCTGGAATCAGCTGTTCTTATCATACTTATGTGTTTGAGGGGATGTGTTTCCCACACAGAGCATACTTTTAGTGAAGCGCTTGTTATTATCATATCATACGGTCATAATAATATTATACTGAGGCTTTTTGTAAACCACTGATACAGACTCTGGTTACTGATCATACTTTCGCTTCTGTGCCATGAAAACTTCAAGAGATGCTCTGTTCAACAGAACTGCATGAAAAATGAAAGCAATACAGGAGTAATTAGGAACCAGTAACAATGACCTGTGTGTGTGTGTGTGTGTGTGTGTGTGTGTGTGTGTGTGTGTGTGCGCGCACACACACGCGCGTGTGTGTGACAGTGTGTGCTCCTAACAAGGCATATCATTTATGTCGACATAGAGTAGGCTGCACGCCGCTGAGGGGTCACACAGGAATAACTGTGCAGTCAAACTGCTTATGGAAGTGGCCACTTTTAATGGTTGAGCTGGTCTGGTTGAGGAGCAATCCAGTTCAGGACTTAAAGTACAATTATAATGATAAATGAGTGGCTGTCTACATTTGGTAGGCTGGAGAACGAGGAATAGATAAAAGCTCCATCATCCCAGTTGACAATGTAGATTTTTGTCAGAGTCCCAGGTTTGTAAAATAAATGATACATCTACCAGTTGTACCTTCAAAGGGAATGTCTCTGTTGATAAGTATTGCTGTGTCTCTAGTTTTAGAATCAGATCTAGAATTAAAGACTTCCCCTATCCAACTGCTATCAATCCCGTTGGCATCTGCATTGTTTCTTGTAGAAACGCTGCCGACATTAAGCTGCAAAAAGGTCAGCTCAAATTTGGTTCACGTTCCTCGACATGAAGCCCATTCATGAGTAAGCGAGGTAGAGTAGTATAAGACGAAGGCCATGGTATGCAATACTATGTGCTTCCATAAAAAGTGAATGTGAAAGTTTGCAGATGTGATATTCAAAAAGAAAGAAAGACAATGATGCCACACACTAACCATGCCTTGGCATTCCTCTCTTTATAGATGTGTTCATGTAGTAAAGACTCACACAATATTTGTCGAATTACACTTCAAATATAAGCCTAAATCATTGTTATTAAGAATTTAAAAGATAAATCAAATATTCAAAGGAAACTAAGCAAGGTGTTGCGTAACATTGGGGTTTAAAAAGTAGAAACAACAAAATAATGTAAAAAAGGGTATTAACTTCACCTTCTATTTTACACACAATGTCCAGAGTCTCCCACCTTTTCTGACAGGTAGATATACTCCAGGGACAAATTTAGTATCCATAAGCCAGAGAAAGAACAGCTGCAGGCCAAGCATGGGTCTCTCTATTTATGTCCATCTGACAGTCAATAGTCATCTTTTAGATCTGGTAAATAGGCAGCTGCCGTGTGCAGAGCAGCCATGCAAGAAAGTTCAGTCCCATAGTCCAGCAGCATCTCAAGAGACAAGTGGGTGTCAGCAGGACCAGGGTCCAGATAAAACCACTATCCATTGAAACCTGTGAGGCGGTTTCATCACCGTCGCCGGCGTTACATCCAGCCACGTCATGGATTTTGCAATGCCATCTTTACCATGTTAAACATACACACATTTTTAACACACATTTGGTTTAGCTCACACACGAGGACCATATTTGCATGTTTAAAATAAGAAGGAAATTACCAATGGCCAATGAGCAACTAACACTGGATAAGATGCAGAGACTGGCAGCGGGCAGTGTACGTCTTTTAAAAGCTCAGAGGGAATAATAATGAGCTGGGAAGAAGATTTAACCATTTGAAACATTGGTTTCTAGGACTCAGAAGGAAATTGGCTAATAATGAGTCAGCACTGCACAGTGTGAGAGTCCTAATACCCTCTACCTTTTTAACAAAATAATCCAGGAAGTCCTCCGCTAGTTCAGGGCTTGGTTCAGTGTTAGAGGTGGAGGAGCCATTCACAACAGAATCAATGCCTTGAAATAAAACTAAAACAAATAGATGATCTTTCCTCTTTAACTGCAGTCTGATAGTTGGCATTGTGACTTCTAAGGTTGTCAAAGGAGAGTTGAAACCTCTTAGCCTTCCTTAAACCTTGAGCTTTCCTGTATTGACTCTTCAGGGCCCGAGTGTGCAAATTGTGCCTTGGAGAAGGAATATGTTTTTTCTTTCACATTTTGAAAGGAGCGATATGGTCAAGCATAGAGAGGCAGATATTAATGAAAGACTTAGCCAAGGCATCAGAGCACTGTTATAAACATTTTGTGGTTAAGCTACTGGAGAATGATTCACAGAATTTCCTGGCAGAATCAGCATTAAGAACACGTGACAGGACAGTGGTACAACAGTTTATGGTCTGAGATGTAGAAGTCAACAAGGTTCACATTTAAGGGGAGAAAACCACTAGTGAGGACCAGGTCTCAGGTATAGCCTTTGGAATGTGTGGCACCTTTAACAATTTGGTTTAGACTGAAAGATCTAATAAGATAGACTTGATAAGATCCAGGAACTCATGGGGCAGAGGGTTAAAACAACATACATGGTATTAACATCACCATAGATGAGTACTCTCATATTTGAGTAAAGCAATACAGAGGAAACCATTTTGTTCAGAAGGTCTATTTAAAAGTATACCAAGCAGAGGAACTAGACCAGTAAAAAGTCAAAAGGGCCAAAGACAAGAAAGAGCACTGAAAACTATTTCTATGGATGACAGCAGCACCAATTTGACCCAAATACTGGGAGGGATGAAAATGAGGAAAGTTAACTGGGTAGCTGCAGTTAAGGGGACAGTATAATTAGGATTAAGCCAAGTAGTCATAAAAAGTCCAGGCAATGAGAAGTTTTAAAATCATTGCAAGTAAAAGACTCAGTGCCTCGTAGGGCTGTACCAAAGAGTTTGAAGCTTTCAGCGTCATTCATAAAGTTGACATTCTAATTATTATTATTGTTAACTCAGGCTGAGTATCCATATAGTGTTAGGGTTAGCTTCTAGTAGAAAATCTCTTTTCATATTTTGTTCGATTTTTATCAAACAAAATATTCTGCTTCAATCTATATTTGTTGGCGTTAAGCTTTTCAAAAACTACATTTTCACTGCGGTCAAAAACCTGTTGTACTGCATTGCTATATTTATGGAACTCAAAACACGTTCTGTATTACCTTATTCTTCTTATTATTATTGTCGGTATTGTAAACGTATAGATAGTTGTAGGTGTTTTTTATATTTGTCTCACTATACAGGTTAATTTTGATTGTTTTTAAATGCGTTCATTTCATATAAGCTGCTGGAATATTCAGGTTCTCCACTCCTCAACTTTTGAACTGAAAAGTGGAAACCGTGAATTCATGAAATCTATCAAAGACGTTGATATAATTGTGTTAACAGAAACATGGTGTCAAAATGATCTACTCACTCACTGTCCTCCAGGATATAATGAAGTCATGGTGCCCTCTATCAAATTTAAAAACATATGCAAGGGCAGAACATCGGGGGGGGATCTTGGTGTGGTATAAAGGAGACCTTTGCCATAAGATCTCACCAGTAAAACAGGGTAAATCACAGTGGCGGGCCGTGCATTTTATACCTGGGCCTTCACTATTGTCCTGCAGCTGAAATACCACCTTATAACCACATGATGGCGCCACAGCTATTATCAGTTTCTAAGGCTGTAAACTATGTACGTATTAAATGTACGTAACTATGTACGTATTAAATGTATGTAACGTTAAGAGAGAACAGAACATGTGGTCACTGTGGGACCGGTGAGGCTGAGACAGAGATGCACGTCCTCCTAAAATGCGAAACATTCAATAAAATTAGGAACATTTACTTAAAAAAAATTCACTCTGTAATCTCAGATTTTGAAAAATTTAGTGACATCTCAAAATTAAAAATCCTCCTAGAAGAAGGAGATAGGACATAGCTTGCTGCCCAATACATATTAACATGCCACAACCTGAGGGACAGTGAGTGACCTGCACACACACACTTTGATTATTATATATATATATATATATATATATATATATATATATATATATAATCTAGATGTTATATTAATGTTATTGTGTATTAATGTTTTTGTGTATTACTGTTATTGTGTATTGATATTATTGTATGTTTAATTTTTTGATGCTTTGGCAATACCATGCCAATAAAGCAAATTGAATTTGAATGTGAGAGAGAGAGAGAGAGAGCAGAACATTATGTAATGATGAATGATTGTTCATGAGTCTCAAATCTCAAGTCCATGTCAATTCTTTTGAGTCTCAAGTCAAGTCTCAAGTCACTGTGTGTCGCAGACTCAAGTCCCAATCTCTGCCGGTTGATGATGACACTGATGACCTCTTATAATGTTTTTTAGATTAACATATTTGCCATTTACTAGCGGTCCGCTAGCAAATGCTTGGTGGCCCGGTGCCGTTCCAGGTTTGCCAGATATCAGCCTCCACTCTATTCAATTTCCATGGGGGGTGGGGGGTTTGATTTTTGCTAACCAATCACTAGACACCAACGTACCCGTTGCCTGAATCTAATGCGTTTTAAGTCGACAGGTGATGTGTTGCCATGACAACACACTTTGTGCCGGTGTTTTAGGAATAGAGCGGAGCGAATTACAATAATAAAAAAACAGAACTAACCTACAATGACGGGCGATATTGAGAAGACATGCCTTTTGTTAATGAAGGGTTCGTGTCAGATTGTAAACTATTATTCAGCAGCCCAAATGCGTGAGAGGACATTGACTGAATGAGTCAGAGATGTAATTCTCCATATCGACCAGGCATCTGTTCTGAGAGGATTTGTGTAAATGTTTAAGATCACTTGTAAGGGTGGAATTACATAATACATAATCTACATTTAAATTATGTATTTATTGGCAGATTTATGAGGTATTAATTATCAATCTCTTTTGAATTCGATCCATTTGTTCACGGATTAATATGTTGATTAATCAATTATTTTATAATTCTTTCATTTCCCATTTAATATCAATTAATGAAATACTCAGTATATTAATCTACTAGTTTATGAATCAATTATTGTATTATCAGGTAAAGATGCTTTATAATTATTACCATGACACTTGTGGTCCCATTGTTGCTATGCATAGTATCCATCTAGAGCAGGGGTCGGCCACCTTTACTATCCAAAGAGCCACTTTGCCCTATTTTCCACCAAATACAATTCGTCTGGAGCTGCAAAAGCTATTTGATATCACAGCTTATAAAGTTTTATATATAGTTATATTATTTATACAAAAACTATAGTTTGTTGTATTTATGAAAATATAGAACAAGATTAAAGACAATTCTTGACATTTTATTGCAATTCTACCTGTTATAACAATATCAAACTCTTATGAAGAGGAGAGTTTGCTGCAGCAGTTGAGAAATCACTCTTTGTCGCTCATCTCCAGCGTGACACTTTTCAGCAAATGCTGTGTTTCTTCTGGAAGTATCTTTCAACATCACATTTTTTGCACATATCAAGCATACAGGTAAGCCAGCATCGTTGGCAGTGAAAGCAAATGAAGACGTCCACGCAGAATTAAACTCTATTTTCCTCCGTGACTTTTCTTTTTTTGGATTTATCCATTGGTAGTTTACCGAGGGCAGGGTCTGCAGATCATGATGAGCCACCTGCAGGGAAAGGCTCTTGACAGGCGTAATAGGATGTGACGCACATTTTAGGTGACAAAATATTAAAACATTTTTATTTAAGGTCAGGTGTTTCTGACCTTGTTGTCTTTACTAGCAGCTGTTGTCCAGTTAAAGTCTGCATTATTACGGAGGAAGCAGCTGTTATTGGAGCGATTAGCGAGCAGCGTGTCCAGCGGCTGTCGTGTTTAGAAATAAACGTGAGAACAGACTGCTCTTAACTCAACTCTTTATTCCATAGCTGCTCCGGTCCATTACCCCACAGTCTAGACCCCTTCCCAGGTCGCCCTGCTTCGCCCCCATTCCCCTGGGTCCTAAGTCCCCACATGTACAGCTTCGCATAACATCTATGTGACAACATGTATTTATAATAAACACCACAGCATTTAGAAAACGAAGCTGAAACGCCGTGTGGACAGAGATCGTTTAAAGCGAAAACGTATTAGTGTAACAGAGGGGCTGAAGAGCCGCATGCGGCTCCGGAGCCACAGGTTACCGACCCCAGATCTAGCATGAGACAAGTCAATGAGCCTCTGTCTAGAGAATGTAGAGAGAAAAAAGAGGCACAAAAGAAGTCCATCACAGAGAGAGAGCTGAGCAGAGTGATAGAGTTCAGTTCAGATCTTTATTGTCCCACAAGAGGAAATTCTTAATGCAGTAATGCAGCATGAAACACAAACGTAAGACATGAAACAAGAAACAAAGTAAAAGAACACACTGAGGGACCGATCAGACAGAGACGTGTTGCTAGAAACTTCGCTTGAGCCCTGTTACAGTATGACGGTATACCTATATGAAGGTATTCATCAATTTACTCCTATTTACAGACGCTCCGCTTTCTATGATGCTGTATTGATGTGATGTATGGCAGTGCACATCATGGTCACCAGAGGTTATCCTCTATGTGGTAACAGCAGCTGAGCTGTTCAGGGTTCAGTCTTCTTCCAACTACAAAAGCATGTTATTATCCGCGAGTAAGTTAAAATAGTCTCTTCTTTTCAGCGCTCGTCAATGTCACACTTTGGGTACATTTTCTTTGCTTCACTGGTATAATAGTTGATTCCTTCCATATTGTAAAGACTTTGCTGCACTCGAAGCACCTCTAGATAGCAAAGCAGCTCCTTTAGATATCGAAGCAGCTCCTTTAGATATCGAAGCAGCTCCTTTAGATATCGAAGCAGCTCCTTTAGATAGCGAAGCAGCTCCTTTAGATATCGAAGCAGCTCCTTTAGATATCGAAGCAGCTCCTTTAGATAGCGAAGCAGCTCCTTTAGATAGCGAAGCAGCTCCTTTAGATATCGAAGCAGCTCCTTCAGATATCGAAGCAGCTCCTTCAGATATCGAAGCAGCTCCTTCAGATATCGAAGCAGCTCCTTCAGATATCGAAGCAGCTCCTTCAGATATCGAAGCAGCTCCTTCAGATATCGAAGCAGCTCCTTTAGATATCGAAGCAGCTCCTTCAGATATCGAAGCAGCTCCTTTAGATATCGAAGCAGCTCCTTTAGATAGCGAAGCAGCTCCTTTAGATATCGAAGCAGCTCCTTTAGATATCGAAGCAGCTCCTTCAGATATCGAAGCAGCTCCTTCAGATATCGAAGCAGCTCCTTCAGATATCGAAGCAGCTCCTTCAGATATCGAAGCAGCTCCTTCAGATATCGAAGCAGGTACTTCAGATATCGAAGCAGCTCCTTCAGATATCGAAGCAGCTCCTTTAGATATCGAAGCAGGTACTTCAGATATCGAAGCAGCTCCTTTAGATATCGAAGCAGCTCCTTCAGATATCGAAGCAGGTACTTCAGATATCGAAGCAGCTCCTTTAGATATCGAAGCAGCTCCTTTAGATATCGAAGCAGCTCCTTTAGATATCGAAGCAGCTCCTTTAGATATCGAAGCAGGTACTTTAGATATCGAAGCAGGTACTTCAGATATCGAAGCAGCTCCTTCAGATATCGAAGCAGCTCCTTTAGATATCGAAGCAGCTCCTTCAGATATCGAAGCAGCTCCTTTAGATATCGAAGCAGCTCCTTTAGATATCGAAGCAGCTCCTTTAGATATCGAAGCAGCTCCTTTAGATATCGAAGCAGGTACTTCAGATATCGAAGCAGCTCCTTCAGATATCGAAGCAGCTCCTTCAGATATCGAAGCAGCTCCTTTAGATATCGAAGCAGCTCCTTTAGATATCGAAGCAGCTCCTTTAGATATCGAAGCAGCTCCTTTAGATATCGAAGCAGCTCCTTTAGATATCGAAGCAGCTCCTTTAGATAGCGAAGCAGCTCCTTTAGATATCGAAGCAGCTCCTTTAGATATCGAAGCAGCTCCTTTAGATATCGAAGCAGGTACTTCAGATATCGAAGCAGCTCCTTCAGATATCGAAGCAGCTCCTTTAGATATCGAAGCAGCTCCTTTAGATATCGAAGCAGCTCCTTTAGATATCGAAGCAGCTCCTTTAGATATCGAAGCAGCTCCTTCAGATATCGAAGCAGCTCCTTCAGATATCGAAGCAGCTCCTTCAGATATCGAAGCAGCTCCTTCAGATATCGAAGCAGCTCCTTCAGATATCGAAGCAGCTCCTTCAGATATCGAAGCAGCTCCTTTAGATATCGAAACAGGTACTTCAGATATCGAAGCAGCTCCTTTAGATATCGAAGCAGCTCCTTCAGATATCGAAGCAGGTACTTCAGATATCGAAGCAGCTCCTTTAGATATCGAAGCAGCTCCTTTAGATATCGAAGCAGCTCCTTTAGATATCGAAGCAGCTCCTTTAGATATCGAAGCAGCTCCTTCAGATATCGAAGCAGGTACTTCAGATATCGAAGCAGCTCCTTTAGATATCGAAGCAGCTCCTTTAGATATCGAAGCAGGTACTTCAGATATCGAAGCAGCTCCTTCAGATATCGAAGCAGCTCCTTCAGATATCGAAGCAGCTCCTTTAGATATCGAAGCAGCTCCTTCAGATATCGAAGCAGCTCCTTCAGATATCGAAGCAGCTCCTTTAGATATCGAAGCAGCTCCTTCAGATATCGAAGCAGCTCCTTTAGATATCGAAGCAGCTCCTTTAGATATCGAAGCAGCTCCTTTAGATATCGAAGCAGCTCCTTTAGATATCGAAGCAGGTACTTCAGATATCGAAGCAGCTCCTTCAGATATCGAAGCAGCTCCTTCAGATATCGAAGAAGCTCCTTTAGATATCGAAGCAGCTCCTTTAGATATCGAAGCAGCTCCTTTAGATATCGAAGCAGCTCCTTCAGATATCGAAGCAGCTCCTTCAGATATCGAAGCAGCTCCTTCAGATATCGAAGCAGCTCCTTCAGATATCGAAGCAGCTCCTTTAGATATCGAAGCAGGTACTTCAGATATCGAAGCAGCTCCTTCAGATATCGAAGCAGCTCCTTTAGATATCGAAGCAGCTCCTTTAGATATCGAAGCAGCTCCTTTAGATATCGAAGCAGCTCCTTTAGATATCGAAGCAGGTACTTCAGATATCGAAGCAGGTACTTCAGATATCGAAGCAGGTACTTCAGATATCGAAGCAGCTCCTTTAGATATCGAAGCAGGTACTTCAGATATCGAAGCAGGTACTTCAGATATCGAAGCAGGTACTTCAGATATCGAAGCAGGTACTTCAGATATCGAAGCAGCTCCTTCAGATATCGAAGCAGCTCCTTTAGATATCGAAGCAGCTCCTTTAGATATCGAAGCAGGTACTTCAGATATCGAAGCAGCTCCTTTAGATATCGAAGCAGCTCCTTTAGATATCGAAGCAGCTCCTTCAGATATCGAAGCAGCTCCTTCAGATATCGAAGCAGCTCCTTCAGATATCGAAGCAGCTCCTTTAGATATCGAAGCAGCTCCTTCAGATATCGAAGCAGGTACTTCAGATATCGAAGCAGCTCCTTCAGATATCGAAGCAGCTCCTTCAGATATCGAAGCAGCTCCTTCAGATATCGAAGCAGCTCCTTTAGATATCGAAGCAGCTCCTTCAGATATCGAAGCAGCTCCTTTAGATATCGAAGCAGCTCCTTCAGATATCGAAGCAGCTCCTTTAGATATCGAAGCAGCTCCTTTAGATATCGAAGCAGGTACTTCAGATATCGAAGCAGCTCCTTCAGATATCGAAGCAGCTCCTTTAGATATCGAAGCAGCTCCTTTAGATATCGAAGCAGCTCCTTTAGATATCGAAGCAGCTCCTTCAGATATCGAAGCAGCTCCTTCAGATATCGAAGCAGCTCCTTCAGATATCGAAGCAGCTCCTTCAGATATCGAAGCAGCTCCTTCAGATATCGAAGCAGCTCCTTTAGATATCGAAGCAGCTCCTTCAGATATCGAAGCAGCTCCTTCAGATATCGAAGCAGCTCCTTTAGATATCGAAGCAGCTCCTTCAGATATCGAAGCAGCTCCTTTAGATATCGAAGCAGCTCCTTTAGATATCGAAGCAGCTCCTTTAGATATCGAAGCAGCTCCTTTAGATATCGAAGCAGGTACTTCAGATATCGAAGCAGCTCCTTCAGATATCGAAGCAGCTCCTTCAGATATCGAAGAAGCTCCTTTAGATATCGAAGCAGCTCCTTTAGATATCGAAGCAGCTCCTTTAGATATCGAAGCAGCTCCTTCAGATATCGAAGCAGCTCCTTCAGATATCGAAGCAGCTCCTTCAGATATCGAAGCAGCTCCTTCAGATATCGAAGCAGCTCCTTTAGATATCGAAGCAGGTACTTCAGATATCGAAGCAGCTCCTTCAGATATCGAAGCAGCTCCTTTAGATATCGAAGCAGCTCCTTTAGATATCGAAGCAGCTCCTTTAGATATCGAAGCAGCTCCTTTAGATATCGAAGCAGGTACTTCAGATATCGAAGCAGGTACTTCAGATATCGAAGCAGGTACTTCAGATATCGAAGCAGCTCCTTTAGATATCGAAGCAGGTACTTCAGATATCGAAGCAGGTACTTCAGATATCGAAGCAGGTACTTCAGATATCGAAGCAGGTACTTCAGATATCGAAGCAGCTCCTTCAGATATCGAAGCAGCTCCTTTAGATATCGAAGCAGCTCCTTTAGATATCGAAGCAGGTACTTCAGATATCGAAGCAGCTCCTTTAGATATCGAAGCAGCTCCTTTAGATATCGAAGCAGCTCCTTCAGATATCGAAGCAGCTCCTTCAGATATCGAAGCAGCTCCTTTAGATATCGAAGCAGCTCCTTCAGATATCGAAGCAGGTACTTCAGATATCGAAGCAGCTCCTTCAGATA
Source organism: Anarhichas minor (assembly GCF_050575085.1). Lineage (NCBI taxonomy): Eukaryota > Metazoa > Chordata > Actinopteri > Perciformes > Anarhichadidae > Anarhichas > Anarhichas minor. Next base: position 1,482,222 of record NW_027466461.1, on the reverse strand, counting down.
TCGAAGCAGCTCCTTCAGATATCGAAGCAGCTCCTTCAGATATCGAAGCAGCTCCTTTAGATATCGAAGCAGCTCCTTCAGATATCGAAGCAGCTCCTTTAGATATCGAAGCAGCTCCTTCAGATATCGAAGCAGCTCCTTTAGATATCGAAGCAGCTCCTTCAGATATCGAAGCAGCTCCTTTAGATATCGAAGCAGCTCCTTTAGATATCGAAGCAGGTACTTCAGATATCGAAGCAGCTCCTTCAGATATCGAAGCAGCTCCTTTAGATATCGAAGCAGCTCCTTTAGATATCGAAGCAGCTCCTTTAGATATCGAAGCAGCTCCTTCAGATATCGAAGCAGCTCCTTCAGATATCGAAGCAGCTCCTTCAGATATCGAAGCAGCTCCTTCAGATATCGAAGCAGCTCCTTCAGATATCGAAGCAGCTCCTTCAGATATCGAAGCAGCTCCTTTAGATATCGAAGCAGCTCCTTCAGATATCGAAGCAGCTCCTTCAGATATCGAAGCAGCTCCTTCAGATATCGAAGCAGCTCCTTCAGATATCGAAGCAGCTCCTTCAGATATCGAAGCAGCTCCTTCAGATATCGAAGCAGCTCCTTCAGATATCGAAGCAGCTCCTTTAGATATCGAAGCAGCTCCTTTAGATATCGAAGCAGCTCCTTTAGATATCGAAGCAGCTCCTTTAGATAGCGAAGCAGCTCCTTTAGATATCGAAGCAGCTCCTTTAGATATCGAAGCAGCTCCTTTAGATATCGAAGCAGCTCCTTTAGATATCGAAGCAGCTCCTTTAGATATCGAAGCAGGTACTTCAGATATCGAAGCGGCTCCTTTAGATATCGAAGCAGGTACTTCAGATATCGAAGCAGCTCCTTTAGATATCGAAGCAGCTCCTTTAGATATCGAAGCAGCTCCTTTAGATATCGAAGCAGCTCCTTTAGATATCGAAGCAGCTCCTTTAGATAGCGAAGCAGCTCCTTTAGATATCGAAGCAGCTCCTTTAGATAGCGAAGCAGCTCCTTTAGATATCGAAGCAGCTCCTTTAGATATCGAAGCAGCTCCTTCAGATATCGAAGCAGCTCCTTTAGATAGCGAAGCAGCTCCTTCAGATATCGAAGCAGCTCCTTTAGATATCGAAGCAGCTCCTTTAGATATCGAAGCAGCTCCTTTAGATATCGAAGCAGCTCCTTTAGATATCGAAGCAGGTACTTCAGATATCGAAGCAGGTACTTCAGATATCGAAGCAGGTACTTCAGATATCGAAGCAGGTACTTCAGATATCGAAGCAGCTCCTTTAGATATCGAAGCAGGTACTTCAGATATCGAAGCAGGTACTTCAGATATCGAAGCAGCTCCTTCAGATATCGAAGCAGCTCCTTTAGATATCGAAGCAGGTACTTCAGATATCGAAGCAGCTCCTTCAGATATCGAAGCAGCTCCTTTAGATATCGAAGCAGGTACTTCAGATATCGAAGCAGCTCCTTCAGATATCGAAGCAGCTCCTTCAGATATCGAAGCAGCTCCTTTAGATATCGAAGCAGCTCCTTCAGATATCGAAGCAGCTCCTTTAGATATCGAAGCAGGTACTTCAGATATCGAAGCAGCTCCTTTAGATATCGAAGCAGCTCCTTTAGATATCGAAGCAGCTCCTTTAGATAGCGAAGCAGCTCCTTTTGATAGCAAAGCAGCTCCTTTAGATAGCAAAGCAGCTCCTTTAGATATCGAAGCAGCTCCTTTAGATATCGAAGCAGCTCCTTTAGATATCGAAGCAGCTCCTTCAGATATCGAAGCAGCTCCTTTAGATATCGAAGCAGCTCCTTTAGATATCGAAGCAGCTCCTTCAGATATCGAAGCAGGTACTTCAGATATCGAAGCAGCTCCTTTAGATATCGAAGCAGCTCCTTTAGATATCGAAGCAGGTACTTCAGATATCGAAGCAGCTCCTTCAGATATCGAAGCAGCTCCTTCAGATATCGAAGCAGCTCCTTTAGATATCGAAGCAGCTCCTTCAGATATCGAAGCAGCTCCTTTAGATATCGAAGCAGCTCCTTCAGATATCGAAGCAGCTCCTTCAGATATCGAAGCAGCTCCTTTAGATATCGAAGCAGCTCCTTCAGATATCGAAGCAGCTCCTTTAGATATCGAAGCAGCTCCTTTAGATATCGAAGCAGCTCCTTTAGATATCGAAGCAGCTCCTTTAGATATCGAAGCAGGTACTTCAGATATCGAAGCAGCTCCTTCAGATATCGAAGCAGCTCCTTCAGATATCGAAGAAGCTCCTTTAGATATCGAAGCAGCTCCTTTAGATATCGAAGCAGCTCCTTTAGATATCGAAGCAGCTCCTTCAGATATCGAAGCAGCTCCTTCAGATATCGAAGCAGCTCCTTCAGATATCGAAGCAGCTCCTTCAGATATCGAAGCAGCTCCTTTAGATATCGAAGCAGCTCCTTTAGATATCGAAGCAGCTCCTTTAGATAGCGAAGCAGCTCCTTTAGATATCGAAGCAGCTCCTTTAGATAGCGAAGCAGCTCCTTTAGATATCGAAGCAGCTCCTTTAGATATCGAAGCAGCTCCTTCAGATATCGAAGCAGCTCCTTTAGATAGCAAAGCAGCTCCTTCAGATATCGAAGCAGCTCCTTTAGATATCGAAGCAGCTCCTTTAGATATCGAAGCAGCTCCTTTAGATATCGAAGCAGCTCCTTTAGATATCGAAGCAGGTACTTCAGATATCGAAGCAGGTACTTCAGATATCGAAGCAGGTACTTCAGATATCGAAGCAGGTACTTCAGATATCGAAGCAGCTCCTTTAGATATCGAAGCAGGTACTTCAGATATCGAAGCAGGTACTTCAGATATCGAAGCAGCTCCTTCAGATATCGAAGCAGCTCCTTTAGATATCGAAGCAGGTACTTCAGATATCGAAGCAGCTCCTTCAGATATCGAAGCAGCTCCTTTAGATATCGAAGCAGGTACTTCAGATATCGAAGCAGCTCCTTCAGATATCGAAGCAGCTCCTTCAGATATCGAAGCAGCTCCTTTAGATATCGAAGCAGCTCCTTCAGATATCGAAGCAGCTCCTTTAGATATCGAAGCAGGTACTTCAGATATCGAAGCAGCTCCTTTAGATATCGAAGCAGCTCCTTTAGATATCGAAGCAGCTCCTTTAGATAGCGAAGCAGCTCCTTTTGATAGCAAAGCAGCTCCTTTAGATAGCAAAGCAGCTCCTTTAGATATCGAAGCAGCTCCTTTAGATATCGAAGCAGCTCCTTTAGATATCGAAGCAGCTCCTTCAGATATCGAAGCAGCTCCTTTAGATATCGAAGCAGCTCCTTTAGATATCGAAGCAGCTCCTTCAGATATCGAAGCAGGTACTTCAGATATCGAAGCAGCTCCTTTAGATATCGAAGCAGCTCCTTTAGATATCGAAGCAGGTACTTCAGATATCGAAGCAGCTCCTTCAGATATCGAAGCAGCTCCTTCAGATATCGAAGCAGCTCCTTTAGATATCGAAGCAGCTCCTTCAGATATCGAAGCAGCTCCTTCAGATATCGAAGCAGCTCCTTTAGATATCGAAGCAGCTCCTTCAGATATCGAAGCAGCTCCTTTAGATATCGAAGCAGCTCCTTTAGATATCGAAGCAGCTCCTTTAGATATCGAAGCAGCTCCTTTAGATATCGAAGCAGCTCCTTTAGATATCGAAGCAGCTCCTTCAGATATCGAAGCAGCTCCTTCAGATATCGAAGAAGCTCCTTTAGATATCGAAGCAGCTCCTTTAGATATCGAAGCAGCTCCTTTAGATATCGAAGCAGCTCCTTCAGATATCGAAGCAGCTCCTTCAGATATCGAAGCAGCTCCTTCAGATATCGAAGCAGCTCCTTCAGATATCGAAGCAGCTCCTTTAGATATCGAAGCAGGTACTTCAGATATCGAAGCAGCTCCTTCAGATATCGAAGCAGCTCCTTTAGATATCGAAGCAGCTCCTTTAGATATCGAAGCAGCTCCTTTAGATATCGAAGCAGCTCCTTTAGATATCGAAGCAGGTACTTCAGATATCGAAGCAGGTACTTCAGATATCGAAGCAGGTACTTCAGATATCGAAGCAGCTCCTTTAGATATCGAAGCAGGTACTTCAGATATCGAAGCAGGTACTTCAGATATCGAAGCAGGTACTTCAGATATCGAAGCAGGTACTTCAGATATCGAAGCAGCTCCTTCAGATATCGAAGCAGCTCCTTTAGATATCGAAGCAGCTCCTTTAGATATCGAAGCAGGTACTTCAGATATCGAAGCAGCTCCTTTAGATATCGAAGCAGCTCCTTTAGATATCGAAGCAGCTCCTTCAGATATCGAAGCAGCTCCTTCAGATATCGAAGCAGCTCCTTCAGATATCGAAGCAGCTCCTTTAGATATCGAAGCAGCTCCTTCAGATATCGAAGCAGGTACTTCAGATATCGAAGCAGCTCCTTCAGATATCGAAGCAGCTCCTTCAGATATCGAAGCAGCTCCTTCAGATATCGAAGCAGCTCCTTTAGATATCGAAGCAGCTCCTTCAGATATCGAAGCAGCTCCTTTAGATATCGAAGCAGCTCCTTCAGATATCGAAGCAGCTCCTTTAGATATCGAAGCAGCTCCTTTAGATATCGAAGCAGGTACTTCAGATATCGAAGCAGCTCCTTCAGATATCGAAGCAGCTCCTTTAGATATCGAAGCAGCTCCTTTAGATATCGAAGCAGCTCCTTTAGATATCGAAGCAGCTCCTTCAGATATCGAAGCAGCTCCTTCAGATATCGAAGCAGCTCCTTCAGATATCGAAGCAGCTCCTTCAGATATCGAAGCAGCTCCTTCAGATATCGAAGCAGCTCCTTTAGATATCGAAGCAGCTCCTTCAGATATCGAAGCAGCTCCTTCAGATATCGAAGCAGCTCCTTTAGATATCGAAGCAGCTCCTTCAGATATCGAAGCAGCTCCTTTAGATATCGAAGCAGCTCCTTTAGATATCGAAGCAGCTCCTTTAGATATCGAAGCAGCTCCTTTAGATATCGAAGCAGGTACTTCAGATATCGAAGCAGCTCCTTCAGATATCGAAGCAGCTCCTTCAGATATCGAAGAAGCTCCTTTAGATATCGAAGCAGCTCCTTTAGATATCGAAGCAGCTCCTTTAGATATCGAAGCAGCTCCTTTAGATATCGAAGCAGCTCCTTCAGATATCGAAGCAGGTACTTCAGATATCGAAGCAGCTCCTTTAGATATCGAAGCAGCTCCTTTAGATATCGAAGCAGGTACTTCAGATATCGAAGCAGCTCCTTCAGATATCGAAGCAGCTCCTTCAGATATCGAAGCAGCTCCTTTAGATATCGAAGCAGCTCCTTCAGATATCGAAGCAGCTCCTTTAGATATCGAAGCAGCTCCTTCAGATATCGAAGCAGCTCCTTCAGATATCGAAGCAGCTCCTTTAGATATCGAAGCAGCTCCTTCAGATATCGAAGCAGCTCCTTTAGATATCGAAGCAGCTCCTTTAGATATCGAAGCAGGTACTTCAGATATCGAAGCAGCTCCTTCAGATATCGAAGCAGCTCCTTCAGATATCGAAGAAGCTCCTTTAGATATCGAAGCAGCTCCTTTAGATATCGAAGCAGCTCCTTTAGATATCGAAGCAGCTCCTTCAGATATCGAAGCAGCTCCTTCAGATATCGAAGCAGCTCCTTCAGATATCGAAGCAGCTCCTTCAGATATCGAAGCAGCTCCTTTAGATATCGAAGCAGCTCCTTTAGATATCGAAGCAGCTCCTTTAGATAGCGAAGCAGCTCCTTTAGATATCGAAGCAGCTCCTTTAGATAGCGAAGCAGCTCCTTTAGATATCGAAGCAGCTCCTTTAGATATCGAAGCAGCTCCTTCAGATATCGAAGCAGCTCCTTTAGATAGCAAAGCAGCTCCTTCAGATATCGAAGCAGCTCCTTTAGATATCGAAGCAGCTCCTTTAGATATCGAAGCAGCTCCTTTAGATATCGAAGCAGCTCCTTTAGATATCGAAGCAGGTACTTCAGATATCGAAGCAGGTACTTCAGATATCGAAGCAGGTACTTCAGATATCGAAGCAGGTACTTCAGATATCGAAGCAGCTCCTTTAGATATCGAAGCAGGTACTTCAGATATCGAAGCAGGTACTTCAGATATCGAAGCAGCTCCTTCAGATATCGAAGCAGCTCCTTTAGATATCGAAGCAGGTACTTCAGATATCGAAGCAGCTCCTTCAGATATCGAAGCAGCTCCTTTAGATATCGAAGCAGGTACTTCAGATATCGAAGCAGCTCCTTCAGATATCGAAGCAGCTCCTTCAGATATCGAAGCAGCTCCTTTAGATATCGAAGCAGCTCCTTCAGATATCGAAGCAGCTCCTTTAGATATCGAAGCAGGTACTTCAGATATCGAAGCAGCTCCTTTAGATATCGAAGCAGCTCCTTTAGATATCGAAGCAGCTCCTTTAGATAGCGAAGCAGCTCCTTTTGATAGCAAAGCAGCTCCTTTAGATAGCAAAGCAGCTCCTTTAGATATCGAAGCAGCTCCTTTAGATATCGAAGCAGCTCCTTTAGATATCGAAGCAGCTCCTTCAGATATCGAAGCAGCTCCTTTAGATATCGAAGCAGCTCCTTTAGATATCGAAGCAGCTCCTTCAGATATCGAAGCAGGTACTTCAGATATCGAAGCAGCTCCTTTAGATATCGAAGCAGCTCCTTTAGATATCGAAGCAGGTACTTCAGATATCGAAGCAGCTCCTTCAGATATCGAAGCAGCTCCTTCAGATATCGAAGCAGCTCCTTTAGATATCGAAGCAGCTCCTTCAGATATCGAAGCAGCTCCTTCAGATATCGAAGCAGCTCCTTTAGATATCGAAGCAGCTCCTTCAGATATCGAAGCAGCTCCTTTAGATATCGAAGCAGCTCCTTTAGATATCGAAGCAGCTCCTTTAGATATCGAAGCAGCTCCTTTAGATATCGAAGCAGCTCCTTTAGATATCGAAGCAGCTCCTTCAGATATCGAAGCAGCTCCTTCAGATATCGAAGAAGCTCCTTTAGATATCGAAGCAGCTCCTTTAGATATCGAAGCAGCTCCTTTAGATATCGAAGCAGCTCCTTCAGATATCGAAGCAGCTCCTTCAGATATCGAAGCAGCTCCTTCAGATATCGAAGCAGCTCCTTCAGATATCGAAGCAGCTCCTTTAGATATCGAAGCAGGTACTTCAGATATCGAAGCAGCTCCTTCAGATATCGAAGCAGCTCCTTTAGATATCGAAGCAGCTCCTTTAGATATCGAAGCAGCTCCTTTAGATATCGAAGCAGCTCCTTTAGATATCGAAGCAGGTACTTCAGATATCGAAGCAGGTACTTCAGATATCGAAGCAGGTACTTCAGATATCGAAGCAGCTCCTTTAGATATCGAAGCAGGTACTTCAGATATCGAAGCAGGTACTTCAGATATCGAAGCAGGTACTTCAGATATCGAAGCAGGTACTTCAGATATCGAAGCAGGTACTTCAGATATCGAAGCAGCTCCTTCAGATATCGAAGCAGCTCCTTTAGATATCGAAGCAGCTCCTTTAGATATCGAAGCAGGTACTTCAGATATCGAAGCAGCTCCTTTAGATATCGAAGCAGCTCCTTCAGATATCGAAGCAGCTCCTTCAGATATCGAAGCAGCTCCTTCAGATATCGAAGCAGCTCCTTCAGATATCGAAGCAGCTCCTTTAGATATCGAAGCAGCTCCTTCAGATATCGAAGCAGGTACTTCAGATATCGAAGCAGCTCCTTCAGATATCGAAGCAGCTCCTTCAGATATCGAAGCAGCTCCTTCAGATATCGAAGCAGCTCCTTTAGATATCGAAGCAGCTCCTTCAGATATCGAAGCAGCTCCTTTAGATATCGAAGCAGCTCCTTCAGATATCGAAGCAGCTCCTTTAGATATCGAAGCAGCTCCTTTAGATATCGAAGCAGGTACTTCAGATATCGAAGCAGCTCCTTCAGATATCGAAGCAGCTCCTTTAGATATCGAAGCAGCTCCTTTAGATATCGAAGCAGCTCCTTTAGATATCGAAGCAGCTCCTTCAGATATCGAAGCAGCTCCTTCAGATATCGAAGCAGCTCCTTCAGATATCGAAGCAGCTCCTTCAGATATCGAAGCAGCTCCTTCAGATATCGAAGCAGCTCCTTTAGATATCGAAGCAGCTCCTTCAGATATCGAAGCAGCTCCTTCAGATATCGAAGCAGCTCCTTTAGATATCGAAGCAGCTCCTTCAGATATCGAAGCAGCTCCTTTAGATATCGAAGCAGCTCCTTTAGATATCGAAGCAGCTCCTTTAGATATCGAAGCAGCTCCTTTAGATATCGAAGCAGGTACTTCAGATATCGAAGCAGCTCCTTCAGATATCGAAGCAGCTCCTTCAGATATCGAAGAAGCTCCTTTAGATATCGAAGCAGCTCCTTTAGATATCGAAGCAGCTCCTTTAGATATCGAAGCAGCTCCTTCAGATATCGAAGCAGCTCCTTCAGATATCGAAGCAGCTCCTTCAGATATCGAAGCAGCTCCTTCAGATATCGAAGCAGCTCCTTCAGATATCGAAGCAGCTCCTTTAGATATCGAAGCAGGTACTTCAGATATCGAAGCAGCTCCTTCAGATATCGAAGCAGCTCCTTTAGATATCGAAGCAGCTCCTTTAGATATCGAAGCAGCTCCTTTAGATATCGAAGCAGCTCCTTTAGATATCGAAGCAGGTACTTCAGATATCGAAGCAGGTACTTCAGATATCGAAGCAGGTACTTCAGATATCGAAGCAGCTCCTTTAGATATCGAAGCAGGTACTTCAGATATCGAAGCAGGTACTTCAGATATCGAAGCAGGTACTTCAGATATCGAAGCAGGTACTTCAGATATCGAAGCAGCTCCTTCAGATATCGAAGCAGCTCCTTTAGATATCGAAGCAGCTCCTTTAGATATCGAAGCAGGTACTTCAGATATCGAAGCAGCTCCTTTAGATATCGAAGCAGCTCCTTTAGATATCGAAGCAGCTCCTTCAGATATCGAAGCAGCTCCTTCAGATATCGAAGCAGCTCCTTCAGATATCGAAGCAGCTCCTTTAGATATCGAAGCAGCTCCTTCAGATATCGAAGCAGGTACTTCAGATATCGAAGCAGCTCCTTCAGATATCGAAGCAGCTCCTTCAGATATCGAAGCAGCTCCTTCAGATATCGAAGCAGCTCCTTTAGATATCGAAGCAGCTCCTTCAGATATCGAAGCAGCTCCTTTAGATATCGAAGCAGCTCCTTCAGATATCGAAGCAGCTCCTTTAGATATCGAAGCAGCTCCTTCAGATATCGAAGCAGCTCCTTTAGATATCGAAGCAGCTCCTTTAGATATCGAAGCAGGTACTTCAGATATCGAAGCAGCTCCTTCAGATATCGAAGCAGCTCCTTTAGATATCGAAGCAGCTCCTTTAGATATCGAAGCAGCTCCTTTAGATATCGAAGCAGCTCCTTCAGATATCGAAGCAGCTCCTTCAGATATCGAAGCAGCTCCTTCAGATATCGAAGCAGCTCCTTCAGATATCGAAGCAGCTCCTTCAGATATCGAAGCAGCTCCTTCAGATATCGAAGCAGCTCCTTTAGATATCGAAGCAGCTCCTTCAGATATCGAAGCAGCTCCTTCAGATATCGAAGCAGCTCCTTCAGATATCGAAGCAGCTCCTTCAGATATCGAAGCAGCTCCTTCAGATATCGAAGCAGCTCCTTCAGATATCGAAGCAGCTCCTTCAGATATCGAAGCAGCTCCTTCAGATATCGAAGCAGCTCCTTTAGATATCGAAGCAGCTCCTTTAGATATCGAAGCAGCTCCTTTAGATAGCGAAGCAGCTCCTTTAGATATCGAAGCAGCTCCTTTAGATATCGAAGCAGCTCCTTTAGATATCGAAGCAGCTCCTTTAGATATCGAAGCAGGTACTTCAGATATCGAAGCGGCTCCTTTAGATATCGAAGCAGGTACTTCAGATATCGAAGCAGCTCCTTTAGATATCGAAGCAGCTCCTTTAGATATCGAAGCAGCTCCTTTAGATATCGAAGCAGCTCCTTTAGATATCGAAGCAGCTCCTTTAGATAGCGAAGCAGCTCCTTTAGATATCGAAGCAGCTCCTTTAGATAGCGAAGCAGCTCCTTTAGATATCGAAGCAGCTCCTTTAGATATCGAAGCAGCTCCTTCAGATATCGAAGCAGCTCCTTTAGATAGCAAAGCAGCTCCTTCAGATATCGAAGCAGCTCCTTTAGATATCGAAGCAGCTCCTTTAGATATCGAAGCAGCTCCTTTAGATATCGAAGCAGCTCCTTTAGATATCGAAGCAGGTACTTCAGATATCGAAGCAGGTACTTCAGATATCGAAGCAGGTACTTCAGATATCGAAGCAGGTACTTCAGATATCGAAGCAGCTCCTTTAGATATCGAAGCAGGTACTTCAGATATCGAAGCAGGTACTTCAGATATCGAAGCAGCTCCTTCAGATATCGAAGCAGCTCCTTTAGATATCGAAGCAGGTACTTCAGATATCGAAGCAGCTCCTTCAGATATCGAAGCAGCTCCTTTAGATATCGAAGCAGGTACTTCAGATATCGAAGCAGCTCCTTCAGATATCGAAGCAGCTCCTTCAGATATCGAAGCAGCTCCTTTAGATATCGAAGCAGCTCCTTCAGATATCGAAGCAGCTCCTTTAGATATCGAAGCAGGTACTTCAGATATCGAAGCAGCTCCTTTAGATATCGAAGCAGCTCCTTTAGATATCGAAGCAGCTCCTTTAGATAGCGAAGCAGCTCCTTTTGATAGCAAAGCAGCTCCTTTAGATAGCAAAGCAGCTCCTTTAGATATCGAAGCAGCTCCTTTAGATATCGAAGCAGCTCCTTTAGATATCGAAGCAGCTCCTTCAGATATCGAAGCAGCTCCTTTAGATATCGAAGCAGGTACTTCAGATATCGAAGCAGGTACTTCAGATATCGAAGCAGCTCCTTTAGATATCGAAGCAGCTCCTTTAGATATCGAAGCAGGTACTTCAGATATCGAAGCAGCTCCTTTAGATATCGAAGCACGTTTTACTCTACTTCATCTCAGAGGTAAATAATGTACTTTTTACATTATATGCAAGCGCAGCTGTTGGGGCCTCTACACACGCATGCTCGAGGATCTCATTTGTACTCGCGGGTATTGACAGTGATTTGCTCTCATCGATCGAGGCTAAGTGTTTTCTCCTTGTTACTATTTTCCACCTCCAAAGTAGACCAGCACACAGCCACTTTGCTAAACTTTGTCTCATCCAGTGTGTCAGACGGTCTACCATATCAGCAGACTACAGAACGTATTGCACAGCAGACTTAAAATAGTAGGACATTGTTTTCATTAAATTATGACATCTCAGAGAACAAATTTATGGTGGACATGTTTTGAATATGGAGAAAGTTTCGAACATGAGCACAAATGTTGCTGAAACACATCTGAGCTATTAAAATCCAGGGTTTTGTGGTGGAAAATTTCTAGGTTAATCGGGAGAAGAGAGTTTTTGTTCACAAATCAATAATAAAGTCATCAGAAGATTCAAAGTTGTCTTTTTCCGTTTATTCTCTCGCAAGAGGGAAGAAAGCACAACAGCTACGTATTCAGTAGACTGTGTGAATGCTTCGACTAACTACAGGATTTATCATCCTTTATACATGGAGATGTCCTCTTCTGTAGATAAATCATAAATGGGGAGGAGAGGTCTTTTGACACCGGCTGTCTTGATCTGCTCATTATCTGGAGTCTGCCAGGTGCGTTCAACTGGGAACCAGTTACGGTTATCAAGATAAAATAAGACCTTCAACTAGTTCCTCATTACTGCATAGTTTTAAACATACGTAAGTTTCGGTTCACAACTCAGACACACAGAGTTCAATTTTTCCCATTACAGTTTATACATTAAATGCATTCATGTATCATTGACATGCATTGTGCAACATACATATTTAATGAAGTTACTTCCCAAAACAAAATATACAAAAGACGAGGGAAAAGTAAATCATCCCGACATGTAGTGACACAACAGAGATAAGTTGATTTACAGGAGAATAAATATGTTAAAGCAATACAGAATGCCTTAGCGCCTCACTACATTATGTTCCATTATATTTTTGTATTTTGAATTGTCACCTGCCGACTGAATTTTGTGTCTTCCTTTATATAAATATATACTTTACAACCATTAATTGGTCCACAAATTCACCTGAATGCAGGACATGAAGTGTTTGACTCCCAAAAGTTTCTTGGAGAGGACATGCAGACCTTCCATTCAATGTTTGTCATTCCCCCCCCGTTGAAACAAAACCTATGACCTAATAGGTCCTTGACGGCATGTCCCATTGGCAAACCTTTGTATTGCTGAAACAGTGCCTCTAGGTCAGAGAACTGAAGCTATTGGCAGAGATCACTAGCTGTGTGTATTTGGTGAGTCAGGCTGACATGAAATGACACTAATTGTGTTGGACAATATTGTCATCCTTAGGACCAATCATGCAGAATCTTGACTGCATATTCACACAGCAGCAGCAGGGCAAGACATTACTCCAATATATCTATACAGTTATTAATTGTTTGATGCTATATTATTGCTCTGAATGTCAACTAGAGAACCTTTAAAACTCAATACTCAAATGTGCAAGTCTTAAAGGGAAATGTAAATAAACTATTTTAATTCAACTTTAAAATGTAACGTGACGTATGTATTGTAGCGTGAACGGTTCCAGCCCCGGGGAATGCAGGGCAGGCTCGCACCTAACACGGCGGTAACTCCGTCGGTAATCCGACCAACCTTAGTGGGTTTTCGTGTCCCACAGAGGTGTCAGGAAAATACCTTCGGCCTTTTATCTCTGAGTCGTTAGGATTACGGAATTATTGTCTTTCTGAGAGTCTTGTACGGCTACGCCCTAAGCGCTCTCAAAACCCTAACACCGAGTACTATTTTAAGGCATTAAGACCATTTGTTGACTAACAAGTCTAAAAAGTCTTCACCCAGGGAAGCTCCTCTGGTAGAGTCTGTTGTCACCTGTGTATCACACGTTTCAGGGACAGGGGAAGAGGGTCAAATTATTCTGAAGAACCAGAGTACTTAGTTTGGATCCCAGTCACTTACAAATGGTAAGGCTGTGGTTTTATTAAGGTTTTCTCACAACAGTCACATACAACAATTTAAATTCAATGAAACAGTCTTAGTGCTTCAAGAGCTAATACTATCAGTCCTGGTTTAACAGGCTCTCTCAGTCAGCTCTCGCTGTGAGTTCTTTCCTTTTTCTTTTTTTTTCATGCTGTCTTCTGATAGCAGAAGCGTCTTCCAGTCACCCCTAAGGGTGTAAGATCTTTAAGCCTAGTCTTCTTATTAAAGAAGTGTGATCCAGTCTCTATGCTGGAACCGGCTCTTCTTCTGATAGCAGAAGCGTCTTCCAGTCACCTCTCAGGGTGAAGACTCTAGTCACCTCTAACAGTGAAGACCGAGTTCCCTCAGTTATGCTGCTGCTTTTATTCTGGTCTGAGACTGGTACCTCCCCTGGTTTCATGCATCACTCACACATGAGTCTTCCTGTTTTCAGGTCAAACACAGGAAGTAAGGATCATACAAGGCTTGAGTGACTATTTTATATAAGGTGTCTATGCAGTTTATGTTAAATCACTTCTATCATAAAATAAAACAGGTTATATGTTGTAATAGTTATATTTGTATGCTTTCATACTTTTCTACAATCTTCTTACAGTATGTATTGCAAGAACATCAGTCTGCATTTAAAGTGGGATTATAGAATCTGTTGCTGCTTTATCCCGTATGAAAACCCACACAGCTTACTACTACCCAGTGTTCTGATGTAAACAGTCCTGCCGTGTTAACTGTAGTCCAGCTGATCAAAAACTAACTTTAAACAAACTTCAACTGAGTACTGTAAAATGTTTGGCAGTTGGTAATTATAAAACTAACTCCACACTGTTGTTTAACAGGCAACACTGTCTTCTCTCCTCTGACACAACTTGTAAAAACTCTGTATCAATTAGTTAATTTAAGTCCGTCACAATTATTGTCACCTGCGCTCACTCAGATCCTGATGCAACTTGCAGTCAGTGTAGTTTTGTCAAAAATATTCTGCAGTATTGATACATAGGCAGTAGCTGCATTTTCTCCTCTCTTCTTCCCGACATTGAGTTGACACACTCACGGCAATCTAACTTTTCCATTTTAAAATGGTATTGAATACAGATGTTTTCAAGGTACTGTATCGAAGTTTGAAATTCAAGTATCGTGACAACACTGTATCTTGTCAGGAGATGTAGCTTGGTAGAAAAGACATAACAGCAGTGTGACACAAAGTCTTTGGGCAAAAACATAACACATAACTATAATAACTATGACGGAGTAATTTGTGTAGCTCTTTTCCTCTGAAGGTTCATGTTATCAAACCATCTCTACACAGCTGATTAGTCTAGCTCTTCCACAGTCGAGCCAGCAGCAACATTACAGGTGATGTGGCTAATAATCTGAGAAATTTTGCAATGTTCTGAAAATCATAAATTATTGATAATAATTCTCCTAGGATGTAATATAAATGATCAAAATAGATTATTTGAAAATAAGCGAGTGGATAGAGGAAGAGTTGTGTGTGTGAGTGATGCATCCCTTTGAGTTGGAGTCCTCTATCTTACTAAGCTCCATAAACAAAAGCACATCCAGGCCAACAGGATGTGAGTTTTGGAGCCTGCCCCCTGGCGATGTGCTGATGTGTGTTTTGATAGAGCAAATTATCCTGTTGAAAGAATCACTGGCAGGACACACACACACACAAACACAGTTCATTGACACCTCCGCTATCCCCGTGCCAGTCAGTCCTGCTTGATGCTGACTCTTTCTTGATTTAGCCTGAATTTAATGAATTTGCTTCAGATCAAAATCAACAATATGTTAGTCCGTTCCCTAATACTTTTTGACTTCCCTTCCTGTGTCTGTGGCAGCTTCAAACCCATTGGTTTTACTGTAAAAGCTTTAAAAACATTTACATGCATTTATGGTTTCATTTCTGATGACGGCTCACTATGTTTTCTAAGAACTACAGTGTGTGTGTTCATGGTAAAGTGTGGATAACTGATTAACGGATTTTTGACAACAATGGAACTCTTTAGCACAGAGAAATAATATCTGGCTTTGGATATCAAACTATGCTTTTTTAAAAAATGCTTTTTGTTTATTTGTGTCAGGTCGTCACTGTGATGTTCATCAGATGACTGGAAACTACATGTGGGATGAAGCCTCAAAGAAGGAGTTTCTGATTGGGACCAACCTTGACAGTCGGTTGCCTCTTTGGTGGGATGGATCAGAGCCATTATGGGTCACCCTGCAGAAACTGGGAAAGAAGGTTTTCATGTACTACTGGCCTGGTGAGCACACCCATTGTTAACATGAACACTCAACTGAAACTGTCTTCTATTTTCACCAATACAGCTGTCTACACAGCCTGTGTTGTGGCAAAATGACAAGAAGAGATGGCGAATTGGAGTTGCAACCCAGCGGGAAGTGTTTTAATACGAACAAACCAACATACAACAAGTTCAACAAATCCAATGTATTACTTTTCACAGCTTACTCTTATAGTCAAACTTCACCCCCCTTAAGTCACTTTCCACCAATCAAACCAGTCGGTTGAACCACAAACAAAGCACAAAGTTTGCAAAGTTTGTTGTATAGTTAAAGAAGAAATAGGCTATATAATGCGCTACTGGGGGAGATGATGAGACAGCGGTCTGCTGCCCACACTAGAGTCGTTCAAAGCTATAATGCCACTATGTTGCTCCTTGGAAACGACTACAGCACCCCGGTTTATGATCACTTAAGGGTATAATATGCAACAATTACCATAAAAAACAATGTATAGTCTTATACAGGCGGAGAATGTGTTGTTACATTGCAGTTTGTTTTGTAAGTATTCCTGTGTGTATGTGTTTTCCCTGTCAGTCTCTCTGATGTATGGTGTTATATCGAACAGTCAGTTTTAGTTTTAGAGCCGAGAGCAGAGAGAGAGCAGACAGCAGGATGAAGCCTGCCTCGAGCTGCATTCATTCAAAATACGGCACCATCCTGCAGGTTTGTGAGGATGTGGGGATGTGTTTATTTGTGCTTTAAAATAGATTAGAATCCGAAAATAACATTTAATTATTCTGATTCACGGCTTCTCACTAACACCGGTCCCTCTCTTTATTCACACATCATTGAAGCAACAAAAGGTTGTCATATTCAAGTAGAGTCACAAAGCATCCATCCATCTATTTTCTGCCGCTAATCCAGGGCCGGGTCACTGAGGAAACAGGATTAGCAAGGTGGTCAAGAACTCTCTTTCCCCAAAGTTTTCCAGGTCTTACTAGTGGATCCCAAGGCATTACCCAAGGCAGATTAGATATATTGTCTTCTACCAGTCAGGACGCTCACAGGAAACAGAGGAAATGCTCCCAGGAGGCATCCTGATCAGATGCCCGAACGATGTCAACTGACCCCTACATAATCTCATTATTTCGGTCACTACCCAAGTAGCCTCAGACTTGGAGGTGCTGCCTCTCATGTCCTGACTACTACAACCAAATCACATCTGGATGGGCAAACTCCCATGAACCCCCAAACAACCCTGCAAGGGTAAAGAGATGGTCCACTGTTCCACAACCAGGACGGAATCTGCATTGCTCCTCATGCATCTGAGGTTGAATTATTGGTTTGCGCTACCTTTCCAGAACCCTGGAATCAGCTTTTCCTGGGAGACAGTGCAGTGGGATCTAACCTACTTTTTAAAAAAGGGAAAAGCCACCCACCCATTCCACACACACTGTCTTTGACCTCCGTGGGACACTGAAGAGGTGTATCAACCAAGACAGCCAAACAATGTCCAGCGCCTTCAGAATATCAGGGCCAATTTGATCAATACATGGCATCCTGCCACTGGGGAGCTTTTTAACTACATCTGAGTCCTCTGCCAGTGATATCGGTGAGGTTTCCCCCAAATCTTCAAGTCTGCTTCCTCAAAGGACATGTTGGTCAGGTTCAGGGCTTCCTTAAAGTCAAAGTCAAGAGGGGAAAGAACCAAATCTGGTGTGGGAGACGGAGCGTACCTGTACCAGCTAGAAATATTCAACTCTACGCATGGCATTAATTCTGGAACTTAACTGCTGAAGAGGGGCTACACTCTTCTTTTTTAGAGTTCCCTAGGGTGTGAGGTGCCTAGCAGGTTTAGGGAAACTCACCAGAGGAAGGCTCAGACTGTTGATTGTCTGAACCTTGTAGTAGGGCTTTGTTATTGGACTTCTGTGCTCGCCATGATTCGGTCATAACAAACACCTTGTTCAAGCAAGGTGATTCATCAGTGACTTTGTGGTTGTCATTCAGATCTGTGGCCACGTGTTTTGGACACTTGTGAAGAGAGAAGCAGAGCTGTCAACTGATTACCACCTAGTGGTACATTGGATCTGATGGTAAACCTAAATGTGTAGGGAGGGTGAACTAAGAACGTGTGGCTGAGGCCCCTATCCTACCTGCATAATAATTTCTTGTCTATCCAGGGGGAGATTGGGGACATGGAATCCGAGTCGGCTATGTTCAAACCCTCAAATGTTAGGAGTTGTGGTCAGAAGGTTGTTTGTGCCTGTCATGGCGGCAGCCTAAGAAACCCACTGGAGGACATGTGTGGTGAAGGAGGCGTTATAGCTGAAGAAGGCGGTCTATCTAGCTTGGTTGTCCCAGGCATCTCCTGATGTAGCAGACTGGTCCCAGGATCCTGTGTACATTCCGCAATATAGAGCACTTCACTGTTGCAAACATAAACATTTATTTCCTGTGTCAGGGCAAGGAATTTATAAAAGGACAGGTCATTACGTCACGAATGAACTAAAGTTACCTATGTTTAGCTAACGTTAGCCAGCCATATCTCTGTTGAGTTGTCCCACATTAATTTGGAGATAAAACCATCAATGTTAGTAAGAAATAATCTTTCGTTTGTCTTCAGGCTGTGAGGTGGAGATTCTGAGTGTCCGTCCATCATTCTGTGAGGAATATGTCTACAACCCATCAGAGAAAAACCTCACAGAGTCAATAGTGAATGCTCTTAATGTCCTGAGGTAAGAACACAATGATGTCCTGTGATTCATGGCTTACTTTTAGCCCTTACATGGAAAAGAGATGTCAACTTGAGACTTGAGTGTCATGACAGTAAAAACGTTTTAAAGTTTTGAGCTGGGGAAAAAACAGCAAAAGCCAGACCTTATGTTTATTATTAAACCTATAGAGATCCGAAGTGGGTTCAGTTCCAGAAATCCAGAAAACCTCGTTCAAAAATCCCATTGACAGTTGCTAATAACTTAAAATTCAGCCTTTCTTAACAGTATCTTGTGTGGCTTGCTACCATGTTCAGATAAAGACTAGTTGTTTTTTTGATAGTCTAATACAGTTGTTTGTTCAAAATGTATATTTTATGGATATGGACGGAACCCAGTGACAATGACATAAGTACCAGCGCTGGGTTGCTTTTAACTCAACAAGTCGATCAGATGAACGGTAAAAATATAGTTCTCAAGCTTAACACAGCCTGAAAGGTGGACATTGTGTAGGCCCATGGTTTGTTTTCATGAATAGGCACTAATGATACCAGCAGATACCTAAAAGTGTATGTGTGTGTGTGTGTGTGTGTGTGTGTGTGTGTGTAGCTCAGGCGAAGCGACCATGGCAGCAATATATTATGAGAAAATAGATGTGGAGGGCCATCACTTTGGTCCAGAGTCTCATCAGGTTAGAACAGCTGTACGACAACTGGATCTCGCTATGCAGACACTCAACCGCATAATAAAAGTCAGTAATATCACTACTATTGTTACTACAATTACAGCTAGTACTGCGCTCCCTGTCATGCAGTTCATTTTCCATCTGTTTCTGTCTCTTGTGATTCTTTCAGGAGAAAAAGATGGTGAACCAGCTGAACATTGTGCTATTTTCAGACCATGGTATGACAAAGATCCAGTGGATGGAGAAGGTCATAGAGCTGGACAAGTACATCAACATGTCAGCTATTGTCAAGATGATGGACAGAGGACCCGTAGTCAGTCTGTGGCCCCAATATAACAAGCACCAAGAGGTAAAGCCACAATCTGTATTTCCTTTCACAAGAGAGCTGGGATTGGCTTTGTTCATGGCTGACAAGCCAGTAAAGGCTCATGTTCTTTTAATGACTGCTTGGACCAGGGTTTGAATTATGGGGAGGGATTTGGGAGGTCTGAACCCCCTAATTAAGACTTGGACCCCCTCCCAAAAGAAGCAAAAACACCATGTCCGTGAGGTCAAAACATTTATACATCCTTCTTCCCTGTAATCATAAATAACACAATATATGTCAGGAGAGACTTCCTTTAGAGGGAACAATACATTCCTTACATGTAGAGATGCCCCAATTGTGAAATTGTGGGTTGATACAGATGTTTAAAATAACAATTCGGCTGATAGCCGATGCCAAAACCGATGTTTCTGATGATGTTGTTACTTTGTTTTTGTTGTTATTTATTCCACTATTTTGCCAGGGAAACAAAGACATCTTCCTATAAAAATATAACTGAGCTGTCATCTAGCAATTCATTACACTGGCTTTGAATGAGCACCAATTCAAACATACAAATTGAAACAATTGATACAACTTTTAACATGAATGAGATTCTCTCAAAAGAAAACCTACTTTAAAAGGCCTTTTAGCAGCTTTACGACTACCTCCTCAATGAGAAGAATGTTTCAGTACACAGCCCAACAAAGATATTTGTTTCCCATACATAGGTGGACCACCCGAGTATAATAACCACCGTATAACGAAGTGTAGTTGGCAACCCATTTTAGCAATTTTTATTTTTTTATTTGCCCAATAGAACAACACCTTTCACGATTGATAAACTAGTGGACTAGTAGCGGCAAAACACACCCACGGTGAAATATTCCCACATGGCCGACCCTTTTTCACTTTAATTGGTAAACAAACCACACATGCGCAAGTTACCCGTCCTCCTGCCAGAGTCGTGTCCAGCTAGTGGCTTCTTTTCCGAATCAGTGGCTGGTTACTGTTGCTGAGACCGACCGCGAATAACCAACACAACAGTTAGCCGGTGCTAAACTGATGCAACACTACAGATAAACAACGGCCACTGCCATCGTTGAATATCATTTTATTTGCTTATAAGGAGATGGTAGTCAACAAGGCGAATATCAGCTGACACCGATGTTCGGCTGATAAATCGGTGCATCCCTGTTGACATGTTGCACAATACATTTAAATGTGAAGTGTCTTTGGTGATAAGACCCATTGTGATGTGGTCTATATAGTTCAGGAATATTTCTCCCGGAGTCTAGACACTGGTGTTGTTGGTAAGGAGAGTTGGCAGAAGATCTGAATGATGGGATGTGGAGCAGGACTGGGCACTGAAGTGATGGAGACTGGAGATGAAGGGGCGGAGGGGGATTGGGTTGGTTTATCTGAAATGACCACTGACGCAGCAGAGAGAAAAACAGTTTTTAAGTTTCACAGGAAAGATATGATTGGCTTAAGGGAGATAGTGTCAAGATCTGGTCCATACTCAGCTGATTTAGTAGTAGCTGGAGAACCGGAGACAGAGAGGTTTTGAGTGAATAGGAGCGTTAGGAGAGTCTCCCTGACTGAACTTCTGCTAAGTTTCATTTCCCATATTCATGCCTGGAAGCATCTTGTAATACGATTTCAGACACCCTTAAAGTGAACTATACCATTTCCTAACCTTGAGCCTAGTTGCTTGCATGTGTCACACAAGCCAGTGAAAACACTATCTATGCAGATAGTTTAAAGCACTTAACTTTCTTACCTTCAGAGTGTCTGAATCAGATTGTGCCAAGTGTCTACACTGTAATGGATTTGATTTATTATTATCTACAGACTGCAGACATTACGTTGAACGAGCAAGATACTCTAGCATTGTAAGAATTCATACGGCAAAAGAAAAAGAGATTTAAAAACAATTAACATTCATTGAAACATTAAAAACAGTCATTAAAACACTAAAAAGCAGTGTAAGTGTCACAGCTCTGCCACTACTATCCTGTTTTTTTCCATCTCTCACTCACCTAATCAGTTTATTCAGTGCACCTGCCAGTCACACCCACCTCATCAGCTCATCACTCTCACCTGCTCACTCTGCTGCTTCACTATTTAAACCCCAGTCACACACACACTCACTGCCAGATCGTTCTCCGCTTCCATGCAAGACCTTCCAGCGTACACCCTTGGACTGATTCCCCGTTACCTGTCTGTCTTGGACTACCCCGCCTTGCTTCTGCCCCGGTAACTCACTCAGCCTTCTGTCTCCGACCACGACATCCTGCCGCTTTTTCCCTGTGAATATTCTACCTGTTGTGTGTCCAGAGGAAAATAAAGCTTCGATTCAAACTATCCTTGGTGGCTGTCGTACTGCTCCTGGGTCCTTACTACACCTGTTACAGTAAGAAATAAAATACAGTAGTAAAATGCAGAAATGCAGGAAATTGATTAATATCCTTGAATCTGGTTCAATTGAAGGCAGCAGCAAACAGAAAAGTATTCCGTCTTGATTTAAAGGAGCTGAGGGTCTCAGCAGACTTGCAGCTTTCTGGGACTTTGTTCCAGATATGTGGAGCAGAACAAGTGAATGCTGCTTCTCCATGTTTAGTTCTGACTCTGGGAACAGAAAGTAGACCGGTCCCAGACGACCTAAGGGGTCGGGATGGTTCATAAGGTAGCAGCAGATCAGAGATGTGTTTTGGCCCTAAACCATGGAGTTCCATGGAGTTCCGTCAAAAAGGAATTTGTTGGATAGTTAAGAGGTGCCGAACGAGTGCTGCTCGCTTGCCACAGTCCTGACACCTGACTGACGCTTGCCATAGACTAGCCACTGCAGTGCCAGTGCCACAAGGAGGATCTCGGCCTTGCTGGGTTATTGAGGGATAAGTTGATGGTTTGTTATTGAAACCATTCAATTAATGTGTGTTATTGAAACCATTCAATTAATGTGTGTTATTCCAGGTGTATGCCGCATTGTCCCAGATCCCTAACATGCGTGTCTATGCCAGACAGAAGATCCCTGAACGGTTCCATTTCAAAGGAGGGCAGTTTGTTTCCCCCCTGACACTGGTGGCTGATCCTGGCTGGTTTATCGCTGAGGTAACTTCATTAATACACACATTAAGGTAACACTGAATGTAACATTAACTTGGGTGTGTTTCAAAGAAAACTCAGCGGGGCACCTTTACAATTGAAAGTCCTCTGACTTTAGAAATAGCAGTTGACAAAAGGTCCATTTAGTAGCTATTCTGGATCACATGTGGTTCGGTGTGGTTTCAGCCAATAAAATCGTACTTTATTCTGGATCTTTTGTGTAAATCATTTAGTGTGTGCGTGTTTGTTTGTGTCCCTAGAACAAGGCAAAACTTCCATACTGGAGCAACGACTCTGGGGAGCCGTCACTATGGCAAAATGGTTGGCATGGTTATGACAACGAGTTCCTCGACATGAGAGGGATTTTCTTGGCGACAGGACCTGGTAACAAATGTTTCATGTTCTAATAGTACAGTCTGTGCATTATTTTATTCCTATGATCTCTCTGCTTCACAATTCAATCTGTCCTAAAGCAACCCCACCCCTCCTGTTATCCACTATCTAAAGCAGACATGACCAGCAGCCAGGTTGGACTGGGTCCTGGGTGATTTTTATTTTTATTTTTATTTTTATTTTTTTTATTTTTTTTTTTTTTTTGAGGCAGACGGAGAATATGAATGTATGGCCAATAGTTTGTGAAGTTAAAAATAGTAAATCAGGGCACTATTGTCATCCAAATCATTATTCTTCAATTTGAACAATTTTTTTTTTTTATTTTTACGTTTCTACATCTGAATACTACAAAAAACATTTAGACGTGGAAATTGATTCAAGATTTGCATTTTTCGGCAATAGGATGGCTTCTGTTCTGGAAACTGCTACACAAGGTCTCTAGTGTGTTTTTAAGTTTCATGAGGTTGGAATTATCCTAGAGGTCACATCTGCATGGATTTGACCCCAAACTGCATGGGATTAGGATAAAGTGGGCATGTCTGTAAAAGAACCCATTCTAATTATCATATCTTGAGGGGAGAGGTCAAAGGGGGTCCTTTTGAAAGTCACCATACCAAAATGTAGCCTAACTTTGGGGCATTATTCAGCATGAGACGGTTGGTACCAATGGATTCATTAGGCCGTCTAGTGTTGTACGATATCAGCATCTTAACATAAGTTGAAGTCAGCTTTTTGATAACTTCTACAGTTTTCACATTATCACAGCTTATGTTTCAGCTGTTTTTAGACATCGTCTGAGTTTGTAATAGGTGTGTATTGTGCTGCTTAGAGTGAGTAACCTCACAGTTAATGTGGAGAGGAGCTTTAACATTTTCGGGAAAAAATATGTTAAACTTGCTGACATTCCCACAATTTTCACTTTTCATGCCGAATTTCTGGTCAAAACGTAGAACATCTGGTGCTGGTCGCAGACATAATACTATGGAATCCAACGGACTTACTCATTTATTGGTATTTTTTAACTTTTAAAGCTGGCAATAGTACTAAATGTCTTCAAATGGTTCAGAATGCTGCAGCTAGAAACTTAACTAAGAACATTTGGATTCATTTTCACACCAGCCATTTGACATTTATATAACAGGGTAAACACAGGTGTAGTTGATAAAAGTCAATTAAGGTCCCATTCTAATTAGTCTGTCACAGCCATTCCATTGAGCCAACAAGTACAATACCAGTGCCTAAATGGAACAATGAATGTTATCAATGATGACATAGTAATCAATATGTAAAATTGGCTGCTGTGATAGGATCTATTTCACCAGTTTTAGCTTCCTTTCATTGGCTACCTATTCATATCATATATTTTAAATTGTTAATGGGCACACCCCTTTCTCTGAATCGGAAGAAACTGTTTATTTGAAAAGTACGTTGCACATACAAGGAATTTGGCTTGGTGATTTGGTTTCTACCTGCCTGATCTCCTTTAACATTATACTCTAATCAGGACTCTCGGAATACAGTGAAAACTAGGTCAGCAGGCCAAAGGGCTTTTACCAGAGACGGCCTGATTCTGTCTTAACTCCCTCTAAAATAAAAGCAAGTTTTATTTTCAAAATGAAAGTCCCATAGAGTAACTACACACACAATAACGATGTTTTCCATGCAAATATGACTTTGTCTAACGAGTTAATTAATTAATTTGACAGTATTACAGTTTAGCTTTCGGCTTTTATAGAATGTATTTTGGTTTCTTGTATGTAATGCAGTTCAGCTTTCAACTCTGACAGTTTTACAATTCAGGATTTCTGTATTTTCAGTAAGGCTTTGCAATTCATTTCTGCTGTCAACATTCACATTTATTTGCTAATTTGAGATGTAGATCTAATTACATTTACTTAACTTCATTCAGACTTCAAGAAAAATTTTCGGGCTGCTCCAATTCGAGTGGTGGACATCTACAACGTGATGTGCTGGACGTTGGGAGTGAAACCTTTGCCAAATAATGGGTCCTGGTCTCGGGTTGAGTACTTCCTGAATGGCTCTTATAGTCCATCCCTACCCACAAC